>NW_019742446.1:0-138517 GCF_002891405.2 Cryptotermes secundus | reverse complement strand
GATGCTGGATGACCTTGGCGACAGAAGAGGATATTTTCATTTGAAGGAGAAAGCTGTAGATCGCATCAAGTGGAGGAACTATTTTGGAAGAGACTGTGGACCTGTCGTCTTGACAGATTACTGATGAATGAATGAATGTATATCCCATCAAAATATACGAATTTCTGCGCACTCTGTACTCTCATTTTTTTCTGTTATGAAACTTTCGTTTTGGGAAATTTGAATAGAAACTACAGTAGTGACCTTTACGTTCAGGCAGGTGCACCACTGTAAAAGTAAAAGTAAAGGTATCCCTGTAACAGTTCTTGGAGGCCCATAGGGTTATGAGATGTCGAGGCTTACACATTTTCTAGACAATCGGCTCATAGATGGCGGTAAGGTTGTCAGCCTTACGCGCCGGCCGCCCTTTACCCTAAAGGACATTCCAAGAATATGCCTGGTACTCATTTCTGTTAGAGGCCGAGTCGACCCCAGGGCCATAGTGCGGCTGGAAGGATTAGGTCAATTTAAAAAAATCCAATGATCTCGGGATTCGAACCCGCGACCTTCCGGCTTGTAGCACAGTGCCAACTACGCTACCGCGGTTGCTCCACTGAATAAATTGAAAAAAATTGTTCTATTCTTTACTTGACATAATTCCAGCCGTCTGTGCATAGTGCTGACACATAGACCTGGCGCACGGCTTTATAAGTTTGTGTTTTCTTATACAGCCATAAAAGTTAAGTTAGAAAAAAAGTGGTCTAACCCACGTCCGCGACAATACCACAGACAGAGAATTCACTTAGCGGTTTTTATCAAATCAGTACCACATCAAAGATAAAGTTTTATTTCAGCTAAAAGTAACAAACTTTTCAATAAAGTTGTAGAGATTTTGAAAAACGTGGAGCTGGATTCGGTTACAGGGAGCGAGAAGGAAAAGATGCAAATAGATCGCTTTGAAAAGTATTGTGCCCGCGGTTACATCGCGCCTTCGAAGTTAGAAGTGCCACACAACTTTCAGCGCGATTCTAGAAAACCGAGTCATGGCGGTTTAACCGGTATGGTAGTGCGGCCGGCTCATAAGGCTGACAACCTCACCGCTATCTGTGAGTCGATTGTCTAGAAAATGTGGGAGCCTCGACGTCTCACAAGCCTATGGGCTACCGCTACCTTTACTTATTCACATCATGCTTTTCATCAGACAGTTTGGAATTCCGCTGAATTATTTAATTAATAATCATCATTCTTGTAGTAATCTGATAATTTTACTATTTTATTGCTTCTAAGCACTGCAGCTGGAATCAGGAATTAAATCTTGAGATACTAACTCTACCATAATTCGCTTAGAGGAATTAAGTAAATCATAAAATATCACGGATAGAAGTTCCGATCCCCAGCCAAGGTTCCACTCGAGTACCTCCTGTGTGCTGCTTGCTCGTCGCCCCGAGACTTCCGTCTTTATATACATTTTAAATGAATCCACTGTGCGTGGCCCACAAATCAATATGATCTGATGACCGCTTTTGTACAGATCCTTAGATAATTAAATTTGTAGTTAAATTACAAAGGGACTGGTCTACTTTATATGAGACAAGGCACCTCATTGGCAGTACGACACGTCTGAAGCATTTAAAGCCTTCAATCTCTACCCCTTACGCACAGAGATCATTTTAACACAGCAAATATTCTCAAACCAAACTGGTGTTTCTTTAGATTTTATTACAGTTTACTTTCAAACTGAGGCAAGAAAAGGGATAAAAGAAACGTGTTTTCGTCATAACGATGAGAAGAACTGATCAGGCTCATTATTAGGATATCATCTCAAACATATATTTGTTTCGTTACCTCCTTGGGAAGGGTTGGAAGCTTCATAGCACCACTGTTTGGGGAATTTTGGTTCTCTGAATGATGATAACACTTTGTACGTATACTCGTACAGCTATTTTGTGCATATTATTTTTTTTATTGCTTAGTGGGGTGGGACTAAGTCCCTTGTACTGCGGCCACTTCTGGCCTATTGTACCAGCCCCAGATGATAGGTGAGGGTGATTGTGGAGCAATTGGTGGAATGAAGATTGGCAGGGGAGACCGAAGTACTCGGAGAAAACCTTCCCCAGCGCCACTTTGTCCACCACAAATCTCACTTGACCAGACCCGGGATCGAACCCGGACGGCCGCGGTGGGAAGCCAGCGACTAACCGCTTGAGGTATGGCGCGGCCCTATTTTGTGCGTAAGTTTAGGAAACTTCTTTTCGTGTTTAATAGCGAAGTTGGTCAGAATCGACCGCGTCTGTAGAGTTCCTGGTTACAGATCCGGAGGTTTCGGGTTCAATTTCAGGCTACGAAATTTTCTGAGAAGTAGTGAGTCTGTAACGGGGTCCACTCAGCCACGTGAAGATAATTGAGGAGCTATTTCAAGGAAATAACGGCTCTGGTTTAGAAAACCGATATTAACGGCCGTGGGGATCCGTTGCGCTGACCACGTGACACCCTCTTTCCGCTAATAGTTGGCACTAACTTTGCCGACAAGCGGCGTTCGCTCGGTCAGTATAGTTCGCCTGCGCACTACAGGCCACGGAGTTTTTTTTGTGTGGGTCAGAATTGCTTCCTTATTCGCCGTTCATACCGTTTGGCCATTTCCCCTCCGGAGCTAAATAACTTATGCAGTTGATAAAGAGTTGTGAAACTATAGAAGTCACCACAGGAAGCGAGAGACCGAGGACTGCTTTACGGTTTCAAACGTAGGGTGAAATGTGTAAAATTTTAGGCCCTCACAGCAGTGGCTATGAAGAGTTCATTCTTCTGTAGTCCTCTGGAAGTAAACCGACGTTTCGCAGGCGAAATATTCCTCATAAATGTCGGCCGACTTCCAATGGCCTTCACGGCGCTATGTTTCAGAAGATAGAACTCTTCCTAGATAAAATATTTCACTGTCACGTGACAGTATATTATCTTTGAGGGTAACAGGGCGAAACCACAAAAATGTACACAAAAAGAGTTTAATGGAAAGACATCCCATTGCAAGCGGCATTCGTTACCACTGAGTTGGGTTTCTGAGTCTCAGATATGCGAACTCGACATTCTGTTATAAGATGAATTAACCACAGACAAACGTTTCGTGTAGAGTCTCTTCCTGAGAGGGATTATGAAGGATGGTTTTGTGTATTCTAAGTCAAATCATGCAGCCGCATCGACAAAAACAATTTGGGACTAAAAATATGCAGTGAATTTGAAGCGGAATTCCAGAACACTTGCGCAGACCGCCTGTGAGTTTTGTAGTCTGCTCAGGATATGGGATATTTTGTATAAACTTTTATTTACACCAATCCATTGTTAGCGTGCTTTCCTTATTTTGAAAATGGAAATGCAAATTGACTTAAGCGATCTCCATGCTGTCTGTGAATCTCCCGTATTAACTTTTGAATGGCTGAACAAATCTTTATGAAACTTTGTATGTATGTGATGCCACCTAAGTCCATCTCAACGGCGTACTTCATACATCCCTCCCATCAGACTATGTGTCTGTATGTGTGTCCCTCTTATAGTTGCTACGCAAAGGCTTGGTAAAATGTATTCTTCCTTTCATTGCTCGGCAACAGCTTGGTAAACACGTTCCCGCGGCAACGAAATCCCAGAAATCCTTGTCATTATCTAAATATCAGTAAAGTCCTCGGGATATACATAACACGGACCCTTCATTTTATTAAACGGCGATGATGTTGGTCGAATGTACGGTGAATCTTGTCGAGTCCACTGACAAAGAAGATTCAGAGTGTGTAGGTTTAAGCTTTCGAAGCTTAATATTCATCTAAAGTATATTTCAGAATTTACTTTCTGCCTCTTAGAAAACCCATTGCATCTTCATCACAAGGAACAATTGGTTAATGCTGTTCACTGAAAGAATCTCTGTTTATTTCAAGAATCGTATGAAATCCATAGGCACTTTGTACAGGCAGAATGCAGAGATATTATTTTTCAAGCAGGGGGTGCATACGATATCCAGTTTGCTAGAGAATGGTAGTCTTGTGGAATCTATGTGTGAATTATTTTCATTAGCTGTAGTACGTCACGTTTCTTCTTGTCAGTACTTTCTTCCGGCAGCCGTAAGTACAGCTCACACAATACACCCCCAGTTCTCCAGCCACGACTAACGAAGCCGACAGTACTTCCCAAACACAAGCCCAGATTCCGCGCGACCCTGAAGGGACTTGAAATGGGCAGCCAACCTGACGCGCTTCGCAATTCCTCACCTATATCACGTTCGGCGATTCATCCCCCTAATATTAATGCAAGAGGACAGTTGGACAAGAAAGATAGCCGAGAGACGCATGAAAGGAGAGTGTGGGTGAAGTGGAAGTGACTGTGCTGTCGCAGATAGGACCTATTGTAGTCAGTGGTAGGAAATTTATCCTGGACGAGAAATGCCAGACACAGCTTTTGTCGCATTTGACTTTCTAATATAATTCGATTTCCGTCATCTGCACTCATTCCACCGTCAATCTTATATGACATGTTACTCTATGTAAAGTTTTCATAGTTTAATATTTTAGTGCGTTCGAATTCGATTCCCGACGCTACCAGATTTTCTGAGAAGTGTAGTGGGTCTGGAACGGGGTCCACTCAGCCTCGTGATGATAATTGAGGAGTTATTTCAAGAAAATAGTGGCTCCGTTCTAGAAAACCGAAAGTAACGGCCGTGAGGCGTCGTTATGCTGATCACGCGACACCCTCTATCAGCTAAAGTTGGCACTAGCTTAGCCGACAAGCGGCGGTCTCTCAGTCGGTATAGTTCGCTTGCGGACTAAACCCACGGAGTTAAAAGTTGTAGCTGGACACGGGGATGTTCTTGTTGGTTGCTTGTTTTGCCTACTCTTTTGGTCCTGAAGATTGAGGCAGTACGTTCGTTCGGAACATCGGTGAACTTTTAAGGGCTTCACGACGTCACATCGGAAAATGTAGTACTTTTTATGTTATGTTTTGAAACGCGATTGCATCCAGCCAACGCAAACGTCGAGTGCCTCTCGGCTTACTTGCTTTGAAATCTTCTTAGCTTAATGGCTGTTCGCATAGCCACCGGACCATGAAGTCCACTTCTTCGGAGATTGATTCCCAAGGGATCTTGGTTTCCAGTCCAGGTGCTTTGTTCCAGGATATATATATATATATTTAACCACATTTAATTTAATTATTTCGTTGAGCAAGATTTAGAGGTCTGTATTCTATTTTGAGAACGCGCTGAGCAAGTACTTCTCTTCTGTTTATGTACTCCTATTCAAGAAATCTTTGTTTTCTGACTACAGAATTGCAAAGGAAAAGACCACTTTTGACGCTTTGATGTAAATATAAGGACACTATAAGCGGATTCTACAGAAACAGTTTAGGCGTATGTTGTCTGCATAAAATAGTTTTAGGATAGTAGGCTTATTTAATAGTGTACTTATTTGAACATTGTGATAGACTTTAGGATCTATAAAAACAGGGAAATCGTGGACCAGTTGAAAAACTGTTCAAGGTTACCTTCACATGTGCATGACGTTCGTTATCCAGATACAGAAGGAAAGGAAGAGAGGTAAAAAAAGGGGGAAGAGAGGGGGGAGACAGAAAGAACGAAATATGAAAGGAAGAAAGAAAGTTGGAAGGAAAGAAATGATCATGAAATTGTTGTTTGAACCTTATATAAAACACAGATTCCTAAAAATATATTTTCATGTATTAAGTGACTCTAGATGGATTTTGGATTTATGGCCTGATTTATTGGACTCCTTGATACAGCGCGTGACTACACTTCACAGATTTTTATCACGCACAGACTAGTGTTCTCAATCACGTTGCGTGGTAGCGGCTTCCAACTGCGGACGTTTCTCTGCTTCCGGGTTCACGTCTTTACAGGGTGACTACCATCCCACGCCAACCACACAATCTGACCGTTGGCTTCAGTCGGTTCTTCCTTCAGCTGATAGCTCCCGGGATGGCTTGACTTCCATCTGCCAGCCCCCAACTACAGCTGTCAATTCTGGACTGGCTTCCGAGCCGAGCAAACTCACAACGCAAAATTGATTCCTTATGCAACCTTGGCTTGAACTGTGCAGAAAATACCGCTTCCAACATTTACTCCATTGCTTTGGTATTGTTGCCTGTTGCATAGCCATTGCCTAGCACATGCGGTTTCTCTGGCTGCCTTATTTTGTCAGGCCTTATGTCACAATGCAAGTTTACACAGCTTTGTTAAATAAGCAGTGCATAAACTCAATGCTTTCAAGCATCAAGACGACAGACAATGTTGGAATAAAAGCCATGCTTGCCATGACACACCTTCATCAGAAACATTTTGAACTTTGCTTCATATACAGCCTGTTAAACGGCGGTCTGCAGGGAAATACCCGGTTTATGAACTAACGATTTAATAATTACGGTTTTCAATTTGAGTCCCATTAACGCGGGATAAACCGCACAGAGGTCCGCCTGGGGGTTGAACAAGCTCAGCTATGCCACAGAACTGACATTGTTTCAACGGGTTCCTCTTTGGTTTGATTCTCAGTGGCACAATTCTCTTATTATCCTTCCTATCAGAGAGCCTTCAAGGGGTTATCACTCCTGTTTGATATTCTAGAGGTCCCAGGTCTGAATCTCGGATCGAAAGCCAGCTACACCAACCTTCCATCCCTGAATCATCATTCATAAATATCTCACAATTAAATGCTGTGTCATCTATGCGGTTAAGAATTAACAATTAAAGTAATGTAACTATGTTCTTTTCTTATAAATATAGCCCGCTTTTGGCTATTACCTGGTCTAGCGCAGGAGTTCTTTAACATTTTATTCGAATATGCTGTGGGAACTACTTGGATGGCAACGTACACCGAGATTTGTGTCCTCAGAACGCAATGCTAAAACGCTCGGGAAATGGTGCATGATTCTACCCGTATTCGAACCGTGATCCAATTGTTGGAGTGTCATGCATCGTCGTGGTACTGTTAAGAGAGTTAATTCATTAAAGTTACGATGTGCTGGGTACGGGATGTAACTAGAATTGTAAAACCTGCTATTCAGAGGAAAGTTTTGATTCCTATTTACTACGTGTTACACAATTCTCCCTCTCGTGTTGTTCTCATGCTGTTATTAATGAGGGTACGAATTGCTGGACCTGTAAGCCGAATGAGAGATACAGAAAACAAGATAAAAGCCCGACATTTCTGCTCTTGTAGTCAGATTCCGTCGATTTTGTTGTTCTTTTCTGTACACGGCAACGCGCCGGATCCATGCTTCATGATTTTATGAAGTGAGCCTGTTCTTTTCGCCTTCGTGTGGCACGTGAATGGTAATGGGGTGGCGGGTTAAGAATTGAAACAATGTGGAGAACAAATTGACTTCCATGTGAAAGCGTTTGCTGTCAGTTCATTCATGGCGAAACTTCTTGCCTATTAATAACAACTGCTTGTACAAGTGGACAAAGTGCGACACGCAAAAACTGTACCTTACTTTGTCAACCTGTTGCTTGTGTGATTGTGAGGGCTAGCTAAGAAGAAATTATTTCGCAATAATATGATGATCCTTCGTCCTTACTCCTGAATATTCATATCAGATTACAAGGCGAGGAGTTACATTAAGCAGGTCTGTATTTGTTTCTTTTTCTTGACACCAGTATCAGGCATGGGAAATGTTTTTTTCCTGATTTTCATATTTTGGGGTATTCATTAATTTTGTCTTTCAGATATTTCCTCTTTTTATTCCTTGAAATGTCTGCTGGTTTCACGTCTTATATTGTCCAAGTTATCCGGATTTATTTCGCTTCGATCTTGTAACCACTGCAATTTACTTGTTTCCTTTTCTTTAACTTAGGTCGTTCATCCAGAGAATCCATCAAAGTCGGAGGCTCTTTGTAACATTCCGTAACAAAAGTATTTTTTTGGGTGAGGATTTCTTAGCCTCAGGCCCAGAGCCGAAGATGGAGGAACACCGCTTGTCAGCTCTCCGCCACTGCTTATTCATCATATTCGCAGCTACCCTCCATATCTGGAGGCCGTCTCCTCCTTCCGCAGCCTAGGGACGCGCCATGCCGTGGTGACCAGGGACCAAACTAACATGAGCTCAGCTGCACCCACAAATCATGAACCAACGTATCCGTATGGCCGTACCAGGCTTGGCAGTCGTACACACTTAAAATATGCTCGAATGTTCTCTGTTCCGTCTCCGGTTTGAGTCAGAAGCTTGACGGAATACTGACACAATTGTGACAGGGTGTTACATTTATATAGGCCTACACGAAGAGGAATAAATTGAAACAGTGTGTCTCTTTAGATAATGCTTGTTCCTCTTCTTAACAAAGCGTATCACCCACGTTTTTATGCGCAGAATATGTAGAGGTGCAGTCTGAGAAACCTAACTACACAAAATTTTGCACCTCACATGACGTTGACACATCAGCGCATCGTGCTGAAGAAAGTCTCAAATTTTTCAGCAGATCCCTATAGCCGAGATCGTTAGACGAACGAAACGGGCGACATTAGCGCCAAAGGTTACGTGTTTGACTCCTGTAGACTTCCTGCCGCCCTCATTTCATTTTTCTCTATTAACGGAGACGGGCTTTCTTTTGCAGCTCAGTACTGGTTTACGTGAACAAGGTGAACCTGAAATCAGTATACAGTCTGACATAAATCGGAAATCAATTGAATGTAAGTAATGTAATTCACTTTAATTCCCTCGTCATGCTGTGACATGACAACTGAAAGCCGAAATGGTGGAGCGAGAGCGTAAGTCCATTGTTAGCCAACTGCTCGCGAACACACTTTCCCGCTGCAACGAATAACCGCGGAATAATCATTGCTGGGCAACGGTTTGGTAAAAACTTTCCCGTGGCAACGAATAAACACAAAAATAGAATAACAGAGGAACTGTAAGACATGGTGTCTTATATTCGGTTCTCACCGAAGTTATAACAGAGTTAGTTCGGTTTCCATGTAATCAAACAGTATCGAATTTGTAAAGACTCAACGGTTCTAATTCTAAAGTTACGTAACATATTTGCTTGCCAGGCCTCTCCATAGCTCAAGCGGTTAGTCGCTGGCTTCCCACTGCGGCGGCCCGGGTTCGATCCTGGGTCTGGTAAAGTCGGATTTGTGGTGGACAAAGTGGCGCTGGGACAGGCTTTCTCCGAGTACTTCGGTTTCCCCTGCCAATCTTCATTCCACCAATTGCTCTAAAATCACCCTCACCTATCATCTGGGGCTGGTACAATAGGCCAGAAGTGGCCGCAGTACAAGGGACTTAGTCCCACCCCACTGGCAATAAAAACATATTTGCTTTAAGTGTAAACATTCTGAATGGAGGAGGTGATAGTGAATGTCTGTTCCGGACGCCAGTATTATTGGGAAGTGACGGAAGTCTTCATGTTGCGCTGAGAAAAGAATCTGTCTCGTATGTAATACGTAGACATATATCTACCGGGACTCGAACTCCAACCTCTTTGTCGTCCAGCCCGTAGCCCGTCACTATACCGACTACGCTGTCCAGGCACCTACACAGTGCATGTAAATATGCGAATATTCGCAACTTCGTGAAATACTGGCAACATTTCTTTCTAGGCGCCTAAACAAACAAACAAAACAGTTAATGGCTACTGAAATAGCAGTAGAATGGAGACAAGGAAAGGCTTAGAGTGAGAGCTGACTATGTAACCACAGCAAAGGAGGCACTGAAATAAAGTCTGAACACTGTGAAACGTAATAAGAATGAATGCTGATGTTTGAAACCCAAATTAGAACGAAAGGGTGTGTGCAATAATAGTTTCAGCAACCATCAGCAAGAGGGCCAGTTTGACCGCGGCGGGAACCGGGGTGCTGGGGGAGGGCTCGTTCAATATTTGGCACAAGGCACGATCAGCAGTTAGGAGTGTGCTGCCTATTGTCCGTGAACAATGATTTCGGGGCCTGTGTTGTGAGCAAACTAATGTCGCGCCAAATAGCCCACTGAAAGCAGAGGTAGCAGCATCTCCTGTTAGCCAGCTGCACTCCGTGAAATATGTTACAAACCACGCCCCCTGCAGAGAGAACTTGAGATTTGTCTTGACTTCCTTTGTCTTGTGCTTCCTGAATGTTTCCTGTGTTTTTGTTCTTTTTACGCAGTACGTGGACCGAGAGCGTAAATGGGAGGTCGTGTGTATCCGCTCGTATGTTTTATTTCCGGTACTTGAATTTCGGTTAAATTTGTTACTGTGTCCATCCTGGAGAATTCAATTTCGATTCTTGTGGATCCATTATGACCCCTAATTTGCATTAACTTCAAATCATGTACAACAGATTTTCTCCAAGGCGGCTAATTTTATAAGAATCTGAGTGATGCCTCAAAATGTTGGAGTAAATCTTTTCTAATATATGAATTTCTTTATACTTTTCGGTGTAGCGAATATTTTGCAAAATGCTATACATACTAGGGTCAGTCAAAAAGTTCCCGGAATGGTGGTATAGCACTCTAATCGTAGGACATACGGCAGCGCTTACCTAATCACCTTCAAAGTATGACCCTTGCTCGCACACACTTGTTCCATCGATCCTGCCATTGTTGGAAGCAGCAGTGGTGGAAGGTTTCTCTTGGAATCTTCCGGAGCTCAGCCGTCGCATTCGATTTGATGTCCTCCATGGTTGCGAAACGTGTCCCCTTGAGGCCCATTTTCAGAGTAGGGAACAGCCAAAAGTCACTCGGAGCGAGATCCGGGGATTCATTATGCTGACCACGTGACACCCTCTATCCGCTAAAGTTGGCACTAACTTCGCCGACAAGCGGCGGTCGCTCGGTCGGTATAGTTCGCTTGCGTACTCAAGCCACGGGGTTTGTTTGTTTTTTGCCTATATAAAAAATTTAGGAGTGTGGAGGTTTTTATCTGGAATATATAATTAGCTTTATGGTAGGCTTGTATCGGCATTAAATACATATCATGGCCTGAAATGTAAGCCGAATTGTTTTAAATGGATATGGTTAATGTGTGTAGTCCATCAGAGGATCCCATTCCAGTCTGCTTAATGGACAGTGTGAAATAAGTGACTGGTACGTGCTCCAATAGGAATTGAAGGCGATGCGTTCCTGCGCTGCTCCAACTGTGGCGTCGCAGATCGGAAACTCGCTCAGTATATGTCGTCACATGTATGGGAGTACGCGTGACGAAAATAACAGGTTCTAGTTCTGTTGATTGGGTTTATTGGCACTTCGGTTACAGATTCTCTTAATCACACTCAATTTTAACAGTATCACCATTCTACGCACTTTCAGTTCACCACTGCACACACACTAGGATCCTCCGTCTTCACTAGTCGTCTCCTGGCAACGGATCTCAACACAGAAATTAACACTATGAAGTGTTCTTGCCATTTTTTGTTCAATAGTTCTGAAACCTCGGTACTCAACTAAAACTTAGAATTCATAAGGTCATGCTCCATTCTTGTCCTTGTATTCTCGACAGCTGTGAACTAACCTAAGCTGCAAGCTATCCTCTTTATATAGGCTCAGCACAGACCACAGAGAAACAAAAGTCATGTGATTCTTATCTGCCGGTCCATTAGCGCACTGACTTTTGTCTAGCAACGAGCTATAACATTCGTCCACTGAGCCACAGTTTCCATTGTTGCATGTTGGAGCGTGTTTACCGAGCCGTTGTCTAGCAGTGCTTTGAGCAAATCCGTTACAATATTTTTCTTTGTTAGTCTATAGAAATTTTAAGAAAGATTATTGTATCCTTGAAAGTCACGACCGTTCTTCCCCTGGAGAGGTCTGCCTGAAACTTCGACCACAAGGCTCAAGGCTTACGAGGCTGTACGGGCTCTCGAAACAAAGGTTTCCTTGAGGACCGCTGGTAGCACAATTCGTGCTCCTGTCCACCCCTTTTCCAAGCATCGAGCGGGTCATTGATAGTTTCATGCGCCATGGATTAATTCGACAAACTTCGTCTGTACGTTGGGTTCTCTCCGGGTCGGCTTCGGTGCAATGTCACTCTTCAGGGTGCCGGTTAGGGAGGCCATGAGCCTGAGGCTGTTCCTCCATGTCCTGATCCCTCCTCTTCAGCTTCGGAGGATAATTCTGCGAGAAGACAGACTGCGTAACTGTAGGTACTGCAGAGTCTTCTGTGACTGCTATCTTCTTCATGGAGTACTTTCAGGGTGCGGCGCTCCACCGGCCAACGCACAATCCCTGCTGATTTTCCGCTGCGTAAAATGCGCTTGCACCATCTGTCTCCAAGTGCCTGAGAAGCTGAGAAACTTCCTTGACCGCCTGAAGAGTATCCACCAGAATATGTGTTATACTATGGTTGGAACTTTAATAGTGGCAACACTGCTGTAGAGACGCCATGCAACGGAACCAAGTAATGTCGCTTATACCACACGTTATTTACATACCTAACTTACCTCAGAGAAAATGGACTCTCCCGTCCCACATCGCACGCATGCGCAGTGACGCCAAGAACATAGCCTCAGTTTAGATGGCGGTCTAATATAGTGTTGTCACGATGTTTTCGAAACATGAACAACGGAGTTGGATAAAGATGAATGTGCCAGAGGCCGTACAGCACGACAGTGTCATCAAGGTCTTCAAGAGGCTTGCGGGGAATCTGCATTGCCTTACAGAACAGTGGAAAGGTGGGTAAAAGCCTTCAACGAGGTACGCCAAAATGTGGCAGACATGCGTCGGCCAGGTCGTCCTAGTGTCAGTGAAGTAGAAGTGTATGCTCTTTCCGTGTTACTGGAGAGTGATCGACGCCATACAATTCGTGAGCTAGCCCGAGAGACAGGATTAGCACATATGACTGTGCTTCACACTCTGAACGAACGCCTGGGCATGAGGAAAATTGCATCACGACGAGTTCCGCATGATTTGACGGAAATGCAGAAATGGCAAGCTGTGGCTGGGAAGTGCTGTACCATCCACCATACTCCCCGGACTTAAGCCTTTCTGACTTCGACTTGATTCCTAAGATGAAGGAACTACTTCGTGGTATTCGCTTCAGATCTGCTCCAGAGATTCTTCAGGCAGTAGACCGCTCCATTCGAACTATCAACACAAGAGGCGCTGCTAAAGGTATCCTACGACTTCCACATCGCTGGCAACTGGTTGTACACAATTCTGGTGACTACATTGAAACATGCATCTATTTTGTATCAGTTGTAAATAAATAGTTGCCACTATTAAAGTTCCAACCCTCGTATGGTCGGCACAGACCGCACGGAAAACAACGATTCCAGGAGCTCTTCTGTCGTTGCATTCGTGTCTGTTTCGGCCATCGCATGACGTCTATTGAGCCATTGCCTAGCAACGGGCGTGTTTGCAGAGTTGTTCCCTAGCAGCGGCTGCCTCTGCTGGCTCCACAATTCGTGCTTTCAGCAAATATGCCACAATATTCTTGATTTAATCATCCTAACAACATTAAGAGATCAGTAAAAATTATGCATTCCTCATGTAAATTTCTTCACTCCATCTCTCTTAGCGAATCATTCCTTCGCCATTCTGCTCTCGAACACCCCCAGACATAAGAAATTTCTTACCACTAGAAAAACAGGTAAAATTGAGGTTCATCATCAGGTAAAGCATAAAATTTTAAAGATGACTGAAATCCGTGATGTCTAATAGAACAATTCGCTGTATCGATTCTTTGTTTCGAAGAACGTCTCTGCCTCCATCTTCATCGTCTGGTGTCACGAATGACCCATTACACATACAAGTATGATCGCCCCAGAAGTATTAATTTTAATCTCTAGGACTTTATCACGGACCCTGTCAGTTACTTTGTTTGTTCTTTTCATGTGGTAGTTCGAGAGTAAATGACGAAAAGAGAAACACAGAAACCAGTGCAAAGAAATGTGAAATTGCGAGGTGCCGGGATGCGGGACAGAGAGGAGAGGTGAGGTGAGGTGAGGTGACTGATTTGCTCCCGCCCCTGGACATTCCCTGAGACACTTTGGCCGCAACACAGAGCACTGTTTGTTTTTCTTCCCTTATTGGATGGATTTGTATTTTTTTTTATCTGACGTCGCACAGCGCACGGTTTAATCTGCCTCGTGGCTTGAAAGCAATATACGAATATACAGCTCCACCGATAATGTTACGTAATATCTGAAAATTGTCAAATAATGATCCGTTTTCAAGTAATAGTTGTGCAGTGCTGGACATATTGCTTTACTCCACCGCCAGTTTCACTGCAAACGTGACTATGACTGTCAGAGTCTCTGTTTCGATTCTCTGTCCAGCAGTGTTATTCTGATTTCTTCTATGTGCCTCATTCTTATGCGACAGGATTTGGCCTTTCCCTCCCATTTTGTTCTCCTGTCTTCATGTATAACTCTTCTGACATGTCGACGTTATGTAACCTATAGTCTTGTTTTCCGTCTATAATGCAGCTATACCAATTTAAGAACGTTAATTCAAACTTAATTCATTAAATATTCGTTAAATGTTTAAAATGTCATTAAAATTATTAAAATATGTGTACATTCGGTGTTTATGCTATACGTTTCAGCCGCATAGGACCATCTTTCACGAGGAAGACGAAGCAACACTAGATAACACATAACTAAGTGAGCGGCACGCAATATACGAGTACATAAGACAGGAAGAAAGTCATCCTATAAAATCATCCTACAATATTAGAATTCAAAGAAATTAATAACAACAACAGTGACGTGCCTTAATGAATGATATTTGACCAAATGCACAGTGCAGTAGACTCCTTTATAAAATATGTTGCCTGAAGATGGCTCTATGCGGCTGAAACATGTACATAAAAAAAAGTTAAAAAAAGTAAAGCTATCCCTGTAACAGGCCGTGAAGGCCCATAGGGTTGTGAGACGTTGAGGGTCCCACATTATCTAGACAATCGGCTCAAAGATGGCGGTAAGGTTGTCAGCCTTACGCACCGGCCGCGCTTTACTCCCCAGGAAAATTATTTAATTAATTCCTGGTACTCATTTCTGTTAGGGGCTAAGTCGACCCCAGGGCTATAGTGCGGCCGGAAGGATTAGGTCAATTGAAAAATATCCAATGACCTCATTGGGACTTGAATCCGCGACCTTCCGCCTTGTAGCATAGTGCCTCAATCAACTACGATACCGCGTACCCCACTGAATGTACATATATATTAATAATTGTAATAACATTTTAAACAGTTAATGAATATTTAGTGAATTAACTGTGAGTTAATGTTGTTAAATTAATATCGTTGCATTATAGACGGAAAACAAGACTGTAAGTTCTACATCAAAGCAACAGGATGCTGAAATATAATATTAAGGACGCTATGTAATCCGTGAAGTTTGGGCACAACACTCACCCAAACGAAGGGAACTGCAATCTTGCCCTTAAATCCTTACTTCTGCTTTCATTTTGTCTGTGATATGATTGTATGGCCGGAACGCTTCTACTGTTTGGAGCAATTTGTTGTTATTTGTCAACGCGGACGAACTATGCTTACAGAGCTAATGGGCATGTGACTTAGTTTCTGGGAATGGTAGTATTCTGAAACGAAAACAAAATGATAGCGTAAGAAGCCATAAGTAGAGGACATTGATCTGCAGAGGATACCTCGATATAATTTTTTTTACGTCAATTTACAATCTACTTGACCACTGTAAGTAATAAGTAAATGCGATGGGAGTTTATGTCGTGAAGGCGGCAGCTGCCCAGTGGCAGTACTCTACCTTTTAGTTACATAAGTCTTCTGGCCAGGTTGTCCTCAGTCGTCTTGCTGCTGGGTGCGGTTTCGTTACTTCAACGATTAGCGGGTTCTCGTGTCCTGTTATCCGAGTACGGTGTCTGGTGGCATGTTTTGTGATCTCTTCCGTGATGAGGGGTACGTTGAGATCGTTATGGATAGTTCCGTTTGTTACGTACCATGGTGCGCCTGTGATTCTTCGTAGTGTTTTCGATTGGAATGTTTGGAGGATTTTGGTATTGGATGGTCGAGCGCAGCCCCACGGCTCGATGCCATAGGTCCATATAGGTTTTAAGAGTGCCCTGTATAACAGGGTTTTGTTCTCCAGGGACAATTGCGAGCGTTTTCCTAGCAGCCAGTGCAGCTGTCTCTCTGATATAATTTGAAGTACACTTTTTGCCCATTTCCTTATTTTGAGAAAAAAGGAATGTATGCTTATGTTATCTCCTTGCTGTCTGTGTGCCTGTGAAACCCCGCCTGTTAACTTTAGAATGCCTGGACCAATCTTTTAGAAACTTGGCATGTATATCATGGCACCTGAGTCCTTCTCAACGACCTACTTCATTAATTCCTCCCTTCAGTCTATATATGTGTGTGTGTGTGTGCGTGCGTGCATCCGCCCTATCGTTACTAGGCAAAGGCTCGATAAAGTGCATTTCTGTAATTATGACGTATATCTGACATGTTGCCAACACACGTTTCCCAGGCGCTAATTTCCCGTGTCTCTGCTGTGATATGTTCTGTGTGTGTTATGGCCCGATAGCTCTGTGTTTTAACATTTCTACTTGCATAATTTTCCGTGTACTGCAACATGGCTCCTGAAGCTTATACATACATTCACTGTGGCCTTAATATTTAGGGAATTAAAGCTCTGTACCATTTCAAATCCGGTACTGTAATGCAGTTAGTGGCTACTTTCACGATTCTGCATTCGTTATCCCCTGGAATTCGTCGGCGAGACTATCCGCGAAGAGGGATGAATTTACGTAAAGAAATTTGTTTAAAATCTTTCTTCGGATGTGGTTCTTTCCTGTTTGGGCGTGGATTTATTTTTTGTGAACCCGTAGATACGTAATTGACCTGATGATGAAGAAAATATTTTACGCGGGTTCCCCGATATTTTTAGCCTCTGAACTACCACGGTTCACTTAATCTTTCACTTTTATATCATATCTGATGTCGAGAAAATATATGAAGAATTAAAGTAGAGAGTAGCCTCAAAGTCGGGTAACCTAAAGTATTCTCACGTACTAACGGGAATGTTCAGATTTAAACCTGTCAGTCAATTCGTAGACCTGTGTCATAGCGTTGTGTGTTGTGCGTTGAACATGGACGATCTAATTTCGAAAAAAATTGTTAAATTCAGTAAGTAATAAAGAACATTTTCAACGTATTTTAGTGTACATATTAGTAAGCAGTTAACTAACTTTTGGGTCACCGCATAGACTAATAAAAATAAATATTCTAATTATCTCTCCTCTGTATGTGTGTGCTGCTGACACTGTGCTTAGAAACGCAGATTTGTAATAGAACGTATATTCCTCTCGACAGTACAGACCAATTTGAGTCTTGAAGAAAGCAGTCTTCTGGGATTTGGCACCGTGTATATGTGGTGTTAACCGACGTTTCGGAGGAACGTATCGCCTCCATCTTCAGGGTAGGGGAAAAATATAAGAAATCCGCAAGCGAAGAGACCGTTAGAACCGGTAAAAGCAGACTGGTGACCAGTTACTGTTCAAACAGCTGTATGACTGCCCCTCTGCCTCTCTGTCTTGACAGCATGCTACAGGAGAATGCGCACCAAATACTCACGATCCGAGAATGGTACGATATGTGGATCCCAGTGTTCGATCGGCGTAACACCTTAAGTGTCTTTGACTGCGCAAGCGCCGTTATCGGCTGATATGTTCTGTATGTATTGATTTTTAAAAGATATAATGCCACAGACAAAATTAGACTAGAGCACTGAGTAATTTATATTAAATTTTTAACACTATGTAGTGTGTGATTACTGTTGAAATGTTGTAAGTATAAATACAGTTATTGATTTTTGGGATATTATGCATTGTCCTGTTTTTTTATTTAAAGAAGACGTTTCGGAGAATGGACTGTGTCTCCGTCCTCATGTTCCGGTGTCCGGCGATAGGGACTAGTTCTATCGATTGTGCCCAACTAAGTAGGTTTTTACCTGTGGTTGGAGATAGCACATTCTCCGAAACGTCGCTTTTATGTAAAAATAAGACGTTTAATAATGTTCAGAAACAACAATTGCATCAATATACAATATCGTCACAAACTTTTAGATCTGGTAAATGTTAAATTTTGTTCGTATACAAGATCAATCTATGGTTTGCTGCTGGAAGTTATATATTGTCTCATGATAACTTCTCGTGTCTACACATATGATTGGAACATATTTTGCAAATGAGGATGCAGAAAAATGGAGTTCGATAAGAGCATTATAAACACAGGAAAGAGGAAAGATTAATTTGTTATTCATCCAACGAACCATGTTACTTTGCATGCAAGAACAGGTTCGCATCGAGTTACCAAGAAAACGAATTGAAGCTACCTCTGAAAGTCGTCTGGATTCGCCAACATCTGAAAAACGGGAGGACCTGAGATTGACGCCATTAAACAACTCAGTGTTAAGTAAAGCAATTCGACGAGTTTTTGTACGAAAAGCGAGATTAAAATATCGCTCTAATTTTTTAAGGATATACGAGTAAAATTAATTTATAATAGGACTGCATCATAGTTGTTGCGTTACAGCAATTTTAATAGCTACTAAATGTCGTTTTGATTTTCAGAACTTTCACAGGAAGATAAACGAGGCGAATCGTGTCGATAATTGGGAGACAACATATTAATGGAGGGCCTCATCCTCCATAGGCGGATTGTTAATACAACTGAGAGACGGAGCCCTAACAAAGATCCCTTTAATTGAAAGGTCTGTCTCGTCTTCGTGCTGAAGCCGTTCGGGTCTGCTGCCTTCTCACCGTTGAAGAATTATCAATTTCTGCCCAGAGAAATAGTAGGACTGCATTAGACCTCTTATCTTGACTAACCAACCAATCGACAAACTAACTAACTAGTTAAGTATAACACTGAAGTTTTGAATTCTGCTTAAGAAACCACCACTTACTCAGATACTCATGAATTTCCAATTTTGCAGAACCCGAAGGTACATTGCCATGTTCACAAGAGTCCGTCACTGGTCCCTATCTTCACCCACATGAATTCAGTCCTTACAACCCCATCCTGTTTTACTAAGTTCCACTTTAATATTATCCTCCCATCTGTGTTTACGTTCTTAATAGTGTGCAACCTCTTGTGTGTTATAAATAAGGTATGTAAAGGTATATAAGGTATGCCGTCTACACAGCACTACTGCATCAACATTTGTTCATATTTGTTTATACAAACGCAACATGTTACGCCTGATGATGGCCCGGTATGAGGGTCGAAACATGTTGCGTTTGTATAAACAAATAAAAGCAAATGTTGCTACAGTAGTGTCTTCTTTGTTTTTTAAATACAGACTATTGTTGTGTAGACTGCGTACCTTATGTACGTATATATATCTTATTTATGTTTACATCTTTCGAGTGGTCTCCTTCCTTCTGGTTTTCCCACCTAAACCCCGTAGGAATTCCTCTTATCCCTATGCGTGTTACGTATTAGACCCTTCTCACCACTTGACTTAATCATTCTAAGTGTAACTGACAAACAGTACAGGTTACGAAACTGCGTATGACTCCTTATGACGCAGTTTCTTTCAGCCTTCTCTTACTACATCCCTCTTCGGCCAAAACATCACAGGTGAAGTTTCACACCCATACGAAACTTCAGTCTCGACAGAAGAAATATCCACACCACTATCCAAGTTTTATGTCTGGCTCTACTACAGAAATTCATAGCGCAGATGCTGTATACACCTCGAGGTTTTAAAACGAATTATTTGTTAAATAAGATTCGTGCAGTGTAACTGAGGAAGGTTACATAAGCAGAAAATCCACGTATGAGAGAGAGAGAGAGAGAGATGAAGAACGGGAGAAGGTTATTTAAATAGTGAGGTTTACAAACACCAGAGGATGACGTAACAAGGAAAGCAAAGAATGGGCACTCTGCGAAATGGGTACCCCTGACCATGAGATCTAGGGATTAGCAAATCAGCTTTGTGGTCGGAGATCCAGGGTTCGAATTTCGTCCTGTACACATGCAAATAAGAATATTATAATGGGTTTCCTAGTCATTCCAGGAAAATGTTGGACAGATTCTGAAATATTAACGACTGTTTCCACACCTTCGTCAATTAATCGATTATAAATTGTCTTTCATAACGCGCCACATGTTAAATTCGCATTTGTACAAGGTGATTAAAGAATTAGTGGCTGACAGCTTAGGGAAAGAAAGGAGATAGAAGCTGTTATGGATTATTATAGGAAAGATTCGGTAGGAACGACTGAGTACAACACACAGCACAGTTAGTAATCGAATAAGATTCGAACGTTGTACCTCCAGAATAAAAGGCTTACAAGTTGCTGCGAGCCAGTCTCTTCGCTTAAGTGGAACTGATCTGCAGGCTACTACATTAATGAAAGACTCAGGAAATATTCACAGTTCTGTAGTGGGTGCTTATAGCGTACAGTGACATTTGTTCTTAGACAAGTTTGTCTTTAATGTATCCGGGGCATATCCAACATCTGCCGGAATATGAGGTTGTAACTCACTAGTTTTTCAGGTAGTATAAAGAAGTTAGACTATTACGAATTAAGTTTTTGAAATGAATAGCCCCTAGCCCCCATTTCTGCTGTGCTGTCTGTTTCGTGAGATGTGGAAGAAGATGTAAAACAGAACAAGTAAGATTTGAATACTGCACCATCACCGGAGCTCCTGTTTCAATTCTAAGTTATCTGTAATCCGAAATGCGCTTTAAGTACAAGTTCAAGCCTCTGCCAGGAGAGAGTATCCCCTTGCTAGCTTCTGCTGGATCACGACGTCTTTTTTCTAAATCATTTCTCTTTCGCAGTTAATGGTTATTCTTCTGCATCATTCATAGCTGCCGATCACAGAGGCCTCCCGGTGTAAGGCATGAACCGTCTTCGCCCGCTCGAACACTGGGATCGTGGGTTCGAATCACACTCGAGGCATGGGTGTCTCTGTTTGTTTATTCTGTGTTTGTGTTCTTTTTTGTGTAGGTAAAGGCCTTGCGACGAGCTGATCACTGGTCCAAGGAGTCCTACCGACTGTGTATAGGATTAAGAAACTGAAAAAGGCGGCCAAGTTTCTCAAGGGCTGTAGAGCCATAGGTAGATCATTCATAACTGTGCAGATTGATAAAAAGGGATTATTGACTTTAAGGAGGCATAGTACGCACTCAAATGAAGAAAACGTCCAGAAACCAGTGCCTGATGAGATGGGCGAGTTTTGCGTTTGACTGGATACTAGGGTAGGCATCTTGGGTGATCAACTCTTTAGGATCAGTTGTCTTACCGAACAGACTAACAGGTGCAATGTAGGCCGCGCCATAGCTCAAGCGGTTACTCGCTGGCTTCCCACCGCGGCGGCCCAGGTTCGATCCCGGGTCTGGGCAAGTGGGATTTGTGGTGGACAAAGTGGCGCTGGGGCAGGTTTTCTCCGAGTACTTCGGTTTCCCCTGCCAATCTTCATTCCACCAATTGCTTCACAATCACCCTCACCTGTCATCTAGGGCTGGTACGATAGGTCAGAAGTGGCCGCAGTACAAGGGACTTGGTTCCACCCCACTAGCATTAAAAACAGGTGCAGTGTACCATTGTTTTCTGGTGAATGATTTACCAGTACTCTCGGAACATGTGCCTCTTTAGCAACGCCAGCACATGTGGCTTGTGCATGATGGGGCACCACCTCATTGTCTGACAGCACCTGAACCAACTTTCGGCGAACAGTGGATAGGAGGCGGAGGTCCGGCTTGCACCATCCCTTGACCTTGGTCCTCTGGATTTGTGGCTGTGGAAACACCTAAAAACTTCGGTGTATTCAGCGGCGATCAATGACTTAGAGGTATTAAAGCAACGAGTACAGAATGCCTCTCAGGAGAATAGAGTGAAACCAGGAAGTTTCGACAGTGTGCGCACCTATTTGCGACGAAGAGATGAAAGTTATGTTAACGGGAACCATGTAAAGCATCTGCTATAGAGATCAAATGAACATCGCACATATCTCATCAGACATTGTTTTCTGGGCATGCGTCGACTGGCACTTTTTGCTCATGTGCTGTAACATATGAAAGCATGTAACCGCTTTTTCAACATTCTGTATAAGCTCCACAGAAGGTAAGAAGAGGCTGTTTCACTTGATGAAGCTCCATGCAGTGTCGTTATACCGTATAATGATATACAGAATTATCCAAAATTCAGTTAACTGGTTAGTAATATGTACACTGTGACTTACTGAATTTTCAGAAATTGTTAAAAATTAGATCTTCCATGTTTTGTTCACAACTCGCAACGCTGTGATACCTTCAGCTGTTTACATACAATTTTCCGTCAATAATGCAACTATTTATTTCAGCATTTGTTTTCGCTATTAATACAACACAAAACAGTTGCATTTACTTTCTCTCTTCTCGCTCCCACTGTGCAGCATAGAGCTGATTTCTAGTTCCATGATCATTTCACAGACGATAGGACTCCTTGGACGAGGGATCAGCCCGTCGCAAGGCCCCTACCTAACACAGGACAACACAAAAACGGAATAAACGCGTACACACACCAAACATCCAATCCTTGTGTGGGACTCAAACCCACGATCCCGGCTTCCGAGCGAGCGAAGACAGTACATGCCTTAGACCGCTCGGCTACCGTGACCGGCAAAATAATTTCATTATTGACGGAAATTGTACGTAAACATTTGAATATAGTAAAGCAACAGGATGCTTAAATACAAGGCTGTGATACTTTCTACAAACTGATTGGCAGGTTTGTATAGTAACAAGAAACTGTTTATGTTAAGTGATTTTTGGCTCACTCTGTGCAGTAGGATGATTCAGGAAGGAACATTGTGGACAACGTTAAAGTACCTATGCATTTCCGTACAGCTGAGGAAAATTAGGAAAACCTGCCGACACACCCGGTTATGTCCGACCGTCTGCCTCCAAATTCGAGTCAGGGTCGTGACCGGTCTGTTAATTCGCTGGGCAACTCCCTTACACGTGTCAGGTACACAGAACACATCCTGCTAGCGCATATGGCGCGGCTTCACGCCTCCCAGTTGAATCCACTGGTTTCTTTATGACCCATTAGTTCATCTCCCGGTTTCCTCAGTGGGAACACTAACTAGCCCGCGATGTAGCTGCATTCTGACATGCGGTACCGCGCAAACTACTCATTCGTATACGTTCTGTGGGCAGCTCTCATGACGTCACATAATGGGGAGACATGGCTGCCTCCACATTTTCTTATTCAAAATTCTTTGTACATCTTTAAGATACACAGAACAACTGTTTACAAATTTTGCCCTGTGACGCCACATCCTGCTTAACGAAATCTGAGTGGACAGATTGTAATAGTTTAATAAAATATATATTTTTTTTTATTGATAGTGGTGTGGGACTAAGTCCCTTGTCCACTTCTGGCCTATTGTACCAGCCCCAGATGATAGGTGAGGGTGATTGTGGAGCAATTGGTGGAATGAAGAATAAGTTGTCCCTATGCTTAATTAAGCACCTCGTCCTGAAGATGTACATGGAAATCGGTGTTGAACTTGACGCTCTGGAAAGGAGCTCCTTGTATCCATACTACGCACTTGCATTAAACACAGATTGAGTTAGGTATATAGGCCTATTTACGTTGTCCTTTCAGTGTGACTCCTGGTAAAAGTATATTTGTCCCTGTGCTTAACTAATCAAGCAACACGCAATGAAGACGTATAGGGGAGTGGAGTTATAACTCCACCATTATTGACCCCAGCAGTAGATGTAGGTGAGCGGCCAACTTCATGCTTCTGTTACTTTACCCCCCGAGAAAGAGCCCTTGTACCCACTGGATACTTGATTGGGTGGGCCCTACTCCCGGTCTGGACGCCATGAAATGGAGAATAATCGCTTGCTTCTGCCGGGAATCTAGCTCCGGCCGTCCAGCCCCTAACCCTAGCTGCGATTACAAAATATTCATGGAACCCACCCCGTGAATAAGTTACCGAACAGCTTAACTGAGCGGTACAACATAAAACTTGTATCCGGGGGTATCTACTGATAGGGGTATTCGCCGACGTATCGGCATTTCCAGGAGAATGTGTTGATTTTCTGTTCCATCCAACAATAATCTGCCTTACAACTATTGCACCGGCATTAAATAACTTACGAATCACCCAGTAATGTGTAGAGGAGGTATTGATGTAGCGGTATCCGTTTCGACTTTGTCCCAGGAGACACCTGGTTCGAATCTTACTGTCTTGTGATTTTGATGATATACTTCGAAATATTGTGTGACTATTTCTTCTCGACTCCTGTCTATTCAGGAGTTACTTGCATTTCTATATTACCTCATGAGCTGAAATGACGTTGTTAAATAACGCAGAGCAACCCTGGCTTGTCTCTTCTTTCTGACGAAATTATTATTATTATTATTATTATTTTGCTGAAATTGGATGTTCACCCGGTGCTAGTAGATCTTACACTGATACAGACAAGGAAGGACTATACATGAAGGGAACAATACAAAACAGAGTACGTACAATAAACAAGGTACACACAGTGCAAATCCAAACATATAAAGTCACACAAGGCCACGTGCTTGTGTTCCTTTCACTGCACTCGAAGAAGGGCACTTCACACTTATTGGAGGCTAATCGCAGTGATGCATCCGTTACATATGTAACGTTATTGTTTGAGAGTGCGAAGAAACCCGCATGTACTCAACGCGATCTGTTGCACTCCGTGTTTGTGCTGTACCACAGAGTTCGGTGTAGCAGCTACTGTTGTAAAAAGCAAGGACGGTAAATTGGATAGACTACGGGACATTAGTTAAATGCGCGCGGAGGGAAAACCGACAAATTTCCAACAGCAGTAAAGAACAAAAAGAGACGTGGCAGGAGCCAGCATAAATTACGTATGACCCCAGCAGCTAGTTTCTTTTGTTTGATTTTGTTTTTCCTGCTTCTTTCATTTACCGGATCCGTCGGNAATTTATCTGGGTTCGTTGGATGCTAAGTGTTCGGTGTCACAGTTTATGAAGATCATACCGACTATTAAAACATCCGAATAGGAATTCTGTGCCACTGACAAGTTCCTGGTCTCGCGGAGAGTGTGGTCTTTTGACGTATACACAGATCTGTCACCGGGTTTCGACCCGGATGACCTTTGTCAGACGAAACTGCATTATTAGGCTATTATCTTCCTCCTGCCACATCTTTTGTAATTTGTAC
The DNA here is from genome assembly GCF_002891405.2 of Cryptotermes secundus. Taxonomy (NCBI): domain Eukaryota; kingdom Metazoa; phylum Arthropoda; class Insecta; order Blattodea; family Kalotermitidae; genus Cryptotermes; species Cryptotermes secundus. Next base: position 113,442 of record NW_019742446.1, on the reverse strand, counting down.
TCTACCTTCGATATCCCAGATGCTATAACACTATGCAACAAAAGTCATTGTAAGCGCCTGGCTGGTAATTTATTTCATCTACTGCGTCAAGGAGGGTAAGATGGGCAGGGCATGTAGCACGAATGGGATAGAAGGGGAATGCGTATAGGATATTGGTGGGAAAGCCAGAAGAAAACACACCACAGGGAAGACCAAGGTGTACGTGGGCGGAGAATATTAAAATGGATCTTAGATAGAATGGGATGGTATGGATTGGACTGATCTGGTTCAGGATAGGGACCAGTGGAGGGCTCTTTTGAACACGGCAAGGAACCTTCGGGTTCCATAAAATGCTGGGAAATTCTTGAGTAGCTGCAGGAATTAGGAAGCTCCTCAAGAAGGGCTCACCTCCGTGAATAATATCCACTGCTAAGGCTGTACTGCATCGAGTGGGAGTTGGTAAGAGGTTGGAGGTTGAATAGAGAGAGATGTGATCTAGTTTTAAGGTGCGTAAGATTATGACGTGAGCTGGGATTGCTGTCATTATAGAGACTGGGTGGCTACGGGCTGGATGACCAAGGAGTCGGGGTTTGATTCTCGGTAGGTGAAGATATTTTCTCTCTTCCTTAAAGTCCAGACCGGATCTGGGGCCTACACAGTCTCATATCCAATGGATACAGGATGCTTCTTCTCCGGGGTAAAGCGGCAGGAGCATGAAGCTGATCATTCACGCCTTCTTGTACCGAGGTCAAGAATGGTGAAGCTATACATCCACTCACGCATATGCCTCCATGGACTAGTGCTTAATTAATTAAACACAAGGACAACTTTCCCATGCATTTATACATATACACATACGCATATGTTTGCTGTATAAATTTGTTAGGCGAGAGTTCACAGCGGAAGTTTCCAGTAAAGGCGTCTTTGATTTTTATTTTTACATTTGCTTGCTCATCTTATCCAGTGTCCTGTACCAGAACTTAAGAAGAGATATTACACGAATTTGTCAAGAAGATTTCCTTCATTCAGGTTGCTATATGGCCGTCCTTTATATGGATACTAAAAGGTTCCGTCTTGCTTTTCCTCGCCCAACGCATGTTTCATCCGTTAGCAGCCCCGACCGAAATTCGGGATAGGTTAGAACATATCTCAGGTCTGAAGGTGCTCTTGACGTGAAGTAGCTGCAGGGATTCGAGAGCGGGCCAACATTTTTAATAAAATCATCCTCTTTTTTATTATTCTCATAATGATATTAAAGGTAGACAGAGGCTTGCAGTAATTGCATGCTTTGTTTCGCAGTAACATGCGCTATTTGATCTTGAAGGGCTTTTAACATAAAGACGGGAAGAAAATAATGGTAATGACCATAACGAACGTCTTTGTTGGATTTAATAACTTTATATGATGGGCAGGTTAGTATAATTTCAACATACAGAACAAATTCTCTTTGTATATGCGTGTTTGCCGATTACAGTGACCGCGCGGTCTAAGGCATGATCTGTCTTCTCTCTCTCGAACGCTGGGATCATGGGTTAGAATCCCAATCAGGGATGTCTGTGTGCGTTTATTCTGTGTTTGTGTTATGCTTTATGTAGGTAACGGCATTACGCCGCGTTTATCCCCCGTCCAATGAGTCCTACCTACTGTGTATAGGAGTACTACAGGCCCAGTGGGCCTAGGCCTACCTCCATGAACTTCTCCGTTCACTTTGGTTTTTCTAGATCTTACACATTCGGTAGGACTCCTTGGGCGGGTGATCAGCTCGTCGCAAGGCCTCTACCTGTACACAAACACAGAAAAATGTACACACACAAACTAGACATCCATGCCCTGAGTGGGATTCAAACCCACGATCCCCATTTCCAAGCGAGCGAAGACAGTACATGCCTGTGTATAGGATTAATAAACTGAAATCGGTCAAGGTCCAACAGGAGGACTGTAGAGCCATAGAGAGATAGATATGCATGTTTAGATATTTATATTGTCATGCCTCATTAATAGAAATAATGTTCACGTACAGTTCGGTTCCAAAAATAGTTAAAGGACCTGGAAAAATGTCTCATTCATTTTGTGAATATTACAAAATACTTAGGTTTGAATTAGCTCAGTCCATGGAGCATAATTTATCTTGAGAAGTTGATAGTCGCCCAGCTGGTCAGAGGGTTCCCCACCCTTTATATAACCAGGAGATCAATTTCGGCCTGCCACTGGTGCTTATTACGTGTCCGTTGAATTCGATTCAAACTTTTACACAGTGTTCCTATAAGAGCCATACTAATACAGGGCGATTCTAATTGTTGTCGGGGTTTCTGTAGCCTATAATTTTCACACCGGAAACAACAAAATAAAACTACTTACGGGATATGAAATCGTAATTAAAAAAGTTATATTTCTTATGGAATCAATACTGCAAAATATTAAACAATTTCAACACGCGCCCCTTTCATGTCGCGTAAGATGTCCAAGCGGTATTCAATTTCCTTGCAAATTTTCTTCAGTATTTACGGTGTAACTGTTTCGATCTCAGCAACAATTATGAGCTTCTGTTCATCGATGGAGGTCACATGGGTCGTGTAAACAATGTCCGTAACGTATCCCACAGGAAGAAATCAAGCGGCATAATATCGTGTGAGCGTGGAGACCACGGAATTGGTCCATCACGCCCAACCCAGCGCCCATTAAATAAATTCTCTGGACAATTATTTTGTTGTTTCCGATTTCAAAAATTATGTACTACGGAAACTCCAAAAATAATTTAGGATCACATTGTACAGGGTGTTTCAAAAAGAGCTTTACAACTTTGAAAGCTTATATAAATGTATACAGAGGACATACACAACGTTTTGAACTGTCATAATGTAGCAAAACACACCGAGTTTCATGAACGTGGTACTGTAGTACCCAATACTGCCACCGCTAGCGCTCCCGCAGTTGAAATCAAGATGGCTACTTTCACAGGCGAAGAGCGTGCTCTTTGTGTGTTTTGGTTCGAAGAAACGAAGTCTGCTACACGAGTTCAAAGGAAATTTCGCACTCAGTATCGCAAGGAACCTCCCAGTAGGCCTACAATTTACTCCTGGCACAAGAATTTTGTTCAGACCGGATGTTCTATGCGCCATGCCAAGGAACCCGGTCGGCCACGTGTTTCTGACGCTACAGTGGAACAGATTAGGGAGAGCTTCGTTCGAAGTCCACGAAAGTCAACGCGACGTGCATCTCGGGAAACTGGTATTCCAAATGTTACTCTGTAGCGAGTGCTACGAAAACGTTTACACTTAAAAGCGTACAAACTATCCATCGTTCAACACCTTACGGATGCAGATAAGGTGGTTCGTAAGGAATTCTGTATACAACTGTTTCATCGGATACAAGACGATGAGAAGTTTCTGGACTCCGTAATTTTCAATGATGAGAGCACATTTCATATCAGTGGTAAGGTCAATACCCACAACTGCAGGATCTGGGGCAGCGAAAATCCATGTGTCTTCCTGGAACATGTTCGTGATAGCCCAAAGGTGAACGTGTTTTGCGCCCTCAGCAAAGAAAGAGTGTACGGCCCCTTCTTCGTGGAGACGACCATGACCGGCATCGTATATGTGGACATGCTCCAAGAGTTCCTCATTCCACGGTTAGACGAAGATGACCAAGACGGACACATTCACTTCCAGCAAGACGGCGCACCCCCTCATTACCTTGAAGAAGTGCGCGAGTACCTCAACACCCGTTTCCCAGGTCGGTGGATTGGTAGAGCGGCGCCGATAGCATGGCCACCTCGTCCCCCGGATCTCACTCCCCTGGATGTTATCTTATGGGGATTCGTTAAAGATCGAGTGTTCGTACCACGTTTGCCTGCAGATGTCGAGCTCCGAACTCGAATTACTGCCTCAGTTGCAGAAGTGACGCCAGAGATGCTACGTAGCGTCTGGCAAGAGACTGACTGCAGGTGGGACGTCCGCCGCATTACCAATGGAAGTCACACTGAACCGTAACTATCCGAGGTAAAACTCGGTGTGTTTTGCTACACTATGACAGTTCAAAACGTTGTGTATGTCCTCTGTATAAATTTATATAAGCTTTCAAAATTGTAAGTTCTTGTTGAAACATCCTGTATTACCTTTCCAATCACTCCCAGGCCGTTGATATGCACTATTTTAGCATTAAATTACACAACATTTATAAAGGGGTACATGACCTCTTTCAACATGGAATTCCACGTTTATTTACTTTCGTCTATCTACTGTACGACTTGAACTGTGCTCGAGCACTAAACCCCTTCTCAAAGAAACAAACAAACTCCGTGGCCTGTAGTACGCAAGTGAACTATACCGACCGAGCGACCGCCGCTAGTCGGAGAAGTTAGTGCCAACTTTTGCGGATAGAGGGTGTCACGTGGTCTGCGCAACGGATCCCCACGGCCGTTAATTTCGGGTTTATAGACCGGAACCGCTACTTTTCTATTCAAGTAGATCCTCAGTTGTCCTCACGAGGCTGAGTGGACCCCGTTCCAGACTCACTACTTCTCAGAAAATCTCGTAGCGCCGGGAATCGAACCCGGAACCTCTGGATCTGTAGCTAGGAACCCCGACCACTAGACCAAAGAGGCGGTCCAAACTTCTTCTCAGCGAAGTATGTTGTTCCGCACTGCAGAACACTGTTGTCTTGAATGGCCGTAGGTTTAGAAAGTAGATAGGCAATTTCAACAGCTCTCCCTGGGATGATGAGCAGATACGATAGAAAGTGCTTGGAAGTAAAGTGCGATTTTCTGTTATACGATCATGACGAACATCGGAAATCGAAAATTGATCAGTACGTTGTTACATCTTGTATGTTTTCATCGCAGTTGCAGGACGTCAGTGTACATCTGCATAGCCTCTGGCTGTTAACATAGCAGCAGGGACACCTGTGGCTCACAGGCCAGAGAAGGCTTTCGATTTATGATATTGTCACTTGTAGTAGTGACTATGTACGGGGTTTTGGATTGGATGGTTGGATTTATTGGCACCTCGTTCATACAACTCGAGACTACAGGAGATACAGTTTACAGTTTACACACTTTGCAGTTCATCCTTACACGCGCACTAGGGTGCTCACTCTTCACTAGCCGTATCCTGGCGACTGATTTGTAATAGTCTCCTGGCACTTCAAATGACATATGAAGTCTTCTCTTCACAGCCTAATTCCTCTTCTTGCCATCATTCTGCAACTGCCAATTGCGAAGACTCGACTCCATTTCCTCTGCTCCCGAGCTCATATCCCGGCAGGCTCCCGTCCCGAAACTCGTCCCTTCACTGCTACTGCTATTTAGTCTGTGTCCTTTCATAACCTCTCGGCACGGACCACGCAGAAAACAGCCTGTATTTTTGACGAGGCCTATTTACCGTTCCATTGCCTAGCAATAGACGTCCTATTGTTCCGTGCGTTTGCTTCTGCGAATATATGTTCAGCGAGTCGTTGCCCAGCAATGGGTATACAAGCCACAGTGTTAACGGACATTTTCTTAGAGAAGAGGTTGAAGAGTCCCCGGTACCCGTTGGAGAGGAGATTTGGTGGACCCCAGAGTCGGTCTGGATGACCTGCAGAAGATAAATTTTTTTACCCTACCAAAACCCAAACTCAGACCCCTCGATCGTCCAGCTCGTAGCTAGTCGCTATACCTACTGAGCCATCGCGGCTCCTGCCTTGTATATGTTCTTCTGAAAATAAGATTATCTGTGTTAAGAACACTAACACAGTGTGACGATCATGTTTGTGTATTTATAAACAGCGGGTGACTGAATGATTTATATGCTATTGAAATTCAAACTCAAAGCTGACTACACCATGGAAAGTTTTGGTAGACATAAAACGTCATTCAGCCAGTTCAGTGTGTGTGTTGTGTTCTGTGCGTCACCACGCCACTAGTTGCGCCGTAGTCGCAGTAGCCAAGGGGGGTGTTACAGGTGCGGACAGGAAGTTTTGCTCTCTGAATTCACGAAAGAAAATCTGCAGCCGTAGTTAAGAGCCAGTTTTGAACAAAGTTAGGGACGAAACTATCTTCGAGAACTTTATTTATGCGCGGTACAAGCAGTTTACAGTGTCCTGTTATCTCTGCGAGGGCAAAAGTTCAGGACCACCGTCTGTAATTGAAGAGCACTGACATAGGCTTGTCCGGCAAGCGTAGAAGCGTAGCCCGCAGAAGTCGACAAGACATACGAGAGGAAACTCCCAACTTCCTCAGCCTTGGGTTTAGAAGCTATTATGGAAGTGTTTGCAAGTGAGGGGCTATATGTTTAAATTTTCACAAGAACTTAAACGCGGAGGTCAGTTGTCAGCTTTAGGCGTAAGGAATGGATAACCAGATCTTTGAAATGAATTACATTGTGGAAGGATTCGTTAGGTCCGTCTGCACTGCGCCAGTTCTTAATATTCTTTGTGAACTGAAATAGCTCGAGGTGAATGTGCAGAACGCGATGATCAGAGGTGCAAGATAGATTTATCTTTGATGAGTGGAAGTTAACGAAGGATTATCATACGTTATTCAGAATGTTTAAATGACAACAGACGTTTCGTATCTACGATTTTAAATCCACAAATTTTCATTGATTGTGGGCAACTTTTGAACTTTTAAAAATATTTTTTCAAAGTCGTAGCGATCGTTTGACCACCTCTGTGGTCTAGTGGTCAGAGTTCCTGGCTACAGATCCAGAGGTCCGGGTTCGATTCCCGACGCTACCAGATTTTCTGAGAAGTAGTGGGTCTGGAAGGGGGCCCACTCAGCCTCGTGAGAATAATTGAGGAGCTATTTCAAGGAAATAGGGGCTCAGGTCTGGAAAACCGAGATTAACGTCCATGGGGATCCGTTGCGCTGACCACGCGGCACCCTCTATCCTCAAAAGTTGGCAATAACTTTGTCCACAAGCAGCGGTCGCTCGGTCGGTATAATTCATTTGCGAACTACAGGCCACGGAGTTTTCTTTTGTGGGAGGATTCATTAGGTCCGTCTGCATTCCGCCAGTTCTTCATAATGTTTTTTGAACTGAAATAGCTTGAGGTGAATATGTAGAACGCGATGGTCAGATGTTGCCCAGGATGTGGCGCAAGATATATTTATCGTTAATGAGTGGAAGGTAACGAAGGGCTATCGTACGTTATTGAAAATGTTTTAAGTGGCAACAAACGTTTCGTATCTGTGTTTCTAAATTCACAAACTTTCATTGATTATGGGCAACTTTTCAACATTTTAAAATAATTTTTCAAAGGTGTAGCGATCGTTTAGAGATAACCTTTACGTGTAAATACGCGGTGATTCAAAATACTTTGTTCAAACAGGTTATTCAGCAGAAAATCTGAACAGATTCGTTTCTGCTTCACATCGTTTCACAGTTACGTGTTTCCAGTGTTTTTCTTCTCTTGCACTTCCGTGTTATGCAGCCTTCGTAATGTCACAAGACAGGAACCAATACTGTATACACTTATGGCTCAGATTGCCTCGTACTGCAAAGCAGTAACAGTGAAACGAGATGGGACTATTAACTAAAGCTGAGTTGCCAATGTGCACTTCGTATAAGGCTTTTCTTTGGGAAGCGCAGGAATTAAATTGAAGAAAGCCCAAGAGTAATGCTTTCGAATGTGTACGCTGCAGTCTAAAAGTACAGGTGCACTCTAGCCTCCAAACCACGTTGACCGAAACAGATATAACTTGCAAACTGAGCAGGAAGTGTCAGGTGCTGTACCTGCTAATCCATCGACTGACACTCGTCTGATGGCAAATGAAGCAGGTTTCCTACACATCGAAATTTGATATACATTACATGAGAAGAAATTGTATACTTTTCACATAGAACCTGTGAAAGAACTACATCCAGGGCACTGTAGTCTTTGCCATGATGTCTGCCGATGGCTTCCACACAAATGGACAGAGATGAATGTAACTTGTGACGTGTATTGTGTGCTGATGAGGCAGCATTCACAAGGAGTAGAGTTGTTTCCGCAACCTGCATCAATGGGCACTGGAGAATCCTTTTGCAATTCGGCCCTCTTCATTTCAACGTAGATTTAGAGTCTGCGTTTGGGAGGGAATTGTAAGTTATTACCCAATTTTGCCATACTTGATGGCGAATCGTCTCGGTTGAATGCAATGCGCTGAATTCCTTGAAGAATGCTTCCCAATTTGTTGGAGGACATACCCTTTGATGATCTTGATATCATGTCGATTCAGCACGATGGCGCCCTTTACTACTTTTTACGCGAAGTTAAACAGTCATTATTCGGACATATGGATCGGCCATGGGGGTCCAATCAGCAGGCCCCGTTTCGCATTGTATGAATACACTTATGTCTTTCTTATAGAGATGCATGGAAGGAAACGTTTATGCCAAGTACAAGATCACAAAGACCTGCGCAGTTGCATCCTGGTAACTGCGGCAGGCTTCAGGGCCCAAGCTTGACTACCGTTTCGTTTCAGGTGCTCCGTACTTTTGAACAGAAGAGGAAGGAAGTGACAGGAGGAAGCTGTATGAGGAGCCTCATAATTATGCATTCATCGGCAACTAATATTAGAGTGATCAAATCAAAAAATAAGAGATGTGTGGGACATTTAGCACACATGTTATTTGAGAAATGCCTACAGAATTTTTATCTAAAAACCTGAAAAAGAGACCACTTGTAAGATCTAATGGTAGCTGGTGGATGTTATTAAAATGTATTTAAAGAATTAGGGTTGGAGTGTGCTGGCTTCATTCTTTTGGTTCAGAATAGGGGCCATTGCCGGGTCTTGTGAACACGGAATTATACTTCGGGATCCATAAAATGCTGGATATTTTTTGACCACCTGAGCATCTAAAAGATTCTGTGCTCCATGGCCTTATTCATTTCCTCAGTTTATTATCTAGTTACATATTTATTTTCTTTTTTAGCCACTTCATACTTACTGCACGATCCCGCATTTAACATATGGACCTTTCGTGAGATGTCTGAAACATACAGTTTCTCGCAACATTAAATTTAAAGAATGCCGTCTTCTGTGAAGCGACGTTTCCCGCCTCCATCTTCAGGGTAGAAAAATCCGCGAGCGAGGAACCAACGTGAACAGGTGAGCCACGCGGTCTAAGGAATGAACCGTCTTCGTACGCTCGAGCACTGGGATCGTGGGTTCCAATCCCACTCGAGGCATGGATGTGTGTGCGTTATGTGTTGGTGGTGTTCTGTGTGTAGGTAGCGGTCTTGCGACGGGCTGATCCCCCGTACAAGGAGTCTTGCCGACTGTGTATAGGATTATGAAACTGAAAAGTGGCCAAGATCCAAAGGACTATACAGCCATAGTGAGAAAGAGAGAGAGAGAGACGGTAGAGTCGTGTCATGGAGTTGAATTCACAGCTCGCGTGTTTTAGTGGCAATGCTATTCTCCCTATTATTTGTTGCAGCCACAAAGAGAGATCACTTACGTCGTCAACCCAGGCGATCTATCTTTATAATGAAAACGTTGCAACTTGTGGGAAATTATGCTATGTTATTTAATGAGAAAGACTGCCATATACGTGATTTTACTCAACAAAACATTAGTAAAGAATGTAAAAGAATGAAAACGACAAGCGGTGATGCTTCTGACTTGTATTCCGTGGGTGTCTGGTTCGAATCGTGGTCTGTACGTCGACTGTCCTGATAAGTTTTGTTGCAGTTTTCCTCGGTGGATGCAGACAGATGTCAAGAAAGTACATCCATGCCACATACGCTCCATCCCACATCTCTTACAATTAATTTTCGCTGATCATCCTACCATTAGGCGATATTGCCCATAGCTTAAGCTCCTGAGAAGGTTGTTAAAAGACACCAAATAAATGAAAGTCTACAATAAATTCTGTAAAGTGGTTGAGATTCGAGTCGGTTCCTTCTCGAATGGGAGTGTACAGCTCCACCTCTGTCCCAACCTGCGAGACGCCAACCCTATGTTACGTGAGTTCTCAGCAGTTCACACCATGATGTGCTTGAATCTGAAATGCGGTTAAGAGGATATTGATGTGTATATATTATGTATGCATAGGGAGTTATCTTCTCATGCTGTTTGACGCATGATCGTACTAGATTCCTAAGTTCACTCACGTAATGTTATTCCACATGGTCTTGTACCAGATTACAGAACTTTGTGAGGAATTTCCTGTCGTGTTCTGTCATTAAATCGAAACTTAGTCCAGTATAACACCGTGCTGGAGTTCTTCAATATGGCGCTCTTAATACTAACATTTTCAACAGCAAAAATATGACGAATACCCCCCCAGCGGTTTTCTATAAATTATTTTAGCCTATTACGCGGTAGCGTAGTTGGTTGAGGCACTATGCTACAAACCGCAAGGTCGCAGCCGCACGGTGGCCCTGGGGTCGACTCAACCTCTAACAGAAATGAGTACCAGGAATATTCTTGGGGGTAAAGGGCAGACGGCGCGTAATGCTGACAACCTTGCCGACATCTATGAGCCGATTGTCTGGAAAATGTGGGAATCTCAATATCTCACAAACCTATGGGCTTTCACGGTCTGTTAAAAGGATGCCTTTACTTTTTTTAATACAATGGATGTTCAGTGTTTGTGTGTGTATGTGTGTAGGTAGAGAGGGCTTGCGACGAGCTGATCACACACCCAAGGAGTCCTACCGAATGTCTAAGATCTAGTAAACCGAAGTGAAACGGACAGTTTCATGGAGGCAGGCCAAGGCCCAAATTGGGTCTGTAGCACCAAAAGGAAGAAAAAGAAGACATGCAGTTGTGAAGGACTTCTCCACGTAATGTTGGAACCAGATTTCAGCAACATATGGTCTTAATAAAAGTCTGTTCCATTGCAGTAAATGAGAATTAATTACGATCTTCATTTATAAAATGTACAGAAACAAGTCCTCTCCAAATAATGACGCAAAACGTCACGTTAATCCAGAATTCAGTCGCGAGTAGTTTCCTTGTGTGTGAACTGTTCTCATTAGGACCTTCCTCTAGAATGTATTGACGGAGGGGAACCCCCTCCGAGCGTGTTCTGATACAGCAATGAACAAGACTTCTCCTCAAGGCGTTATTCAATACAGTCATAAAATGTAGGTGCCTTTAGTTTAAGGCAGGAGCTTTGAATGGCAATTGCACCCTCGCCTGCCTGAAACTTGTTCAAACAACGTCTTTTAATGTCATTGATTTGTATCTTTCATTACATGAAACGTGCAGATAGTAATGCAATTGAAATCATGTCTAAAGCTGAAATTAAATGCCACCTCTTCTGTTTGTAGTGTAAAGGCATTCAGTGCAGTTATCCTAGCTTCTCTCCTTCAGACGCCTTTGTTTCATATACAGTAAATTAACGGCATGTGGACTGAAAGACCAAGTTTCGATTCCTGGCTGGTATTTTCTCTAGAAGCCACCATACCTCTGAGGAATGCTCATGAATCCTCAGTGCTAAGGGCAGCCGGGATAGCAGTCTAAGGCCGCACACCGGCATGCGTCAGGACATGTAACACTCAAGACACGATGTCTGCGACATGAAGCATAGAAAGGAGCACAGCTGAAACGAATGAGATTATGAAAACCGCCGCACACCGGTCTGAGTCATGATGCTGACGAATCACGAATGAAGCAAGACTGCGTCTTTTGTCTCATGTGTTGATGCTTGTCTTGACGCAGTAGGTGTGCGGCCGCCCTAACCGTTCACCTGCTTTCATTGCCAAGATCAGTAATGGTTGCAGATTTGCCTTCGTGTTACGTATACACCATAAGTAACACTTTGATGTACACAAATAGCCCGCTTAGTCTAGAATATAATGCGATCTCATATTCAGATAATTTTGTTGTCGCTATGCATCTTCTTTTCCATGTTTAATAGAGCTCGATTACTATGTGACGGCACGAACCGACGCGAAGGAGGGAATGTGAAAAGGAAACAGGAAAGTGGAGTGAGTAAGCCCGCTACGAGCCACTCCAAATTTGAACCAGCTGCCAGCAGTAAACAGAACTGTCCGCCCCTCATATCTGCTGTTAGAGGATATGGACTCTTCCGTTCCGCCCATGCATAAAAACTGCTTTCTCCGCATTTGCCATCACATTGTAATCGAGCCATACCGAAGCTCAGTCCGAGCTTTGGTTTCTTCTAATTAATCTCATTATATCTTATTTACGTGCGTGGTAGTATTCCTTAGAAGGGTGATCAGACTGTCACAGAGAGAGGAAATTAAGACAAAATGCAGAAATTGCCGATGAACAGAAAGAGATTGAAATCCGATTTCCGTCATACATACGCGGCTCTAAAACGCGTGACACCGAGATCGGCAACATAAAACTTATCTGCGGAAGTTTCTAGAGTAACTGGAATGGTATTTGATGTCGCACAAACCGTTACTGTAAATTAACATAATGGAACAAGGAATATCAAAGATACGTCGTGGGCCACATCTCGCTGATCCTGCCTTGTAATATTTCGTTAGTGCAAGAACTTAACTTCTGGCTGCAATTGGTGCCAGAACATGACCGTGTCATTGTTGCGCACGCTAATAACGTGACGCCAACTAATGAACCCAAGTTGTTCATATAATTCTCGTGTTTTGACCTCTCAGAGGACGCAGTAAGTAAAGTAAAAAAAAGACGTAAACCTATCCCTGTAACAGGCCGTGGAGGCCCATAGCGTTGTGAGACGTTGAGAGCCCCACATTATCTAGACAATCGGCTCGAAGATGGCGGTAAGGTTGTCAGCCTTACGCACCGGCCGCGCTTTGCTCCCCAGGAAAATTATTTAATTAGTTCCTGGTACTCATTTCTATTAGAGTCTGAGTCAACCCCAGGGCCATAGTGCGGTTGGAAGGATTAGGTAAATTGAAAAAAATCCAATGACCTCATCGGGATTTGAAACCGCGACCTTCCGGCTTCCTCAACCAATTACACAACCGTGTGAGGGCGCAGTAAGAGCGATTATAAACATTTCAACGGATTTGTACTATCTATAAAATTGTTTTATTAATTGATTAAAATAGGAGTGCTCAAGTTAATGTACTGGCGGGAGAGTTTTGCCATGTTTCCGCTCCGGGCTATGGGCTCACTGCACGAATTATGTAATCCGTGTTACGTAATAGCGCATTTAACATAACATTGTTTTATTAAACTACGTGCCAGATTATGGTAACTGCATGTATAATTGCTTTGCAGCTCTGGTTTTATTGCATTAGACCAGCTGAGAAAAACCATGCTCATCTGTAATATTTATCATGAAATATTTATAGTAATTTCGTTTTATGACAAACTATCAGGATGAATTATTAATTCATGAACATTTTAAGCACGGAATTTAGAATAAACACGAGTAGCAACTTCAACTGAGTATATATTTCCATTGTAAATCCTCGGTGAGGTGGACTTCTCGTGCTTTTGTTTTAACTGAAATGTAAAATTACTTATTTATCCGTAGGTGCCTAACGCGGTAGCTTAGTTGGTTGATGCACTATGCTACAGTCCTAAAGATCCACGAATTTTCCTGAGGTGTAAAGGTCGGTGGGCCTGTTAGGCTGGCAACCTTGCCGCCATCTGTGAGCCGTCTCTCTAGAGAAAATGTTAGAGCCTCAACCTCTCACAACATCATCATCATCAGCAGTAATCTCTCAAGACGACAGGTCCACAGTCTCTTCCAAAACAATTCCTCCACTTAATGCGATCTAGAGCTTTCTCCTTCAAATGACAGTATCCTCTTCTGTCCCCAAGGTCTCTCTTACAACCCTATGCGCCTTTATGGCCTGGAACAGGGATAGCTTTACCTTTACCTTTACCTTTACCTTAGGTGCCGTATATAACAAATGCATTTATTTGAAAGACCATTCAATTTAGAATACCTGCAGGCAGTGTCTTTAAGGGAGTGACTGAGCGCCTCACAGTATAGCCTGTGTACAGTAATGGGGCGCCTTGCTAGTGCGGCAGAACTTCGTGCATAGCTGTTGAGCGATCAGCCTGTACGATAGCCGTCATTTTCGTGTCCACCGCCAGAGACTACGCGGATGATAAATAACAATATTTTTGTCATATTAGTGTCTAAGAGGCGGGTTTGGACTGGCAGTCGATTTATTGGATAACTACCAGTGTTAACTACAAAGAATTATAAGACTCCAAATTGTTACTGGAACAATAACATATAAAGTAAAGTCCTCAGCACTTCAATTCTAATCTTCGTTTGTATCCTCCGGAACTCTGCTATTGGATACTGTCTGTCAGTACTCTTGTAATCTTCTCTTGAACACTGTAGAACTCACAGCTGCACTGCACTCCGCGCTAGTCTCTCAATTGCCTTGGACTGTTCTCTCAACTCAACTGATGAACTGCTAGTGTTTATTTTGGAAACCTCATTATTGTCTCCGCAAGGATCACATAGAGAACACGGCCTCTTTATTCACGAAACTTGTTTACTGCTCGTTGCCTAGCAGTAGACGTCTGATATTGTTGTAAAGCACCAAGGTGAAGGTTATCTACAGGTCCGATGGCTAACAATGGAAAGCCCTTTGCCTACAGTTGCCCAAGAATTTTTCTTCGGGGAACGTGTTTACCTAGCTGTTCCGTAGCAACGAATATGCATGTTACATTATTAATATTATTACGTTGATATGTAGGAAATGTGCCCGGATATATTTAAGAATTTCTAACAAATGCGGAAGCGCGTATGCGTGTTTTGGAAGATACCCTGCTCCAATCCCAGGCAAGACATGATCTGTTCTGGTTGAATGTTTCACGACTTTTCTTAGTTCTTAGGTGAATCTGGATTAGGACTGTGGAATTTATCATTAAATAACTTTCGAACCTACCATCGAGTTACAGATTGTAATTATTTGAAGTACTGTGCAGTGCAGAGTTAGTACATAATCTTAAGAGTGATAGAAGTTGTTTTCCAGGCTCCTCACCAAACCGTACACGTGATCCTCAATTCATCACCCATCTGGACGTTCACGGCGCTGTGTATCCTCACCTTCACAATGAGATGCAGTCCGTCTCCTATCCAGAATCCTATGGGTTTAAAGTGCATTTCAATTCCCTTTTGTTTGATGTGAATTTCAAACATTTTACTTCAGTATAGGGCTAGAAATTATACTGAATTTAAGATGGAATCGACCTGGAGAATGTTCCTGAAAGAGAAAGTCTCCGGGAGATGAACAGTATTACGTAATGAGGAGCTTCATAAGACGTATTTATCTGACAGGCATATATTTAATGTGTTCCAATCTAGGAAGATAAATAAGGAAATATAGGTAGAAATAAGGAATGCATGTAAAATCTGTCTGTAGAATAGCAAAGAATGATAACATTTTGATGATGTAGTATGTATAAATTGAAAAGTAGTATTTAACTGGAAGAGATATGATATGAACTGGATTAATGTAGGTTATAATTTCTGAGCCTTTTAGTTGCTATCAAGTGATGCATTCATTATTTTGTTAGTGCTTCGTAGATAGGTAAATTGCCTGTCACAGTAGCCGCGCGGTCTAAGGCATGAACTGCCTTTGCTCGATCGGAAGCCGGTATCGTGGGTTCGAATCCCACTTAGGGCATGGATGTTGGGTGTGTGTATGTATTTATTCCGTGTTTATGTTCTCCTATGTTGAGGTAGCGACTTTGAAACGAGCTGATCACTCGTTAAAGGAGTCCTACCGTCTGTGAAAAATGATTTTTTTCTCGTTGGCACTACAGCCCCAGTGGGCCTAGGCCTGCCTCCATGAACTTCCCCGTTCACTTGGGTTTTTCTAGATCTTAGACATACGGTAGGACTCCTTGGGCGGGTGATCAGCTCGTCGCAAGGCCTCTACCTGTACACAAACACAGAAAAACGCACACACACTAAACATCCATGCCCTGAGTGGGATTCGAACCCACGATCCCGGCCTCCGAGCGAGCGAAGGCAGTACATGCCTTAGACCTCTCGGCTATCGTGACCGGCTTTGTGAAAAATGATTACCGAACTGAATATGAGACATTGGCCCTGAATGGGCTGGAAGAGCCATTGTAAAGAGAAAAATATAGGTACATAGATAGGCAGATTGATGTCTATGTAGATATGTAGCTACTTCCTTATTTCCCTATTCTTAACTGCCCATGTTTCATCTCAGCACACCAGCTCCCCTTGGTAGATAACTAGCCAATTCCTGATTTCTCGACTCTTAACTGCCCATGTTTTATCTCAACACACCAGCTCCTCTTGGTAGATAGGTAGACAGGTAGATAACTAGCCAATTCCTCATTTCTCGACTCTTAACTGCCCATGTTTCATCTCAGCACACCAGCTCCTCTTGGTAGATAGGTAGACAGGTAGATAACTAGCCAATTCCTCATTTCTCGACTCTTAACTGCCCATGTTTCATCTCAGCACACCAGCTCCTCTTGGTAGATAGGTAGACAGGTAGATAACTAGCCAGTTCCTTGTTTCTCTACTCTTAACTGCCCATGTTTTATATCAGCACACCACTGGCTTTCGAAAGAGAAAGCAGTGTCCGTTACTCATATTTATATTTTAATAATTCTTCATATCAAGATGATTCCGAAGTCAGAATGAAATTCCATTAAAACAGAAAAGAGGTATTTCCTTCCGGCAGTGTAGGATATTGCGAAACGCTATGTCTGCAATTAAATTTGTGCTGTGGTTGAATTCTTAGCGATCCATTATTTCTTGCTCATCCAAGCTTGAATACATAATGTATGCTTCAAAGTTCATACGTTATGTGTTATCAAGTTTAATATTAAAGCTCTGAATATTTTACTCAGTCCCCCACTGCAGTTACAGGTAAACTTATATACGTCACAATAATAATCGTCTCATGGAAAATGAACTTGATTGCCCAAAATCTTCCATTCGACCTCTCCGATGCTTATATATTGTCACTAACGAGACAGTAAATAATCGTTTCCGTATTTGATACCTCGATTTATTCGATAGTTTCACACGTCATCACTACAGTTATTACTGAAACAATAACACATAAAGCAAAGTCTTCACACTTCAATTCTAACCTTCGTTTGTAGCCTCCGGGACTCTGCTATTGGATTCTGTCAGTCCGTTATCTTTGCTATTCTTATAATCTTCTCTTGAACCATGTAGGAATCACTAGTCACTCAATTGCTGAGCTGCTTTGAACCAGGTATTCCTGTCGAATCCCCTCGAACATTCTTCACTGCTCCCTATATAGGCTCAGCACGGACCAACCACAGAAAACATCGCTGCTCACCAACGGATATCATGTATTGTTGTCAGGCGTGTTCACCCATGCATTGCCTAGTAATGGACGTTCTTCTATTGTTGGATGCGACTTGGTTGGAACATGTTTACGTATTCGTCTCCTAGACACGGCCCAATCTGTCACAATATGATCTATTTGAAGAATTGGGAAGTATGATAAAATAGAGGCCACTGCAACCGAAATGCTCTTGGCATTGTGATACAGCGTAAATCCCCTTTGGTTGGAGCGAATAATTTTCGTTTTTTCAATACAACCAACTGTAGTTAGCATTGCGCATTCGTTTTGATACTTACCTACGAGACCGACTATTTTGACTGAGGTTATAATTGATTTTCCTCAGTTCCTCTACATAACTGCTTCGTAGGATGGCTCTTTCCTTCCACATTCGTCCTAGCTTACCGTCTATAACAATCTGTCTATCCCAACGCCATTCTATGCACGAAGACAGAAACATTAATTTCGGTTCAGGGACTTTTCAATGGCGCTTTAAAAGTCCACTCAGTCAATTCAGAATAGTGTGACAGCTACAATATACAAAAACTAAAAAAAAAAACAAAAAACTTCGTGGTTCTAGTCCGCAAGGGAACTATACCGCCTCTGTGGTCTAGTGGTCAGAGTTCCTGGCTACAGATCCAGAGGTCCGGTTTAAATTCCCGGCGCTACTAGATTTTTTTGAGAAGTAGTGAGTCTGGAACGGAGTCCACTCAGCCTCGTGAGGATAACTGAGGAGCTACTTGAATGGAAAGCGGCTCCGTTCTAGAAAACCGAGATTAACGGACATGGGGATTCGTTGCGCTGACCACGTGACACCCTCTGTCCGCCAAAGTTGGCACTAACTTCATCGACAAGCGGGTGTCGCTCGGTCGGTATAGTACATATAGCTTCAACAAATTAGTTATATATAATATTGTCGCGTATTGGGCGTATAACGCGACAAATAACTTCACGCCGTATTTGATACAGCGAATTTTATTTCACATTCGCACTTACAATCACACAATTGACAGTTTTAGAACTACTGCTATCTGCAGTATCACAAATACTATACTCCAAATGCCACAAAACAACTGACTGGTTGCTGACTAACTCGGAGGTAGCTCGAGGACTGTGAATAGCCTTCGCTGCTCCTCATGTAGCCTCGATCGGACAATACAGAAAACGGCCACGTAATAAGCACCCTTGTTGCCTGGCGCTGTGTTGCTAGCAACGCTAGCGGTAGTAACCGCTGTTACTACCGTCGTCTCTCGCAATCCTGTTTACCCGCGCTGCCTAGCAACCCGCGGTACCCTTGGTGACGTCATCGCTGTTGACTCGCGTTGCATAGCGACCAGGATGCTAGGACTCGGCTAACTTCGGCTCACTTCGGCTTCGCTCGGCGCATCACGGCTGGCGGGGGGGGGCGTCATCCATAGCTCAACATGTCACAATATAATATATAATATAAGACATTAACCTCGTAATTTTACGCAACTTTATTTTGTTTGGCTTTAGGAATAATTCAATTGAATTTGTGGCAATTAGTATAAAAATCGTTTGTTTTCTGCTAAAGCTGTCTTCTGTAAATAAATACGGCAGTTCATGGGACATAAGTCGAATGTACTGTCTTGGCACGACGCTGATTAATTGTATTCATCTCAGCATACAAAATTGTTGGAAATATTTATGTTGTGTGGCTGATATCAAGAGTTATTGATGAATTGAAATTCAATCATAAGTCTGTGCTTCCCGTCGTTTATGGGAATTGCAAATCTGAATTCGTCGGGCTTAGACCGCAGTACTTCCCCCTTTCATCAAAGAACAAACCCGGGATAAGAGAGAGAAAGAGAGAAAGAAGAAAGGCAGAGACGAGAAAAGTGCGGAAGAAAGGATGGAACGGATGAAGGACGGAAGAAGAATATATCTTTTTCGTTTCTCTCCCTTAAGAACTCTTTGGCTGCACACTTCTATACTCCCTTTTCTTGACTATCCATTTTTTCTTTATTTTTTTTCCCAGGGACCCACCAAAAACGCAGTTGCTGTAACATTACGTGAGGTGGGGCGTGGTGGCGTGATTGATAGCGTTGAGTAGGATCTGAAACGTCCATTCTCTTGGCTGGATTCGAACCCGATGCCAAAGCACTGAAGCTTAACGACCATTGGAGCAGAGAGTACATAATTTATTATTATACCCAACTTGATAGGTTTCGATGGTCTGACTAGGTTTAATATTGCGAGGCCTGAAAAAGCATTGTTGTGTATCTTTCTACAGTTATTGTAAACATTTAATATAGTAATGGATAAATAATTTTATTACCGAAGACGTTGGCATAAGACTGGACTTGTATTCGGGAGGTGTCCTCTTCGAATCTCGGTGGGACACTGAATATCCTGACTGAGTTATTTCGTTGTTTTCTTCATTCGCTCCAGATATTCTGTGATATTGCTTCCACTAGGCCACACCGCTTCTTTCCAAGTCCTGTCCAATTCATTATTTACCAACAATCATACAATTCGGCGTTGTGTAATCCGAATTAGTGACAGCACTGTGAAGCAAAACACACGAAAAATATATAAAAAGGTAACAGTTCTCTCTGCGTCATGAGTATGTTTGGGGGAATGGAAGTATAGCTCCACTATTCTTGATATCAATATAAGATGGAGGTGAGTGGTCACTTTCACTCCCTTGCCTCTTTATCCCCGGGAAAGTCCTCCCAGATACTCATTCGAAAAGAGGCTGGGTGGACATTATAGCCAGTATGGATGCTGTTGCCCCTACCGGCAATCGAACCCGAGCCGTCCAGCCCATAGCTGCTCGTTATATCGACTGAGCTGAAGAAAAATATGTATGTATGAAGAACGAAATTGATTTATAAAATTCTTCTGAGTTTCATGTTTTTCCTAACAGCCGAATATCGCCCTTGAATGGGCACTAGAACCCTGTAGAATTCGACGGGTTCTGCGTTCTTCTTTTGGGAAATATGCCAGCCATTCCAAGTTTCCAATGTCCATTTAGGCTAATACAGGATCAGTGTCTTAAAACACACTGCGTTCTTCTCAGTTCATCTCGATTCTCCCGTTCGACGCCCTAGGCCTCCAGCCCATTGAATTGAGAACATGTAAATTAATTAAGTAAATCCTAATACACGATACCCAAGTTGTAACCGGTTATTACCTACCGACCCGATCCACGTACATCAATGTTTGTTGCTTAGTACCAATTTCATACTAAATGTAACTTATGCCCAGTCTTGCGTTAACTGTTCTCAGAAATCGCAATGAGCAATATGCAGTTAAGGGGCTACTATAAAAATAGAAGGTTCTTTGATATTCGGTATGGTATGTTGATGATTACTCATCCCACTGCCAGCCTGATTAAAGGAAGCTTCCATAATGCTCTCGACCTGAAAAACAATTAAAAGAAGCTTCGAGAAGGATCTGGAAACTCCCAGAGCATTACGTCATGCATCGAGAGAGTTCGAGAACATTCTCGAAGGGGAAGATTCGAGGACATTGCATAATTCTTTATTATTTAAAGGGGTTGATCCCCGGATGACAGGTAGACAAGAAGGAGACAGTCACAAGTAGAGACTACGAGACACGTACAAGTAATGTAGAATTAACGCTCGTCAATTATGCTGGAAGACTGTCCGACGATACCTAGTGCTGTGGCCATCCAAGTTTCTATACAACATGTGTCAAGCATAGTAGTGCTTGTAGAACTGCGGTTGTAAAGTAAACGTGTAGTGTGCTGGATAAACCAAGTACATCAACTACCAGTGCTTTGTGGTGGTCTGAGGACTGATCCCTTCTCGTCAAGTAAGGCCTGTTAAGCCCCGAGGCAGACTCTCAAGGCTCGAACCTAGGACATCGTCCTTTCCATATTACTAATACTTTTACGTGGTTCCCAGACAACGTAACGGCGCCCAGCTTCACTATCAATTACGAAAACAATAAAAGAAATCCCAAAAGTGGCTTCCCTTAACGTGGGGCAGTAAAAGAGCTGTTAAATAGTGGAGTTCTGTTTTCCTTTGCAGGAGGTCTCTAGTTCGAAATCGATCGGATGAAGTTCATACTTTCGGCGTGCTGTCCCGTCTTTCCTATTCTGACGAAGTCGAACTTCGAGAATGTGCGACCCAACCGCCGTTCGAATTCAGCAGTAAACTGTAGGGTTTGTGTCCCCTCACTACGGTCAAATTATCGGGACAGAAGGGGAATTCCGCCCCTTGTCTGCTCCCATTAAGCTGTGTAGGCCCACTCCCATGAAGGACCATACCCGGGGCCAGAGTTAACGTTGGCCAAACATCATACCTGAAGACACGTGCCTCAGCTGTAATGTAGTTTCATGATTAACTTAATGTTAAAATAAAAATATTTGCTCTTTACATGGCATCTAAAGAAACCAGGAGTGTTGTCTAGTTTTGAACAAGAGATTTTAATCGCGGTTTGACAACTTTTGAGGTTATAAAACCTAGAATACTACTGTGACATATTTGCTGAACGCCGAGGCACGTTGCTAAGCAATAATAAACGGTGACGCAACAATGGAGTACGTCGCACGGCGCAGCGTAACGAATGGAATTGTCTCTACGGACGGTGTTTTGTAGGTCGTCCGAGCCGATATTTACGTCACGCAACAATTAGAGTTATTATGGGACGCGGTGTTCTCTGTGGGCCAGTGCAGAGGCTATATTTGGAGAATCGAAACACAAGCCAGTCTCAGTATAGAGAATCTTGAGTCTGTAGTTAACAGGGACAACCGTTAGAGGTGTTGGAGGCGTGGGAGGCGCAGGAATCCCCCATTGTTGTAGACCGTTGCTTAGCAAGGCAGAGTTATGAGAAAGAAAAATTAATGGTCTACTTTAAGGTACTAGACAGAATGAGGAATGGCATGAAAAATGTCATTGAGTGTAGCTGGTTTTCGGGTCGAGATTCGAAATCAGAACTTTCAGAATCTGAAGAAAGGATCTTGAGCAGTAGGCTGCAACGTGTCATACGCAAGAAAAGGGGTCCAGGGCCCATTTTAAGACACCCCTGAACAACTGCACTGCAAGAGCATAGCAGCAGCATCTAGCAGAATATGGAGCTTCAGACCAACGTGAACGATTTAACCAGTAGGCTTATCTGAATGGCTGATCCTGGTGTCATATTCTAAGCAAATGTTCAGAATCATCCATTTCGGAATATTTCGTTCATCATTTCAGCTTTCGCACACAGATTCTGATAATTTCATAATCATCCTACTGTAACATAGCCACCTCTGTGTTCTAGTGGTCAAGAGTTCCTGGCTACAGATCCAGAGGTCCGGGTTCAATTCCCGGCGCTACCAGATTTCCTGAGAAATAGTGAGTCTGGAACGGGGTCCACTCAGTCCCGTGAGGATAACTGAGGAGCTGCTTGAATGGGAAATTTTCTGCTTCGGTCTAGAAAACCGAGATTAACGGCCGTAGGAATCTGTTGCGCTGTCCACGCGACACCCTCTATCCGCAAAATTTGGTACTAACTTCGCCGACAAGCGGCGGTCGCTCGGTCGGTATAGTTTGCTTGCGGACTAAAGGCCACGGAATTTAGTGTTTAGTTTTCTTAGTTGGCTTTCATGCTATAACATACTATGAGCTACATAATTTCGTTTTTTATGGCACTGCCGAAGAATAAAGGAATGAGCCAGTAATATCTTGCAAGCGGTGCTGTCTGAATCACAGTCTGAGCTTCGTATTTTTTATCTCACAGGATTAAATTATTTATGTTTTGAAAAGTATCTATTGAAAGTCGTGACAGATACATTCGACATCACAGGGGGTCGTTGAATTATAAGGGAATTAGTTTCAGAATACACTTTGATCTCTCATTTTTCAATGGCTCTTCCAACCCGTTCAGGGTCTAGGCCTCTTATTCAGTTCCGTAATCATTTTTCACAGACGGTAGGACTCCTTGGGCGAGTGATCAGCCCGTCGCAAGGCCGCAACCTAAACACAGGACAACACAAACAGAATAAACGCATATGCATACCAAACATTCATGCCCTGAGTTGGATTCGAACTGTGATGGACACACTTTGAACTTTAACCGGTCATAATCCTATTGCAATAGTTCTACAGGGAAGTCTGTGGTATAATTTTTAAGTCAGGGGACACGCGGTAGTGTAGTTGGTTGAGGCACTATGCTACAAACCGGGAGGTCGCGGGTTCGAGTGCCGATAAGGTGGAGACTTCAATTTACCTAATCCTTCGAGCCGCATTATGGCCCTGGGGTCGACTCAGCCTCTAACAGAAATGAGTACCGGAATCTTCCTGGGGGGGGTTAAAGGACGGCCGACGCGTAAGGCTTTACCGCCCTCTCTGAGCCGATTGTCTAAAGAAAATGTGGGAGTCTCGACGTCTCACAGCCGTATGGGTCTTCACAGCCTGTTAGAGGGATAGCTTTACCTTACCTTTAGAATTAGTAAGTCATCTATTTCTACGTGATGTCTCCTGATCACTTACAGATTGACTTGGCCTTGAAAGTATTTAACGATGTTTGTTTATCTACTGTCATACTATAAAATATGAGCACCATTACTCGACTTTGTCGTTCCGTCTGATCGTATGATGTGTGCCTTTCAACAAGGCAGTTTCTTGCCGCAGAATTGGAAAAAGATAGTCATTAGTTGTGAGTCCACGTTCAACAAACTGTCGTATTTTGTATTATGGGGGGGGGGGTTGTGCAAATATTGGCTATGACGGGAACAGCGAGCAAGTAACAAGGGAAGCATGAATGCTAAGTAATTAAAGGGGAGTCAGCCTTCCAACCTTGTTATTACTACTCTTTAATTTTTTATTTGAACGGAGACTCCTTTCATATCCTCTCTCTCTCATTCCCTTCTGCACATAAAATAAAAAGAGATCAATACTGTGACTTTATGTGGCGTAGTTGGTTAAGGCACTATGCTGCAAACCAGAAGGTCGCGGGGTCGAGTCCTGACGAGGTGGAAATGTTTCAATTTACTCCATCCTTCCAGCCGCACTATGGCCTTGGTGTCGACTCAGCATCTAACAGAAATCAGTACCAGGAATCTTCTTGGGAGGTAAAGGGCGGCCAACGCATAAGACTGACAATCTTACCGCCATCTGTGAGCTGACTGTCTAGAGAAAATATCGGAGCCTCGACGTCACACAACCCTATGGGCCTTCACGGCCTGTTACAGGGACAGCTTTACTTTTACCTTTCCTTACTCTGACTTAGTAGAATTGCTGGGAACACTGGACCTCCGTGTAAGACTGCGTTCCATTCGCCCTCTCAGCGAATTTTTACCCGATGGTGAGGTGAAGAAGGACGGAACTTATAGCTGATAACTAGCTTTACTATCTAAGAACGCGTGATGCCTACCACCACAACCCCCACACTCCTCGCTTGTGACTCCGCATATAGACACACGAGTGTCTTCAGCAGATCGAGTAGCAGCAGCCCCCTCCCCCCTTCCTGATACGAAAAGAAAAATGGTTGGAGGAGAATTTATAAAGTCTGTTTTCCTTTTAGTACTAGGGTCTGTTCACTGAGGGTAAAATACCATAAAGCCATAATTATACCACATTAGGTGCACAGCTCTTATCAGTAAGCATATGCATTCCCAACCTCAAAGCTTAGCACAGTTTTCCTATACATATATGCCTGTATTTTTGCTTGGTCTTTATATACAATGCCGAGTTATATGGCTTGACGTCATTTTGTATACCGGTCACGGTAGCCGAGCGGTCTAAGGCATGTACTGCCTTCACTCGCTCGGAAGCCGGGATTTAGAGTTCGAATCTCAAACAAGGCATGAATGTCTGTTCTGTGTTTAAGTAGAGACCTTGCGACGAGCTGATCACTCGTCCAAGGAGTCCTACCGTCTGTCAAATGATAAAAACAACTCAACACCGTAAGGTTATAAGAGGAACGGATTAAGTAAGTTATTTTATATCTAGGAGACGCGTAGTTCGAATATAGACCACTGCACTAAATGTCTTGACGGAGGATGTCAGTGGTTTTTCTCAGTCAATCCAGGCAAATTCGAGGACAATACAAATCAGTAGCCTTCTACCAGTTTTTTCAAGTTCACCGAAACGTGATCACCCCCTCATATAACTCAACATAACTAAGCGTTACAGTTGAAAAGGCGTCGTTAAAGAGTTTACGATTCAGATATCCTGTAAAACTGTCATATTCATCGCCCCAGTTGTCCATTAGCTATCGCCGTAAAATGGAAAACTAAATACGATACGGACCAAGCGGTACCGCTGTGTTTGTATGGGTTATTACGGTGATAAATATGAAGTGGCATGATGCTGGTGGCAAGTTTAATGAAAATCTGTCAATTGCTACAGACATGGTGATATCACTAGCTTGTATTTTTAAGAGAAAAATTAAGTTGTCTCGTTACACCTCCATGCACTTCCATTGGGAATGGAAATTCAGCCGAACTTATAAATTACGTAATAATACATCATCTTAGTAAAAGGAGTCCTCATCTAGCAATTATGGTTATGTTGTGAACATACTAACATTACAGTACATAAACCTTCTCTGCGGTTAATTAGCCCAGCAGTTTCCCGACTTGCCATCTGCAGCTGTCTATTTCGAACCTCAATGTATCACCGTTTATCTCTTGGTTTCCTCTTCTGTCTTCACCATTACCACCCACCCTCCGTGGCAGTGCCCTGAAATATTCCCCGATCCCTTCGTCTCTCATTTCCTTCAGTGCCTTGTACATAATTATTGTGTCGTCTTCTTCAAGGCTAAAACAGGAGAGATCAATTGATTGGGCACCTTGAATAATGGACTTTGTATGAATACCGGTAGGTACTTGTTTCTGAAGGTGCACGCGATAGCGTAGTTCGTTGAGGCACTATGCTACAAACCGGAAGGTCGCGAGTTCGAATCCCGATGGGGTGTATTTTTTTTTTCAATTTACATAATCCTTACAGCCCCACTATGGCCCTGGAGTCTACTCAGCCTCTAGCACAAATGAGTACCAGGAATCTTATTGCGGGGGTAAGCGGCGACCGACGCTAAGGCTAATAACCTCACCGCCATCTGTGAACCGATTGTCTAGAAAATGTGGAAGCCTCGACGTCTCACAACCTTATGAGCCTCCACGCTCTGTTACAGGGATAAGTTTACCTTTTACCGTTTGTTTCCTAACTTTTGTAATGAAACTATAAGGTGAAGTTGTCCCTGTGCTTGATTAATTAAGGACTATGCCATGAAGACGTATGGGGGAGTGGTGTTATAGCTCCACCATTCTTGACCTTGGCTCTAGATGGAGGTGAGTGGTCAGCTTCATTTTCCTGACGCTTTACCCCCGGGGGAAATAGCAGGGTGGACTTCAGATTTGGTCTGAACGCTGTGGAGAAGATAGAAATCTCCCATCTATTGGGGATCGAACCCCGACCCTCTAACCCCCAGCCTATCGCTATCCCTGCTCCACAGTGAAACTGTAACAGCTGTATAGGCCATGTGGAGTAGACTGGCAGGATGGTTATAGACTGTGAGTAGGGAATCACTGGAAGGAACCTGTTACTTACTGTTATTGCATTAATCCTTAACGATGTTGTTTCAGTAGCAAATATGTTGGTATCCTACAGTGAGATGCGAAAAGTTTGGACTGAAGGGATGCTGTCCTGCCCTAGTCTGAGGTACTGTCTTTACGTTCAGACTGAGGAGAACCCCAGTCAGTAATATAGCCAGTAAGGCGGCCGAGATTGGATTCGAGTACCTCTCCTATACAAGCCTAGAGATTTACCGCTGCACCTTGTTGCTGGACATTTGTTCAAGGGAACCTCATTCAATGTAGCCGAGAATGGAACCATGTACGTGCCGGATAGAAGTCTGGGGCTTTACCGGTGCACCAGTCCCCGCGGTATTGTTCAGAAGGGAGAGGGAAGACCAGGAACATTTTTACGGAGGATAATAAAGATTCAAATCCGATATCTCCGGAGAATGAAGCAACAGTCACACGCCTTTGGATCTTTTCAACGGTTCTTGTAATCCTCCCCAGTGTGCTGGTGATTTTCACTCCGTGACGTCAGACTATCTCTGTGTGCAGCAGAACCCACATTTCATTCTCGGAAATCCCACCATTGTACACAATCATGAGCCAATTCCATTCAGCTCCACCCCCCCTCCACAGGATGTATTATAATATTGTGACATGACGCCTGAAATCTGGAATACTTCATTGCTAGCCAACGGCTCACTATCCCGTTTCCATGAAAACAAACTGAAATATGACCATTGCTAGGGAACGATTCGGTTAGCACGTTCTGGCTGCAATGAATAACCGCGGAATAATCCATTGCTGGGCAACGGTTCACATGGAAACGGTTAAACACAGAATAACAGATGAACTGTAAGACATAATGACTTATATTCGGTTAGCACGAAGTAATGAAACGGAGCCGTCATTCGAGAGTTCAGTTCAGTTCAAGAGTGAGCCCTGAGCCGTCGTTTGGCATTCGTCATTCGTGATAGAGTTCACTGTTCAGCTGTGGAGTTTTAACCAGCGGACAACGGAAGCTGAAGAAGTGACCGATTCATAAATCAGAACCAAGCCAGTCACAGAGGAAGAGAAGACACTCGTAGTCGAGTAAGGAATGGAGCGAGTCTTAGGCAGTCATTGCTTGTGAGCTATTATAATTGGTTGTAATTGTAAAGAAGTGCCAATTAATCCAATCATCCAAACAAGAACCCGTTATTAGTAGTCACGTGACAATATTGCCCTCCTAACTTCTCAGTCATACTCTTAGCTTCTTCCCAAGGGGCATCCTTACCGAAGGTATTTATTTTGAACGTGAACATTTTGCCGTTACTAGCTCCACATTTTCCCACACTATAGTTACGGCATTGTGATCCACTCTTCTGCATGTAGCTGTTGATTGGCATTTTGAAGTTAACATTTTTCTGAATAAGGAAGCCATGAACTTCACATATTCTGGAAACACACTGTATTTTACTGAGGTAGGCCCACTGAATTTGTTGGGCCTAGCGAATTGGCTCAAGCTCTATCACTTCTGATTTATATTTGAGAAATACCAGGTTTGAGTTCCGACAGATTTCGGGATAATAACTTGAATTACGCCACGACCGCTTCCTCACACATAATTTCCAATTAATTATTCGCTGTCATCCAATAATGCGACGCTACGTTTTGAGTTATTGACAGAATTGTTAAAAATAAACAAACTCAATAGAATAACGATTTGCTCTAAGTGATGCCCATTTTGGCACAAGTGGACATCGCGACGCCTAATCACCATGGTTTTCACAGCCGTTTATTGCTGCTCCCTTCTGCTCGGTTTCGTAACTACGTTTCAGTGTACGTACACAATGACAGAATAGCAAACGTCAGCCTTATATACATTAAAAGGTAAATTTATCCCTGTGCTTAATTAATTAAGCACTACGCTACGAAGGCGTATATGAGAATAGTTATATAGATACACATTTTCTTGCCCTCGGCATTAGTTGGAATGGCCAGCATCACGCCCATGCTGCTTTACCCCTGGGGAAAGAGGCCTCGGTACCCGTTTGGTAGGAGACTGGGTGAGACCCAGAGCCAGTCCGGACAACGTGGATAAAAGAAAATTCTTGACCCTACCGGAACTCGAACTCCCACCCCTCGGTCGTCCAGCCGTTAGCCAGTTGCTATACCGACTGAGCTATGACGGCTCCTATACAGTATACAGGGTGTTTCACGACTTTATGGCATAACTGCAGGAGGTGATTTCCTAGGTCTTTTTGATCAATAAAGTTCATATAAACATGTGTCAGATTTTGGACGGTTACGGAGTTATGACCGTTTTAATCTCAGAATAGAAGGTAACGAGTACTGACAATAAACGGAACAAAATAATAAACCAGCATAATACATGATACATTTAAAGTATGAATGTAAAGTTAACTTCGTGAAATTACCTTTAATTTGAATTTATTGGTGCCTAAAGCTGATTTTCGAAAATGCCACCGCCGGCCGCAACACAGGTTGCCGCTCGGTTGTGAATCGCGCCGGACATAACAACCCACTCCGCCTTAGATACCTCTCAAGTGTCGAGATAACGAGAACGCTCTGTCTGTAGCTGGCTAAAAATAGCGACCCGACAGCTGAGAGACGCGGTTCACACGAGGGCTTGTACGGGAATGAAAAAAACCCGTCATAACTCCGTAACCGTCCAAAATCGGACACATGTTTATATGAACTTTTTTGATCACAAAGACCTAGGAAATCACCTCCTACAGTTATGCCCTAAAGTCGTGAAACACCCTGTATGTGTATGTCTTATTCTTTCCATCCGAACCACATGTCCAGCCTATGATAATCCACACCTTACTACTTCTATGCCAATAATGCTTGATAAGATGTAGACGTGTAGGCCTGCAGTCATCTCGACGTCTCTATGTGCTGCCCGAAATTCTTCCCAATCGCCCTGTGTCAGCTGGGGCCTGCATCTCGCAGAGTAAGAGGTCTTCTGTGTATTTTTTGGGTGCAGTGGCTACGAGTAGGCATCATCGTGATGTTCATTCTCTGCCCGGTTTGGTATTGAATGGTTTAGACATGTGTAAACATCCATTAGGAGCTGGACGTATTGATAATGGATGTGATTGCTGTCCTGTGTTCCGTAGAAACAGGGGGAACATTTTTATATTGCAGAACACCGTAATGCAGGTCCGGAAATGCAGTATACTAGAATTGTTTTCTCCTTTTATTTGCAGAACTCCGAGTGAGTTTACACATAGGTCTTAAATTAAGAATGCATCCGATATTACGACCACCAGGAAATTGTTTTGACTGAGTTTTCTGTGATTCTACTCAGTATCTGCATGTTAATAACAAATCGTGGGTTAATATAAGCCACGGCCGGTTACTCCCACTTCCCTAGCGAATCTACATGTACAGTCATCCTTCTATGCATGATGTCATATTACATAAATAATCTTACAGAATTACTGGGGTTTTGGACTTTTCCTGTCGTCCGGAATTTTAAGTAATAGAGGCACGCCGTCTTGAGGTGAGAAAGGAAAACACCTACTCAGTTGGGCCCCTTAGAAAGAGCTAATCTCAGTCACTGGAGATGCTGAGAATAATTGCGGAAACCTTGACCTAATAGAGCCTGTGGGACTGCCAAGATTCGAACTACATGCCTGTGGGTATGAAGATTGGTCGCTACACCAACCTGTTTTTTACCGTTAAGCATTTGAAACTGTGTTCAGGGACTTAGGGCATTCCCTTGGATAGACAGAGGAAAACCACGAGAGACAGCCATATATTCCGTTCTTCACTAAATGAGAACGGCTGCTTCTCATATGACCTGTCTGGGTAGACCTTGAAATGATTAAAGAAAACTGAGAAAGCGCCCCGCTTGTTGTGAAACAACTGCAGCGTTTTTCAAACCAATTTAAAGATATAATCAAGTAGGCGTTGTGGCCTTTGTTGTTGGGTCCGTCTCTTTTCGCAGGAATGAAATAAATTTCCCCGGACTTAGCCTCCGAATACCCTGGAAATAATTCTCTTCTCGGCGCAGCGCTTTGCATAGGGACGCAGGAGATAACTAAACGGCAGACAGGCGGATAATGGCTGCTTGAAAACGAAAAACATTTCACATAGTCAGACAACTTTTGGGAAACAAAAAGAAGCACATATGTTTATTCGATTCTTCATTTAATGATACTTATCTTTATTCCCCAAATGAACGATTCATCTGGTTTTCTGTCAAGGTATGCACACGAGAGCCACACAGGCGGCGCTGTGTGACGCCGGCTGCTAACAAATTGGGTTATGTAGTAGACGGATGGTAGGAAGGATGCAGACAGGAGATCGTGTTCGGTGTGCTGCGTTGGTAAAGGGGATCAAGTCTTGGGGGATCTTGTAATCAGTAGTTTCAGAGCAGAGAAACTATTTGTTTTGGAGAGGAAAATTAAATGAATCCATGTCATGTTCATTTATAATTTAAATAATTAAAAACGGCCTAAAAATATTAAAATAACTCCCTTTCGGATATTTTAGAGTGCTGAAGAATTATAATATTGAAATTTTAATTTTTCTTTCGTTTTCTTCATAAATCAATATTTAGTCACAAATGTATTTCCCCGTTACATGTGTTCAGGAGATATGATTGCAAAAGCATGCGTCACTTTGCCGAAATTTGCACAAATGCCTGCTTAGGGCTACGGGATTACTGGGTTTTTGGACTTCGTCCATCGCCCGACGTACTACAGAACACGAAAGACCACAGTGTTTCGGAAATCGAATCCGTTTCCATCCTCATGTGAGGTGATGGGAGACATCTAGTCTGTTGGGTCCGTTAGAAAGAGCTAAGCTCAATCGCTGGATGATACAGTAAACCACTACGTTTCGGAAATAGAATCCGTTTCCATCCTCAGGTGAGGTGGTGGGAGACACCTCTGTTGGGTCCGTTAGAAAGAACTAACCTCAATACCGACTGTTGTACGCAATCGTCCGAACGCATAAGAATGTTCTCTTTAGAGATGTTCATAATATATCACCCTTACTTACCTACTTACTCATGGGGCTGAGCCCTTCTTGAGGAGCCACCAATTCTGCAGCTCCTCAAGAATTTCCCAGCATTTTCTGGAATCCGAAGGTTCATCACCGTGTTCACAAGAGCCGTCCACTGGTCCCTATCACGAGCCAGATCTATCCAATCCATGCCATCCCATCCTATCTCTCTAAGATCCATTCTAATACTGTCCACCCACCTACGCCTTGGTCTTCCCAGTCGTCTCTTTCCTTCTGGCTTTCCCACCGATATCCTATACGCATTCCTCGTCTCCTCCATTCGTGCTACATGACCTGCCCACCTCATCCTCATTGACTTGATCATTCTAATTATACTTGGAGAAGAGTGCAAGCAATATATCACCCTACAAAATTAAAATGTAACGGTATAACAATTCACTAAAACAGTATATTTAGGTTGTTCACAGCCTGAGTTGTGTTAGTTGTTACAGAGCATACACTGCTTGTTGCCTGTTTCATGTTGTTTTTTCCCTTGGCTCACTTCTCGTCCATGAAGACGCTCACGCTGCTACACACCGTCATACCCCAGAAGAGAGAACTCCTCAGAGGCACCGCTGTGAGAACCTCAGCTCCTAAAGCTGTCTCTGTAACACTCCATAGGGTTGTGAAACGTCGAGGCTCCCACATTTTCTGTAGACAGTTGCCTCACAGATGGCGGTGAGGTCAGCCTTACGCGCCGGCCACCCTTTACCCCCCAGGAAGATTCCTGGTACTCATTTCTGTTAGAGGCAGAGTCGACCCCAGGGCCATAATGCGACTGGAAGGATTAGGTCAGTTGAAAAATCTAGTGACTTCATCGGGATTCCTAATATAGTAAAATTAGAATCACACTCGAAAATCTGAGAACTTACGGACTGAATTGTTCTAGTGCTTGTCTTACGTTAAATATTCATACGACTAGTGGTCAGAGTTCCTGGCTACCGGTCACGGGTTCGCTTTCCGGCGCTACGAGATTTTCTGAGAAGTAGTGGGTCTGGAACGGGGTCCACTCAGTCTCGTGAGGATAATTGAGAAGCTATTTCAAGGGAATAGCGGCTCCGGTGTAGAAAACCGATATTAAAGGCCTTGGTGATCTGTTGCGCTAACCACGTGACACCCTCTATCCGCTAAAGTTGGTACTAACTTCGCCGACAAGCGGCTGTCGCTCGGTCGGTGTAGTTCGCTTGCGGACTACAGGCGATGGAGTTTGTTTTGTTTGTTTTTGTTGCCTTGTATAGTCCACAAATGTAACATAATCGCTGAACTTATAAAATCTTGCCAAAGAATGTCTAATATACGCTGATTGCATATTTTATAAACCGCCAGCCAAAGAAAAATAAAAGAGGATTATTTGTTTATTAATTTTAGTGTGGAAATTTGCTGAATTATTTTACAGGCACATGTTATCCAAAATGTGTTCAAAGGAAAGTTATATTTTAAACCTTGAGATACTAACACGAAGGGGAAATTGTTCGTTATTAAGGGCATACTCGTGACTTCAGTATGACTGGGGTTAATCTTGGGGACATTTTTATTGCAGAATTTATTTTATATTACAAGCGATGTTTGCAGAATTCCAACAAGAAATATTGTAATTTAATTTTTTCCTTGTTGCCTGTAGTATGGATAATAGGGTATGACTGGCCTGAATTTATTTTTCTGCAAATTTGGATTCACTTTTCTTTATAATAACCGTTGTAAATATTAACCACTTACGATAAATTCTGTAGCGCGCAGCGAGAATTTCAGGTTTTACAAAATTTTGAATCGTCTTTTATGTTACAATTTAATGTTTATACATATAAGTTTTATAACATTTCGAAGCAGAAGAAAAATATTAATACAAAACAATAATTAGTTAAACTATCGATGAGGATTGTGAATCTGACCCAGATTGTTCAAACGAGAAGATGAGTTAAGCCCAAATTCAAATCTTAATCATTAAAACATAAATTGGAAAACGTAGCAGAAAAACAAAAAATAATATTTCGTTAGCAATGGAAATGGAGCAAATTTTATATGTAGCTTTATTTTACCACAAGGAATATGCACAGAAAAAGTTTAAGCAAATTAGTGTTGTATAAACGAATTAACTAGTTATTGAATTTTCAACTGACACAGAATGCCTCAAAAGTACATTCACATGAAACATTTTCTACGCATAAATTCAGAGAAAGACACAAAGAGAAACTTTTATACCTAGCAGCCTGTTCCCTGCAGTTCTTCTGTTGTTTTATATAAAAGCAGATTTCACTTGGTAGATGCCCCAGGCCATGAAGTTTTTGCCAAGAGAGAAGCAGTCACTGAGAACTCAGGTTTATGTTATTACACACACCACAAAGAGCAACAGGATGGAGACATGCAGGCAGGTGCCTCTCAGCGTCAGTCTTCATTCGAATGAGATGGATGAAAGAGATGCTGAATTTGTCTCCGTGTGGAGGCTTGTTCGAATACCTCCACCATAGCCATGCGAGTCGTAAGAGGCGACGAAAAGGGAACCCAGTGTCTGGGGGAATAACCGTGCCGCCCTGTTCCTCGGGGATAAACGCAAGGACCTGACTCTCCAGACTGGGGCAGTCTCGAACCTGAGACACTAAAACATGTTTACCAGTTCCGCGGGACACGGATCCGAGAATGACTGCGCTGGCGAGTATCTGCAGAAATTGTAATCGACAGACCCGTCCTCTCGTCAGAAAGGACCTCTCAAATCAACAAACCGCAACTGTGCGGCGGTACCAAATTCTGGTCTTGGGTCCAAGATGGGGCTTGACACGAAGAGAGACTGGTCGAATGACCGTCGGTCGTAATATAACTTTGACTTTGACTGGAGTTGTTTGAGAGTTTCCGTTGTGAGAAGTGGTAGCTGAGGCCGAGGACGTTTCGGAACCCAGAGAAAGATGAATGTCCATTGTTGGAAGCCGCTACCAAGTAACGTCCTGTCAAGACAGAAGAATTTATGTGTACTGTAGTTACAGTAATCTTTGGAGTGTGTAACTCAGTGAGGCTGTCTTACTTATTTGGAGTTACGTTCTGTGAGTGTTCAGTAAATCCAGCTACTAATCCGAATCCCGTCTATAGTCACTCAATCACGTGACAATATGTTCATTTATTTAGAAATTTTTGTACATAGTTTCATTATGACGCTGTTACGTGAGTGCATATTTGCGTGGGTAATTATAATAATTTAAATGAATGTGCATGTCTCGTTATTAGCGTCTCGGCGCTAGTATTCTCGCGCGTTACGGCTGACGGGATCTGGCAACGGAAACTGAACTAGTGCCTCTACTACATTCTGTGTAACCAGATGTGATAAAACAAACATAACAACGATCCTAAACGACCTGTGAAATGATTTCGTGAAACGATAGTGTCATCTGGTTGCAGTGACTGCTAATTAGCAGTTTAAAAAGAAACCAGCAGATAACGGATTCTACTTCTGTTTTTATCCCTTCGAAGTGTGATGTGTGTTAGTTCCCCCTGTTTCTCTCTCCGCATTTTGTGCAATGAAGAAAAGAAGGGTATAAGTTTGAAACATGAATAATAAAGTAGATTCTAAAAGGTTCTGACGATGGAAAAGTCTAAAAATCCAGTAATTCTGAACGAATAATCCCATATACGAAATAGAACGAAACGAGTGTAATTTTATAATTTATATTATGATTTTGCTAACTCTAATCATGGATATACAGCCATTGTGCCGGTCACGGTAGCCGAGCGGCCTAAGGCATGCACTGTCTTCGCTCGCTTGAAAACCGGGATCGTGTGTCCGAATCCCACACAAGGCATGGATGTCTGGTATGTGTATGTGTTTATTCTGTGTTTGTGCTGTCCAGTGTTTAGGTACAGGCCTTGCGACGAGCTGATCACTCGTCCAAGGAGTCATACCATCTGTAAAATGATCATTAAACTGAAAAATCAGAGGCCATGTCCCAGGGGGCTGTAGAGCCAATAAAGAAAAATGCAGCCATTGTGCCACAAGGAACTAAATCCATTTATAACCTGAAATGTAATGAAATTCCGAGGTAGGACCGTTAAGAATTAAGATGACCAATAGGAGAAGTGACATGCACCTTAATCTGGGACGCCTTCTGCGCAGACGCATAGACCTGCGTCTTGGCCATGGAAGGCTTAAGTAGCCGTAACACTTCATGTTATGCAGCATGGAATGAGATAAAAGTGGGTGATAAATGAGGAGGGAGGAAGCGGTGTAGCTATTAGCCCGGCGTTCCTTTGGAGGAACTCAAAAAGAGGACTGAAACCTCGGCTGGGGCTCGAACAAAATACACTCACGCTATACGTCGGGCTAATCACCGTGTTATAGCGCATGGCAGATTTAAGTTGAGCTCGTTAGTGTTAAATGAAGAGCTTTAATTTGCTGTAATATGCTTTCGGGTCTCGTAATTCGAATTACATAGCTGCTTTAAGTATACTCCTAATTTATGTGAGCTAAGATAGAACCACGGAGAATAATTAGCATGTCCGTTATTCATTATTTATCATTCCGAACGGCGTTAAACTAGCGTGCAATGGGGCTTACATGCCAGCTTCGTTTGTATCGGCCGGAGCAGCCGACCCTGCTCAAGAATGTGAGAATGTGAGAATGTGAGAGCTATCAACACTGCAGGAGCACGAAGAATTGTACCGCATGCACCGAAACTACTGAAACTCTTATTTAAACCCCTTGACGTTCTTTGAAGTTGATGCTTATTGTTGACATCGGAGGTTCTGTCGGCAAAGGCAGGAGCATAGAGCTGCTGGCTTCAAATGAAATTACGGATAGTTTCTTAAAATAGGCCATAGCAGCTTAATATTGTTGAACAGCAATTGAGATACTGGATTGTATAAAATTAAGATTAATTATGATATGGTGAATTGTATAAGTGTAAAAGCGAAGGAGAGTAAATGTTCGCTACATCCCTGAACGGCGTGAAGTTATTTGTCGCGTGACATACGCAACACGTGACAATATAATTTCCGTTTCAACCAATCGTTTATGATTCGTTATACCTAGGTTTCTTTAGTCAGTCTAGACAAATATTAGAATTTCATCTTAAAATAGATCACGATCGCTTCCTTCGTCAATTTCGACTAGTCGTCCATCATGGCCTTTTACATTCCACGCCTGCATCACTGTTACAATTTATATATATCATTGTAAAGTTTAACTGAAAAGTCATATCGTTCCTGTCTACTTCAAATATACCTGATAGAGCTTCATTCAGTAACCTACTGACCAGTGACTACACTGTTTGAAATTCGATTCGGTCACCTTGTTTCATTACTGAAATTATCCATGGATAGCGCAGTCGGTATAGCGACTGGCTACGGACTGGACCAACGAGGGTCGGAGTTCGAGTCCTGGTAGGTTCAAAATTTTTCTCTTCTCCACGTCGTCCAGACCGCCTCTGGGGTTCACCCAACCTTCTACCCATTTGGTACCGGGGGAAATTTCCGCGGGGGTAAAGCGGTTGGGGTTTGAAGCTGACCACTCACCTCCAACTATTGCCGAGGTCAAGGAAATGTGGATCTGTACATTCGCTCCCCATACGCCTCCATAACTTTACCTTTATCCATGATTTTTTGTCTTCTTCGGAAATAACATGAAAAAGCACAGGCCCAGTTTTCTTCTAATATCTTCCATTTCGTCAATCAGAGTTTTTTCAACATATGATTTATGCACATTAAAGAGCGTCGTTAAATGATCAAAGACTCGACTTACCAAGCATCCTCAGTCTCTGAAGCAAAGTATCAGATGTCTGAAGTACGTCATGGCACAAGCTCCCAGACTACCGAAACTTCCTCCTGGGGCACTCTGCATTTCCGTGACTAGATTTATTTTAAGTGGCCACTGTAAAACTTAGTGCTGTCTGTTCCCACCCCGGCGGCCCGGGTTCGAGCCCAGGTCAGGACACGTGGAACTTGTGGACAAAGTGGTACTGGGGCAGGTTTTCTCAGAGTACTTCGGTTTCCACTGCCAACTCTCATTCCACGGACTGCTCCACATTCATCATCTGTCATTCGAGACTGGTACAATAGGCCAGTTATTGGCCGACGTACTAAGTTGACTCAGTCTCATCCCACCACAAGAAAACTTAAAAAAATAAATTAGTGCTCTCTGTGTTCTATTTAACTGGGCACGATGGCGGTAACGGTAGTGATTTGTGTTCGTAAGGTGCGTGGCTCAAATCTCAGAGGGACGCCGACTGACTGAGGTTTATCGCAGCTTCCCTCCGTCCCTCCAGCCCTCAAATTCGCGGTGGCGTCCTTCCATCTCCTCTCCAAAACTCTCTGCCCTCTAAACATTGGACGCTACATAGGACTGACTCATTACATTGCAGAATACACCGCAAATGAAATAAATCTATGAATCGCCTTCTGCGATGTGGCGCCGTGTAGATCTTGTGTAAATCGACGTTTCGGTGGAACGTATCGCCTCCATCTTCAAAGTAGAAAAATCCGCGAGCGAGGAACCAGCGTGAGCAGGTGGCTGCGAAATAAATATATTTACATAATATTCCAGTTTCTAGATCAATGAGCTGTTTTTTGGATAATATTTGTAAAGTTCGACTTGAGCTACAGGAAAATTATGAATTTGATTCAATTGACATGCACCAGAATTGAAATTTTCCCTACAGCTTAGAGTGTACAACCTCAACACTGTATTTAATAAGAAGCACGTCAGTGATTTCGGAGGCATAATGTGGGGAATGCAGCTTATGCACTTCATGCAAAGATTACATCAAAATGTTTGATGGCATTGCTTTTAGTGTAGCAGAACTCAGCAGCTTAGAGCTGTTTACACATCTCAGCTTGTGAATCAGGACAGAAAACGAAATTCTTTGTTCGATCTATCTTGCGCACAGAAAATGGTCGCTAATTGCAATCCCGTCTCCATGGTACGAACACTAGCCACAACTGCTGAAGCTACACTCAGAACCAGATGCCCGTAATTCTACTCTTACGTACTGCTGCAGATTAAAGGCACATCTATCACTGGCGTTCAAGACCACGTGTTTTCTGCAGTATATTCGCTTCTATTACACTGTCATGAGGTAGCATAATTTAAGTCATAACGGGAACATTAAATAACATTCTGTAGTTTCGGAGTCCCTTACGACGTAAAAAAGTAAAGCTATCCCTGTAACAGGCCGTGGAGGCCCATAGAGTTGTGAGACGTTGAGGGTCCCACATTATGTAGACAATGGGCTCAAAGATGGTGGTAAGGTTGTCAGCCTTACGCGCCGGCCGCGCTTTACTCCCGAGGAAAATTATTTAATTAATTCCTGGTACTCGTTTCTGTTAGAGACTGAGTCGAGCCCAGGGCCATAGTGCGGCTGGAAGGATTAGATCAATTGAAAAAATCCAATGACCTCATCGGGACTTGAACCCGCGTCCTTCCGGCTTGTAGCATAGTGCCTCAACCAACTACGCTACCGCGTACCCAAATAGATCTCGGGAAATTGGCAGTGAGGTTGCAAAATGAACTGAAACTGCAACATTGACGTGCCCAGCTACGGCCTTCTTTATTTCTGGTATTGAACGTCGTCTTTTATCTCCATACAGAATATTACACAAATAAGTATTAAAGTAATCTTGGCTTATTTGTGAAAGTTCTGTGACGGAGAAATATAG
The DNA here is from genome assembly GCF_002891405.2 of Cryptotermes secundus. Lineage (NCBI taxonomy): Eukaryota > Metazoa > Arthropoda > Insecta > Blattodea > Kalotermitidae > Cryptotermes > Cryptotermes secundus. Next base: position 74,123 of record NW_019742446.1, on the reverse strand, counting down.
GGTGTCAAGCACCTTCTCCTCCTGAAGATGGAGGCAACAGGTTCCTCCGAAGGTCTGATAAACACCTACATGGCTGTGTAATGTCACAACGCAGAACTAACTTCATGTTGCTGGGTCTTTCTTGACAAGTCTCCAGTCGTTCAGCTACTCAAAAAATCTCCCAAATTTTATGGAACCCAAGGGTTCATTACCATGTTCACAAGAGCCTTTCGCTGGTCCCTATCCTGAGCCAGATGATTCAAGTCCATACCACTCTATCATTTTTTGTAAGATCCCGTTTTTTATTATCGTCCCCCCTGTGTCTAAGTCTTCCTAGTGGTCTCCTACCTTCTGGCTTTCCCACCAAAATTTTACATCCATGCTTCTTTTCCCATGCTTGCTTCATGCCCTGCCCACATCTTCACAATCTAAATTATGCAGCCCATTAAACCTCAACAGTCTATCATTAAATTATTCATTCATCAGTAATCTGTCAGACGACAGGTCCACAGTCTCTTCCAAAACAGTTCCTCCACTTGATGCGATCTAGAGCTTTCCCCTCACCACGATAAGGTGGAGACATCAAAGAGGGGGGATTAAAATAAATAACGTATTAAATAATTATCATTAATTTGTTGATACAATTTTCTGTATTCTAAGCATATGACTATGCTAATTTATATAAGGAAGTTTTGCCCTGTTGGTCCTACGCTTCCACATGCAGGGCTTAGACTCGAAGATAATTTGCTCTAATTTATCCACTTCTCGCCCCGTAGGTCACTCATTGAAATTGATTACGGTTTCTGTCCAGATATTTGCAGACTAGTAGACCATATTGACACACTTGCCCTTCTAATGATATTTTTAAACACTGTAGTGAGTTCTGTTGAACGTGGCATGAAAGAAACTCCACGGGTGCTATATTGTTTGGCATCATTCGTGGCTCTTATTCCAGAAACAGCCGAGCTATCATTTGCGCTCCCAATGGAGGAAACATGATGCTGAAATTCCTTACAGTGGCAAACCTAACAAATTTTAGAACGACGATAACAAATCAAAACCTGATTAAGAAGTAAATTAAGAGGAGGTTTAACTCGAGCAATGCTTGCTACCATTCAGTCCAGAACCTTTTGTCTTCTCGTCTACTGTCTAAAAATATAAAAATTAGAATATAAAACATAATTTTACCTGTGGTTCTGTATGGGTGTGAAACTTGGTCTCTGACATTAAGGGAGGAACATAGACTGAGGGTGTTTGAGAAAAGGGCGTTGAGGAGAATATTTGGACCAAAGAGAGTTGAAGTAACAGGAGGTTGGAGAAAACTGCTTACTGAGGAGCTTCATAACTGGTACTCTTCGTCAAGTGTAATTAGAATGATCAAGTCAAGGATAATGAGGTGGGCAGGTCATGTAGCGCGAATGGGGAGAAGATGAATGCATATAGGATATTGGTGGGAATGCTTGAAGTAAATGGACCACTGGAAAGACCAAGACGTGAGTAGACAATATTAAAATGGATTTTAGAGAGATAGAATTGGATGGTATGAATTGGATTGATCTGGCTCAGGATAGGGACAAATGGGGGGTTCTTGTGAACAGTATAATGAGCCTTCGGGTTCCATAAAATGCTGGAAAGGTCTTGAGTAGCTGCATAATTGGCGGCTTCTCAAGAAGGGCTCAGCTCCATGATTGAGTGAGTGGAGCAAACCTAAGAAAAGAACTCCATAATGCAAGTTATTTCGTGAACATTTGATAGTTCCCGTCTGGTCAAGGCCTTCCTTTTATGGAACATAACAATTTATTAAGGCATTCGCAAAGATCTGGCCCTATACCGTAACCTGCTACAGTTGAAGCCCCAGTCCCGTTACATGACTTCTCTAAGATCGATTCTGCTATTATTCATTTGACGCCGGTGTCTCCAAAGTGGTCTCTTCCTTTCGAGCTTTGCCAACAAAAACTTTTTGCGTTTCTCATCTTACATGTGCATGCTACATAAGCGTCCATCTCATCGTCCTAGAATTATTTACCAAAATAGCATTACGTGAAGATTACAAAGTGAAACGCTACATATTACATAATGGGGCACGATGTAGCATAGTTGGTTGAAGCTACAAGCAGGAAGGTCGCGGGTTCGATTCATGATGAGGTGGATTTTTTGTCAATTTACCTAACCCTTTCAGCCGCACTATGGCCCTGGGTCGACTCGGCCTCTTAACAGAAATGAGTACCAGGAATTATCCTGGGGGGTAAAAGGGCGAACCGTGTAAGGCTGACAAAGTTACTGTCATCTGTGAGACGATTTTCTAGAAAATGTGGGAACCTCGACGTGTCACAATCTTATGGGTATTCATGGCCTGTTACATGGATAGCTTTACCTTTTTTTAACTTTAATATAATTCCCATCCTGTTCTTTCAAAATATTTACTCAATATTTCGTTCGTTCAAAACTTTTGGCAGATCTTTAGAGAATTATGCAATCCTAATGCGTGGGCAACGGTGAATTGGAAATTGTGTAAATCAGCCATAGCGCTATATTTAAATGTGATTGAGAGAGAATGTAACCAAAAGGTGCTAATAAATCCAATCATCCGAACTAGAACCCGTTATTTTCGTCACGCGTACCCCCTTGACGTGACATTATTAATACGATTAACACTAGTACGTATTGGATCAGCAAATAAAATTTGCTTAACAAGAAATAATCAGGCACCAGAGAGAAATGTTAGACTTAAGTTTAATGATTACTATTTTCACTTTCAAACGTTACTGGCCTTCCGTATTTTTTAACATATTGCATTAATGATAATGGATTGCGGGATATGCTGTCAGCGTCGGAAAGCGAACTCTGAATTTCCGAGAACGGAGCAGAAGTGGCGTTGGTCGCCGCAACAATCGGTTCATTAGAAGCGCGGTATTAAGTGCCGGAAATGCTCTTAATTTCAATGACGTTCGCTGGCGTAAACGCAGCATTGAATTTGATTACCTAGCGTCTGCTGAACTCTGTTAGACACACAAGAATATGTTATCCACGTGTTTCGGCCACTTTGGAGTCCATTCAGGCCGCCTGTTCCTACGTACATGACTCCTTTGTCACGTAATTGTCTCTTTCCTCCGTCCTTTGTATGATTAGATCCTAATAGATTAGATGAGGTTATAATAGATCATTAGATGGCTTTCACTAATTTTTTTTTCCTTGGCACTACAGCCCCAGTGGGCCTAGGCCTACCTCCATGAACTTCTCCGTTCACTTCGGTTTTTCTAGATCTTACACATTTGGTAGGACTCCTTGGGCGGGTGATGAGCTCGTCGCAAAGCCTCTGCCTGTACACAAACACAGAAGAACGCCCACACAAACTAAACATCCATGCCCTGAGTGGGATTCGAACCCATGGTCCCGGTTTCCAAGCGAGCGAAGACACTACATTCCTTAGACCGCTCGGCTACCGTGACCGGGGCTTTCACTGTTTACGGGACTTAAATACCTGTATTTTTCGTTGTTTCCATGCCCTGTCTATCTCGATAAGTACAATTGAAATATACGTTCATTACATAATATCTTGAACCCGATAAACTGATTTAGTTTTAAGAATCTTTCTTCTCTACAGCAGTGAACCGGTGCAGTTTGTATTTAGTGAATATGTCCTGTGGAAAATGTTGTCGGCATGGCGCAGGCAGTGCCATCTGGTAGCCGGAGTGTTGCCAAGACCGCTTCATTACTGTAAAAAGGAACAGTTCCCCCCTTACTTAAGAGGAAGTAATTTTGCTAGGACACCTTTACTTGATACAGTGCCAGTTTAGTTTACTTAGTTAACCTACGGAATATGTATTCGAATGCAAATATTAAGAAACATGTAACTCTTCTTCATGTTCTCAGTGTTAGAAATATTCAGCATGCAAAACAATTTGTTGACACAACCAGAGTTTTTTTTATTGCTAGTGGGGTGGGACGAAGTCCCTTGTACTGCGGCCACTTCTGGCCTATTGTACCAGCCCCAGATGATAGGTGAGGGTGATTGTGGAGCAATTGGTGGAATAAAGATTGACAGGGAAACCGAAGTACTCGGAGAAAACCTGACCCCAGCTCCACTTTGTCCACAATTTCCTCTTGACCAGACCCGGGATCGAACCCCGGCCGCCGCGGTGGGAAGCCAAGCGACTAACCGCTTGATCTATGGCGCGGCCCAACCTCAGTTTTAGTAGAGTTTCTTTAAGTCAGTTGATGACGGTCTAGAGAACCGTGGGTCAGACCTGATTTGAGGTCCACACAACCGCCTCTGCATGGAATAAGGCGGGCTGTTTCTTTAAAGTTCAAGGGGCTGTGGTCTTAAGCTGACCACTGTACCCGAATTCTGAGTACATGCAGCTTAACTCCACGCCGCCATTTAGGCTCAAAAAGTGTATGCACACCGTTCTGCTGCCGTTGTCTCTGACTCCTGCTATTCGATAAGGTGGCTCTGGCATCCATTAGACCAGCACCGTCGCTTGACGGAATGCAACAGTACACACCTATATTGAATTTCGGTTAAACTTCGAAAATGTCCCTAAATAGGCTGTATTAAATTATGTATGAGGTTTTCTGACCCCTTACACATTTTGGGCACCTTACATTTTGTTGGGCCCATCTGTGGTGATTTTACATGGGCGAAATTTTATCCGTACTGCAAAATGTTCATACCAAGTTTGAAAGCGGTTACTTTTATAACAGCTGAACAAACGCGAATCATTCGGAACAGACATTGCCTTACCATCCATGTGGTAACCTTCATTTGTACAGACAGTTGTCATGTGACATGCTACTTCGGTTTCTTTTTTCTTTGTTTTACTTCTATGTAGGCAATTTTATAGCCAATATGTTTGAAGTGTCTGTGCGTGACAACATCGTGAAGCAGGTAAATGCAAAGTTGTACCTATGCTTAATTAATTAAGCACCACAACATGAAGACGTGTGGGGAAGTGGAAGTATAGCTTCGTCATTCTTGACCTCGGCAGCTTCACGCCCTGGCTGCATTACCCCCGAGGCAAGAGCCACTAATACGCATTGAATATGAGGTCGGGTGGACTCGACAGCAGTTCTGATCACCATGGAGATTAGAAAAATATCTTAACCATACCGAGACTCGAACCCCGGCCGTCCAGCCTGTAGCCTGCCGCTATACTGACTGAGCTATCCTGAATCCCCCATCTGGAAGAAGGCCACTTTATTTCTCACGTGTTTTACAAGTCACTTTTCGTCTCAGCCAGTGCTAAATCCCAACCGAATATAACACAGTTTTATTAAAATATTAATGGTAAATTTATCCCTGTGTTTAATTAATTAAGCATCATGCCACGAAGACGTATGTGGGAGTGGAGGTATAGAGCCACCATTCTTAAACTCGGCACTAGATGAAAGTGAGTGTTGAGGCTAACGTCCCATTCCCTTGGGCCCCAGGAAAACAGCCCCCAGTACCGATTTTATTGGAAGTTAGATGGGCCCCAGCACCGGTCTCTTTCTTCTACCGTGAATCGAATCGTATTCCTCGGTCGCACAGCCCCTAGCCTAATCTGTATACTGAGTAAGCTGTTCTGGCTTCCGTAAGAAAACAACGTAGAAATCAGCAATCCATTACGTGTGGACACCCAAGTTTTCCTCTGTAAACCAACCGTGCGGAATCTCCGAGAGAGAATAAGGGACTGTTTGAGTTCAGATTGCTATCACATGCTCTCCTCTCCGGTTTCAGCCGAACCCTCTGCTCTGTAACGATTTTTACATCGGGAGAGCTTCAAGTGTCAATTACACGGACGCCTGTAATCACCCCCACTTTGCGTTGCTGGGCACGGTGAAAACCTAAAACCGCCCCATCATTATCCCCTGAAGTAAAAATGAATTACCCGTCGCGTCTGTGCTAAATAGCGTAGTGATATTTCTTATTTAAGGAGACTGGCCACAAGAGCCAAATTCCTTGCTACAGCAGTCAGCTACCCGACGCACGGAGCGCAGGGTGAGGGGGAGTAAGAATCCAAATGTTTTAATTCTGTGAGTGTCACATTTCCGGGGCCTGAATGGATTATGATTCGTAATCAAGAATACTATTCTAGAGCCGTCAAGTAGATATATGCGCAATGCCTGCAATCTTATTGTTACTGTGGCATGTATACCCGTTTCTAGGCAACGATCACGTAATAAGCTACTATACAACAGCCTTTTCTAAGTAACGGCTCATCAACAGATACGAACGCAACAGATACACTGCAACGGGAACAGCGTTTTCTACGCGGTCCTTTTCAATATGTTATAAGCAGGGACGGTTAGTGTGTTTGTTGGTAAATTAGTGAGTTAGATAACATCGCGCCATGGCTCAAGCGGTTAGTCGCAAGCTTCCAACCGTGGCAACCCGGGTTCGATCCCGGGTTAGGTCAAGTGGGATTTGTGGTGGATAAAGTGGCACTGGGGCAGGTTTTCTCCGAGTACTTCAGTTTCCCCTGCCAATCTTCTTTCCCCCAATTGCTCCACAATCACCCTCACCTATCATCTGGGGCTGGTACAATAGGCCAGAAGTGGCCGGAGTACATGGGGCTTAGTCCCACCCCACTAGAAATAAAAAAAATAGATAACAGATGGAGTTAAGTTGTTGTCAGAAGCTGGTGGCTGAAGATGGAAACAGTTTCGGGACCCAGAAGAAGGGGATCGTCCACCGTTGACAGCCGCTACCGAGCAACGGCTAGTGGAAATTTTAACAGACTGAGAACACTAGTCTGTGTGTGACAGTGATTGATGAAGTGCAGTAACGAGGTGTATAAGTGAACAATAAATCCCATTACCAATCCAAACCCCTTCTATAATCACATTCTAAATTCGTGACATTATTTTCATTTCTTCTTTACGAGATTTGAAAGATATCCTGCACATATACGTTTTCAAAAAATTGTATTGATATTATTATTATTATTATTATTATTATTATTATTATATTTAAACTGCAAATAGGATTTTACGCGGTGGCAGTGATACTACAGTAAGACACAACACACAAATAACACACAGCACACAAAACTACACAAGCAATAAAGGACACACTATACAAAATGAAAACAATGCGAATACGATTATAATACAGTGCGATTATTATTATTATTTGTTTGACATACATCTGTCAGGAACACAGTATACAATGAAATATTATCGGGATTTTATTCAGCGCTGTGGCTATGTCTATTGCGCATTTCGGTAACCGTCTCGGCATTTGTCATCAAAATGTTAGAGGTCTCAGGACCAAGCAACCTAAATTCTATGACAACGTTTGTTCCTCCGAGTTCTCCCCATTTGTCCCTCCGAGACATGGATCAACCACGTGTGCTCTGATCACAGTTTATTTCCTAACAGACACTCGTTTATTGGTCTGACCGGCTACGTACTAGAGGGTTCGTGGTGATGCGGTTTTAACAGCCAGTCCCAGCAGCTTGGTCTCCTGCTCTGCTCTGCCCTGCTCTGCCCTGAATGTGTATGAGTTGACATTCCCACTGCTGATGGCATAAACTTGCTTATTGGTAACCATTACTTTTCCCCTGACACTAAACCGGAAGTAATTACCATTTTCGCCTCCTTGAAAACATTTTGGGCGCTAACAATTTTGAAATAATTTTATTATGGAACTTCAATGCTGCTGGTTTTGACTGGGAGCGCGGCTCACCTCTGCCTAACTACCACAATTATTCTGAACTTAATGGAGATGTGTTACACGCATCCGAAAGTCTGCTTGGCTTTAGGCAGTGCGTTGAAGCTGTTAACAGACTTAACTTGCTTGACATAAAAAGTTGTCCCTGTACTTAACTAAGCAAGCACTCCGCCGTGAAGGCGTATGGGAGAGTGGATGTATAGACCCACGTTTTCTTGATCTCGGCACAAGTTGGAGGTTAGTAGTCAGCTTCATTCCCCGGCCGTTTTACCCCCAGGTAAAGAACCCCCTTACCCGTTGGATAGGATGTTGGGTGGACCCAGAGCCGGTCTGAACGACATGGAGAAGTGAAAATTCCTGACCCCTCCGGGACTCGAACTCCGACCCCTCTGTCGTCCAGTCTATCATGTATCAGCTTGCTTGACATAATCTTTGCTAATTTCACTGATCTAAAGTCTATTCCTGCCGACTCTGGCATGACACCTGTCACCCTCCTCTGCGTATTGATGTGTATTTGCCTCACGTTAACGATAGTTTATATAGTGGGTTCAATTATCGAAATTTTGCAGCTGGCAAATACACTTTGCTTTACAGCATTCCTTCTACGTGTGATGGGTCAGGTATGTATGAAACTTCTTCTGTTGATGTAGCTATCGTCAGCCTCAGTGCTGCTATTCGAGGTGCCATGGAGCACGTAATTCTTCGTGACTACAACCGCAAGACCAAATTCCCTTAATGGTTCTCAAATACCTTAAGATATTACACTATTAAGAAAAAGCGTTCCCACCGTCGTGTTAAGAATAAGCTCTCGGATTAACTTTATGACAAATTCGCTTTCTACCGGAAGCTTGTTTAAAACACTATCAAGTCTGAAAGGCGTGAATGGTTGAAGTCAATTGATAACAATTGAAGTCACAGACCCAGCATCTGTGTATATACATATCCAATTTCAGAGAACATAGATCCGGTTCTGTTCCATTTGAGTTTGATGGTGCACCGTTAGTCCAGCACAGTTCAGAATAAATGCCTTGCTGTTGTAAATTTATAGATGAACAGTGCCCCCTGTTGCGGACCCTTACGCATTATCACTAAAACCTGGCAACATTCGATACATACGTGTGTGTGCACATACACAACCTTGCTACCGTTATGGTACGCTTTTTGTTCATAGGTTAATCTGTCGTGAATAATGAAATTGAACTTAATCGGCGATGTTTTAACGGCTGATTCCACTGAAAACTTCTGTAAAACTTTACCAGTTCTATTGCTAGCAATTTAGTGAAATCGGTTTTCACTGATCGGGTCTTACCAAGATATCTGGAAACGAAATGTGGAGCGCAGTCTCATAGCCATTCGAATTCTTTCTCGTCTCGTGAAATATTGGAGGCAATGGCTTCTTAGAAGTNGATAATGGAATTATTATTATTATTGTTATTATTATCATTTATTAGCTTGTTTGTTTACTTTTCTTCATAAATTGCCTGTAACTTATTTTTGACATATAATGTGTTTGTCTAATGTTTGTATAATTTACACGTAATTACTTTCATCTACAATGTGCTAAGTCTGTAATTGGCCTTGCGGCTGTTGACTTGGCACATAAATAATAAAGAATTGAATTGAATTATTATTATTATGTTCGTCAAGGCTGCAAACAACTTCTGCAAATCTTTGGACGTTTTCAATGGACATACGTAACATCTGTGAGGATAAATTTTTCTTCGTTTAATCTTGCTGAGTTACGTCATCATCGTGTTACCTGTATTAATTTATTGCTTAGAACATATTTTAGTCTAGTTATAATATTATTTCTAGCCTTTTTTTTAATTCGCTTAGTGGGGGCTGGAGTCCAACTGGGTCCACTCGGCACGGCGACCACTCATTGGCCTATTCTAGCCTGCCCCGGCTGATTATGATTATGGAGAATTTGGTGGAGTGAAGATTGGCAGGGGAAACCGAAATACTCTCAGAAAAGCCACCCCAGCGCCACTTTGTCCACCACAAATCCCACTTGACCAGACCCGAAATAGAACCCTGGCCGCCGCGGTGGGAAGCCAGCTACTAACCGCTTGAGCTATGGCGCGGCCCTATTTCTAGCCTTAGTGTAGTTTTGTTATGTATACTTTCAGCGCTCGCCTCTTCTAGACCACCCTTTGTTGACAATTACTTAAGTAAAGGAACTGAATTCAAAAAGTTGAATTATTATAATTGCTACTATTATTTTCACGTCATATCAGCATCATTATTATTTCCCCCCGTATGTTCTAAATATCCATAAAAATGCTCGACTGTGAAGGTCTGAAGTGACCGATATGCCTCAGATATTTCAGACTGTAGCACTCAGGAATAAACAAACGTTAGGGACCGCTTATTTTCTAAAGGAATGCGCATGCGCGCAAAAGAAGTACTGTATGATTGAAAATACTGAAGTGCAGAAGTTCCAATCTGAGACCGAGAGGAAAGTGAAGGTATGAGGGGAATAAGAGATCAATAATATTACAAATGGAATTTCGCTGTACAGAAATTAGTAATGGGATGGATGGAGAGAGAAATCGCATCCCGGAAGTAGTCTTTTATTTATGAAGAATGAGAGAAAAGGAATGTTTGGAAAGATAGATTGACTGTAGGAGATTTCCGTGGGAAAGAACAGATAACTGGGCCTAATCCTTGATGTTGATGACGAAATATATAGATGACACAAAAGAAATTAATCTTTCTTTTTCTTACTGATCATTCGGTGCAGTTTTCCGTTAAAAGGAACGCTGAATGATGGGGAAGCAAGCGGACCCCTGCGTTCGTGCTCACGCCCCTGAGTTTTAACAGAACGAGCAATAAATAACAACGGCTACACGGCTACACTCTGAGGCGTTAGTGTAAGGCGGGTTGTGTGGTGAGGATAAATGCTGGGTAATTCAAGACTTTCAAGTGAAGGCTCGCAATTTGTGTGATACTTCTCGTGCTTTCATTTAACTGAAGATCACGTGAAGTTAATGTATTCCCACCAGTACTAGTATTACCAGAATATCTGTAATATCAGAGAGTTTGTTTCATTGTGTTTTAGCGGAAGTTTTACTTCAGATTTCGCCCCTAGTACCAACTTGACATTTATCCTAGTGTGTCATGAAGGTAAATTTGTCCCTGCGCTTAACTAATTAAGCACTACGTCATGAAGACGTATGGGGGAGTGAATGTATAGATCCATATTTTCTTGACCTCGGCACTAGTTTGAGGTGAATGGTAAGGTTCGCGCCCTGGCCGCTTTACCCCCGGAGAAAGAGCCCCCGATACCCATTGTATAGGAGGCTGGGTGGGCCCAAGATCAGGTCTGGACGACGTGGAGAAGAGAAAGTTCTTGACCCTCGGGACTCGAATTCCGACCCCTCTTTCGTCCAGCCCGTAGCCAGTTGCTATACCAACTACGCTATCCCAGCTCCTAGTATGCCATACCTGATGTAATTATACCTACAGAATTATAAGTCTTATTTTGGACTCTTATCTATCGTCTGGTATATATATAAGACAAAAAATCACAACGTTTCGGAGCCTGGATCTGTTTCCGTCCTCATGTGAATGGGGACAATCAATCCAGTGATTGAGACTACCTCTTTCTAACGGGCCCAACTGAGTAGGTCTATCCTGCCCAATCCACCTGAGGACGGATATAGACACAGTCTCCGAAACGTTGTGATCTTTTGTCTTACCAGACAATGGATAGAGTCCAAAATAAGCCTTATAGTTCTGTACAGCATACAGCATCGTCAGAATCCTTTAAAGTCTGTCTGTAATTATACGTGTTTCGTTCTTAGTTTGTTATGACTGCAGACTTTCTAATCGGAAGGCTAAACGTCAAAGTATAAAATAACATTCTTGTATTTTTGTGATTTTAGATTTTTTCTAATGAGAATTGTTGATGTTCTGGCGTCATTTGTTTCTGCCGATCTCGGTAGCCGAGCCGTCTAATGTATTCACCGTCTCCGGTCACGGATCCCTTGGGATATGTGTTTTGAATCCAAGTTGAAGCATTCGGGTTTGATCGTACTAGTGGGCTCCATACGACGGAATGATCCCCCATCCAGGAATTCATATCGCCTGTCCGATTAGGATTTTGAAGAAAGGGTTCTCATTGTGTCGTCCGTATACTTATTTGCTCCGACTTAATGAAGTATAACATTTCTCCTTTCCAGTTATGTGAATAATTCCGTATTATTGCAAGTATGATTTCTGTGAGAGTGCGTTGACTGTGTTGTTATGTGCATCTGTGTCCGTGTCTAGTCAGAAGGTGCTGAGGGGAATATTTGACCGAAGAGGGATAAAATGGCAGGAGGTTTGAGAAAATTACATAATCAGATGCTTCATAACTTGTACTCTTAGCCAAATATAATAATGACCTAGTCAAGGAGAACACGATGGACAGAGCGTGTAGTACGCGTGGGGGACAAAATGAATGCATACAAGATTTTGGTGGAAAAGCCAGAATGAAAGAGATCATTAGCAAGACCTAGACATAGGTGGGAGGATAATCTTAAGATAGATGTTATTAAGTTGGGATGTTATGAACTGGATTCATATGGCTCAGGATAGGGACCGGTGGAGGGTTCTTGTGAACACGGTAATGAAACTTCGGGTTCCTTAAAATGTTGGGAAATTCTTGAACAGTTGAACAACTAGCGGCTTCTTAAGAAGGTCTCAGAGGCCAACACTCGTCTGTACATATTCTCTTTTGCAAGATTACAAGATGGCGGAATGGATGCACTGCTCCCCATCATGTGATCGAGCCGGATGTTATTTCATTTCAGGAGCGCGTTACATTGCACAGAAAGACTATCTCAAATATCACGGTCCACAACTATGTATTTTTTTTTTCCTTTGGCGCTGCAACCCCAATTTGGGCCTTCTACCTCCATGAAACTCCTCATTTCACTTCGGTTTGTTAGATCTTAGACATTCGGTAGGACTCATTGCGCGGGTGATCAGCTCGTCTCAAGGTCTATATCTGTATGCAAACACAGAAGAACGCACACGCACACACACACAAAACATTGAACATACATGCCCTGAGTGGGATTGGAACGCAGGTCCCGGCTTCGGAGCGACCGAAGACAGCGCATGCCTTAGACCGCCCAGCTACCGTGACCGGCCCACAGCTCTGTATGATGCCGCAGAAATAGTTATAAACATTATGTGTTCCTGAGCATATTCATGTGCCCCCTTTTCCATATACAGAGTGTCCCAGGAGGAATGCGCCAGACTTCGGGAGGGTGTTCCTTATGTTAACGTATGCCGATATAACCCGAGACACCTATGTCCAAAGTTGAATGGTTACAGAGATAATGGCCCGAGAAAAGTGTGGTCTTCTGGCGTGTCCACGCACTGTACCTGTCAGCTGACAAGTCTTAGCGTCCTGTTGCACTGATTTTCGTCCATGATATGTATGCCTTGTCCGTCTTGTAGTGCACTCAATTTCACCTGTTATTTCACATGTTTCGGCAACATAGTGCCATCATCAGGTGCTCCATTTACGTTAATCTATTGCATTGGCTTGCCATTATGTCGTAAAATTATTTAAAAATATTCGTCAATTATAATCAATTTTTATACACTAAAACCTTGTTAAGATATTCATCTTATATGTCCCAATTCAAACCCGCGCATGGCTTCTCTACTATGGGAGTCGTTCCTCTTATACTCCGTGTATATCCTGTCACGTGATGTATGTTCCATTTTTGGTTGCCTCAATCGCAACACCATACAGGATTTTGAGGGGTGTGTAAGTACAACTGCTTGAATTCACCCCCCCTAGATGTAAGCAGACCTTCTAGCTCCAACCATTTTCTTTCCGGGAAAAGAGGCCCTAGTTCCCACTGAGTAGAACCCGAAAGCGACAACAATTCCATTGCCACTCGCCTTCCAGCTTGTAGAAAGTCACTTAACCGCAAGGGTGATAAAACTGACTGTAGTAATTATCGAGGGATATCACTGCTATCAACTTCATACAAAATTTTATCCAGTATGCTTCTCTCAAGTTTAAGTCCATATATAGATGAAATTATTGGGAATCATCAGTGTGGGTTTTGGACGTAACAGATCAGATCTTTTGCATTCGTCAGATATTGGAGAAAAAATGGGAGTACAGTGAGACAGTACCTCAGCTATTCATAGACTTCAAGATAGCCTATGATTCGGTTAGGAGGGAAGTATTGTACAATATTCTGATAGAGTTTGGGATACCCATGAAACTAGTTAGGTTAATTAAAATGTGTTTAAACGAAACGTATAGTAAAGTCCGTGTAGGTAAATATTTGTCTGATAAATTTCCTATCCAGAATGGTCTAAAACAAGGAGATGCTTTATCGCCACCCCTTTTTAACTTTGCTTTTGAATATGCCATTAGGAAGGTCCAGGGAAACCAGGTGGGACTGAAACTAAACGGGATATATCAGCTGTTGGTCTATGCCCATGATGTGAATCTACTGGGTGATAATGTAGATACCATAAAGAAAACACACAAACTTCAATTGACGCAAGTAAGGAGGTTGGTCTAGAAGTAAACACAGAGAAAACTAAGTATATGTTACTGTCTCGTCACCAAAATGCAGGGCAAAATCATGACATAAAGATAGAAAACAGAGGTTTTGAAAATGTGGCACAGTTCAGATATTTGAGAACAGCAATAACAGATCGAAACCTGATTCAGGAGGAAATTAAGAGGAGATTGAGGGATTCGAGCCCACGATCCCAGCGTTCGAGCGAGTGAAGACGGATCACATCAGTGGGTATGCTATGCTGATCAGTTACTGAACACGACCTCTCGAATATGCACGTGTGCTCAGACTTTACTAAACCGGGCGTGCTAACTAGCGCCCTGGAGCTCAATTCAATGAACTTACGGGCGGCGGAACTCAGCGCCGTTTCCCACTTACCCTTAGCTTCAGTTTTGATTCACTGAGAGACGGGTATTCATGCGTTCCGTTTTCCTGTTTCGCTGTAAGAATAACATGAGCTATGAGAAGGCTTCACAGTACGCTCAGTGGCGAAAAGAAATTCGTATCTTATGTCTTTTCTTACTTAGCTTTAGGACAGTGACGGTATACGAGTTCTGAAAAAATCTGTCCATTAGCGTGCATTTCTACAGTTTCGAAGGATTAGACGTATGTTTTCATGTCACTTATATTCTTAATACACGTCTGTGTCATCATAGCGCCCCTAGATTCATTTGTCATTTTGCGTCATCAGAACAAAATATTGTTTTATATCCTCTGTCNATATATATATATATATATATATATATATATATACTGGTTTCCTAATGGAAAACTGTCCATAAAATGTGTCCATTAGAATTCACAGTATTTATACCAAAAAGAGTCAAGAAAGAAAGAAATTCTAAAGGGTTCTGACGATGATATGTAACACTCAGAATTACTGGGTTTTGGACTTTGTTCATCGTCCGGTATTCTAAAAACTAGAAAACACGACGTTTCGGAAACAGCACTTGGTTACGTTGGCTAGTTTTGTAGCATAATTTTCTACTACTTTTTCTATCGTATTTTCACTCATGTGCGTGTTCTATCACAATTTTTATTTAATATTTTCTTGTTATCTCCCGCCGAATTAGCCTGGTCTCAGGTTATTAAATAGCTATAGTGAATCGACAGGGGTTGTCCAGTGATTGAGATTAGCTCATTGTAAGGGACCCAACTGAGTAGGTGTCTTCCCCCATTTCACCCGAGGAGAGAAAGAGATCCACTTTCTGAAACGTTGTGTTTTTTAGTTTCTAGACCACCGGACGTTGGACAGAGCCTTAAATTTCAGTAATTCTGAGTGTCAAGAAAACTACGCAAGGAAGCTTTGGAATAAGGTGTTCTGTTCCCTCGGGACGCTCAGGAGTTAAAACATGGAACGTTTTCATTCCACGATCACATAGCGTAGGATGGTAAATAATGAATATGTGAAAAGACGCGGTCGCGGACTATTTTAATATATTATCCCATATTTTGCCTACAAAGACCGAAAAGATTTCCTGTTACATATTCGAACACAGGATATGACGAATTCAAATCAGAATTCGTATCTTTTCGACCTCTACATCCGATGGTAATCATATCTCCTGCTTTATCACAGAACAAGTGAATTGGACGCACATTGAATTGCTAAAGCTGAGATTAAAGACAAATTTGTTCCTGTGCTTAACTACTTAAGTTTTACCCCATGAAGGCGTGTGAGGGGGGAGTGGATGTATGGATCCACATTTTCTTGACCTCGGCAATAGATGGTGAGTGATCAGCTTCTCGTCCTGACTGCTTTACCCTCAGGGAAAGAGCCCCCCCCCCGGTACCCATTGGATAGGAGGCTGGGTGGGCCCCAATGCCGTTGTGGACGATGTGGAGAAGAGAAAATTCTTGACCCTACTGGGACTCGAGCTCCGATCCCGCGGCCGTCCATCCCATTTCCAGTCGCTATACGGACTACACTACCCCGGCTCCCCGAGCCGAGAGTATCCTCTGTAGTACTCCAGTATGTACTGAACAGTTCTCCAAGGCGGCGATCTGCTCCCAGACGTTTGTCTACGTCGGTGAACGTGACGGTTGCAGTTGGAGAGTTTTATTGCGCTGTGGGTTGGGGACTGGGCGGAAGCACTGAAATATGAGGCAGATCCGCGTACAAGAAACCACGGCTTCGTGCAACAGAGAAAACAGCATTTAGTATTCCATGACACGATACATTTCACGCCTTATGGCTTAATTTCTGTGCTTTTCAACCGAAGATTGAGGTTACTTCCGGGAAAACACATCGCAGTGCAAATTCAGAGAGAACTGACTGACTGCAGCGGAGCAGAGAGCATTGTGGACTGAAGTAGTTCGTGTTATTAAGTTGTCTGGATAATCGAAGAGCTCAATCCGTATGTCTACGGTCTAGGCGGCCGGCGTTCGATTACCGGCAGTGGCAAGAAGTTTTTTTTTTCTCTTCTCCACAGCGTCTGGGCTGCCTCCTATACAATTGGTACCCACAGGCTTTTACCCGCTGGTAAAGATAACGGGTGACTAGTGCCTAGTTCAAAAGTGATGGAGCTATACCTCCACTCCCCGTTACGTCTTCGTGTCCCAATACTTAATTAAGAGCAGGGACAACCTTACCTGTTTTATTAACTAAATCACAAATTATTTATACTAACCCTGTACAGTCATTGTCCAACGTGAGATTTGCGATTCTTAGGGCTTTTACTGTGATAACTGCCTTTCGTGATATGATGCTCTTCTTAAATTCTCACTGGACCACAGTACGTACCTCCCAAACTGTTCACATGAAGAAGGAAACAGATGGAATTTCCGTAACGTTGTGCTGTCTGGAATCATAGATGAAGGACAACGCTTATGAAACCCAGTGATCCTAAGTATAGTACAAATTCAAGCAGCCTATCTATGGCTCTACCGCCCTTTTGGTTGATTTTGGTCGATTTTGGTCGCTTTTTCATTTCCTTATTTTTATACACAGTCGGTAGGACGCCTTGTACGGGGGATCAGCCCATCGCAAAGCCGCTACCTACACACAGAACAACATAAGCAGAATAAACCCAAACAGACATTCATGCCTGGAGTTGGATACGAACTAACGATCCCAGCGTTCAAACGAGACATTTAAGCAGCCTATATTGTTGTTGTTGTTGTTATTGGAGAGGGTGGGTTTCCCCATGCACTTAGACCAAATATTGGTCCATTGTGCGTCCCCTTGTGATATTCGACCAGTCTCTATACCCTACGTGCCGTAAAGCTACTACACGGGACCCACGGCTTAAAGTCCCTCCCGGAGGACTTGTTCCCTGAATTTTTTCGCCCTTAAAAATTCCACGACCTCCGCCGGGTTTGAACCCGCTTACCTTGAGTCACGAGGTGGGAACGTTTCCCCTAGACTACGGAGGCCGCTAAGCAGCCTATCTTACATTTAATGCATAAGAATTTTGTGCTCTAAAATTAATTAATCTGCAACGTATTTTTACGAGATCTCGCAGCCCGCGACACAATTTGCTTGACTCACAAGTGTTTCGCTTCTGGTAGCTGACAGTCCCCCCCCCCTTCTCTATATAGATAAGGGGGTACCAAGTGTACTTTCATGTAAGTGTAGCATTCATATGACAACTTCCGGCAGACGTCACACCCTCGTGACAAAGCACCCGCTCTCACCAGGGAATTAGGTGTGACCTATCGTTTTCTTGTAACACACCAGCCAACCTCACCTTCTTGGGAGGAGAATTTCATGCGAGTCGTGGAACTAGTCCTCTCCTCAGTAAGTGTTTCTCTGCTTACTAATGTACGAAGTACGGGGTTCGAGATCCTACTCCAGGAGCCCTGATAGCCTAGTCGGAATAGCAACTGGCTACTGGCTAGACTACCGAGGGTTCGGCGTTCGAGTCCCGGTGCGATCAAGAATTTTCTCCTCTTCACCTCGTCCATACCGGCTCTGGGTCCCACCTAACCTTCTGTCCAGTGGTACCGGCGGCACTTTCCTGGGGGTAAAGCAGCCGGGGCATGAAGCTGACCACTCGCCTCCAACTAGTGCCAAGGTCAAGAAAACTTCAATCTGTACATCCACTCCCCCACTCACCTTCATTGCATAGTGCTTAATCAGTTAAGCACAAGGAAAACTTTACCTTTTTACTCCAGTAGCTAGGACAGACAACACCATTGACCCATAACGTCTGCACATCGGATACCCTCCACGGCGGATACCGTCGCGTTTTCATATCATACATATATTCACTGCACGAACTTCCTCCATGTTCGCTGGATCCTTGTAGGGCACTCGAGTGTACACTCTTCGCCTCGTACTGGGCTGTCTCACTTAGCTGCCAGTATGTTACCCACTTATATAATCAATACCTATAAGTGAACTTGCCGTTTATTGTAATGTTATATTATTCATCATCATTTTATACACTGCCGACTTCTGAAGATTGTAATTTTAATTGTCCGAATGTCCCGAGCAACAGACTGTCCCCTCGGGGTACACGAGTATCCCATCACCAGCCTTCGGATGCAACATCAAACTCGTAAGATTTGAGGCTTTCACGGCGGTGACTATGAAGAAAGCAGTCTTTTGGGATTTGGCACCGTGTACATGTGGTGTTAACCGACGTTTCGGAGGAACGTATCGCCTCAATCTTCAGGGTAGAAGAAAAAATATAAGAAATCTGCAAGCGAAGAGACCGTGAGAACCAGTAGAAGCAGACTGGTCTGCTTTTACCGGTTCTCACGGTCTCTTCGCTTGCAGATTTCTTATATTTTTTCTTCTACCCTGAAGATTGAGGCGATACGTTCCTCCGAAACGTCGGTTAACACCACATGTACACGGTGCAAAATCCCAAAAGACTGCTTTCTTCAACATCAAACTCTCTTACCGCGCTGGAATTGTTCTGATGAAACCGTTCTTCAAGCCTAAGGGAGATAAGGTAGGTCTTGCGGAAGGGCAGTTTAGCAAGTTGAATGTTACTTAGGAGGAATACCGAATCTGAGGATTCCAAATAATTTACAATTTCTGCGAACTATGTGAAACACGTTTGTGGACACGAGAAATTAGACATAGGCCCACTTCAAGCATACATTTGAAAATTTCTTTCATAAGTTCTGCTTATTAGAGAAATAAGGAAAGTGGAACTAATTTTTGTTTGTTTTTAATTTGGGGTTCTCACAGTGGTGAGTGTGAACATTGCGATCTTCTGAACTGTAACACAGTATGGTCCGAAAAGTTCCCAGCGTTATCTTGTGTTAAACTTTTACTCTCGGTTGAGGTACCGGTTGGGAATGCAGTATTTCATCGGGAGGCGAGCACTGTTACAGCAAGGGATTGGAGACGGAGACGGAGGCTAAGTAGAGCATGTACCCCACTATTCGATCATATTCCGCTCATCCAATGAATGATTTTGCTGTCTCTTCCCAGAACATCGAGCAAGATGTTGTAGCGATAATGACTTGCATGCTACAGGATATCGGTTCGAATCCGTGCAGCAATACCAGCTGTAGAGACTGGTATTTTTGCGGTGTTTCTCAGTCTTGAAGTCATTGTAAGTACAACAATTCTTGCAAATAGTCCACGACTGCCTAAATCCAAATCCTGGCCCACTCATAATTTATGATAATATTGTGACATCAACGCATTGCCAGACAACGGCTCGATAAACACCCTGAAATACGCGCACGAACAGTAGGACGGATGTCTATAGCTCGTTGCTAGGCAACAGTCAGCGCGCCAGTGGACTGTCAAGATAGCTATCACGTGGCTTGTTTTCTGTATGATGTGCGCTACGCAACAATAAAATTATGTTTTCTGCGTTGTCCGTGCCGCGGCTATATAACACGAGTCCAGAAGAGTTCAGCAGTTGAGAGTACAAGGACGAGAATGGAGCGTGTCCTTAGTAAAGTGTGAAGACTAGCTGAGTACAGATTAGGACAGAGGAGTACAGAGTGATTGAAGACGAAATAGCAAGAAGACGTCATAGTGATTTGAAGCGTTAGGTTCTATGTTGAGATCCGTTGCAAGGAGACGACTAGTGAAGACGGAGAATCTTAATGCGTGTGCAACGGTGGACTGTAAATCGTGTACATCTGCTACAGCGCTGTACTGATTGATATTAAGAGAGGGAGTGTTGCCGAAGTGCTAATAAATCCAAATATCCGAACTAGAACCCGTTATTTTCGTCACGGTTACCACCCTACACGTGACAATATTTACATTTCGGTCGACACTGTATAACTTCTGCACTTAAAGGGCCGTGTTTAAATGGCCCAGGAATTATTGCTAAGGCTACAATACCTCTTCAGTTGCTTATACTTCGCAGACGCTGTCGATGTCTCGCGGCCTAATCCATGTTTGGTAGTTTACTGATTTGCTTTACTCTGTCTGCAAGCCACAATGCCGATGTGACATTGGTCACGAACTCCTTCCGTTGGACTGTGCTTTTGGTGTAATTAACTTATTCACAGAATACAGACCGCCTCTGTGGCCTAGTGGTCAGAGTTCCTGGCTACAGGTACAGAGGTCCCGGGTTCGATTCCCGGAGCTACCAGATTTTATGAGAAATAGTGGGTCTGGAACGGGGTCCACTCAGCCTCGTGAGGATAGTGTAAGATGTGTCTTAGTCTGTTGGAAATTAGAAACATGTTAATGACCGGAAACTTCGCGAAGTTTCTGATACCTTCCGAATATTGAAAATCTATACTACCGGAAATTACGCACAAACGAAAGATCACGCAAAGTTTCATAATTACCAGTCTGCTCATTTTGCAGCCCCTTTTGTGAAGAGGGGAACGTTGAAAGAAAATCTTGCTCCGGAAGTTCTTGATCGGCACTGTACTAGAGAATGTTACGTGTACACTCTTCAAACCCTACCCATTTGATGCATATATAAAGCTCGCAAGAGCAATATTTTCCTCAAAAGATTAATTTAGTTACATATGCGTGAATAATTGTATATCCTGTCTGATAAACGTGTATTCAAGTTCTTCCTCTAGTTCTCTGCCTTATATCCGCAGGTAAACATCTTTCATCTTCTAAAGAGCGAACTTTAAGTATTCTTCATATTCAGTACAAATTATTTTCTATACGTTTCTGTGAAAGTTCCCTTTTCCTTTAAGGTATGTAACCATCTTTACTCGCTCGGCGTTTCCATGTAATACGTGACTTTCGGTTACCCAACTAAATGTCATTCCGGTAAATCAGAATTTTGCCCAGTACTAGCATGCACCGATGGTTGGGCCCACTCGACCCTTTCAGCGTGCCTTACTTCGCTGCTACCTGCCTCTCCTCAACTAATTTAGTTTTTTGGTCTTCGAAAATTAAAAGTCTTTACATCTTTTTTTTTTTTTCATTGGCGCTACAGCCCTCATTTGGGCCTAGGCCTACCTCCATGAAACTCTCCGTTTCACTTCGGTTTTACTAGATCTTAGACATACGGTAGGACTCCTTGTGCGGGTGATCAGCTTGTCGCAAGGCCTCTACCTGTACACAAACACAGAAAAACGCACACAAACATCCATGCCCTGAGTGGGATTCGTACCCACGATCCCGGCTTCCGAGCGAGCGAAGACAGTGCATGCCTTAGACCGCCCGGCTACCGTGACCGGCTTTACATCATTTAGTCTTCTTATTTTTCGTCCTTAGGTTTGCGCTCATTATGAAATTTGAAGCCTGTCCCGACCTCAAAGTCATATTTCCAGTATCTCCTTGGTGTCCCCTCGTAATTAGATCTGTAGTTTTTTAATCACGTGCTTGCTTCTTTTGGCCACATGTTTCGTCCATTGTATTTTTCTGTCTATCCATCTGTCCATCCATCCATCCATCCATCCATCCTTCCGCCTGTCTATCTGTCTGTCTGTCCGTCCATCCATCCATCCATCCATCTATCTATCTATCTATCTATCTATCTATCTATCTATCTATCTATCTATCTATCTATCTATCTATCTACCTATATATCTATCTATCTATCTACCTGTCTATCTATTTATTCCTATTGCTTCCACTTGGAGCACTGGGCATCCGTGAAACTCTTTGATTCACTTCAGTTTCTTAATCTTAGACAGTGGTAGGACCCTTTGGACGGGGAATCAGCCCGCCTCGAGGCCGCTACCTACACAGAACAACAGAGACACAGAATAAACGTAGGCAAACAGCCATGCATCGAGTTGGATTCGAACCGACGACCCCAGTGTTCAAGCGGGCGAAGACAATTCATGCCTTAGACCGCGCGGGGCGGCCACTGTGATCTGCTGCACTGTAACTACGTAGATAAGCAATAATGTCGTTTCATGTCTCCCCGTGTGCTAGACCGTACGTCAGCAGCTGCCTATATCAGCAGTTTGGACGGAGTACAGTCACGAGTTTTGGAAGTATCTTTTGGATCCATAAAGAAACGGCTATTCTTTTATACATAGCATAATTTTTACATGTATGACTTACTTGTAGTTCTAAACACAATGTAATAATATGGCTTATCAGTGCCTCCAGTGTACTATATAGTTTCATTATAGTCAAGTAAATATTATACAGTAATCCTGCATTTAAGCATCCTGCTGTATTACTATATCTAAAACTGTTCATGTACTATACAGTCTGTCAAGAACGAAACAAATTTTTCCTTCTTTCATTCACTTTCGACACAACATGTTTCGGCCCTAAATGGCCATCTTCAGGTGCCTTACTATGCTGAAAATGCTACACTGCACCAATATTGTCCATTCATTACATATACGACCTCACGCTTCATGATTCAGAACGTCATACTCGCAGCTTAACTGAATTGCCCTAAAATAGCACACGCTGTAGTTCACTTAATTTAAACCAAATAAAATTTTCTATTAGAGTTCTTTCTTTAATTTTGTAAAATTCTTATTACACCTCACAAGGGGCGTCGGTCACTTGTTTAGATCTGTCTTGACACAAAAATTGACCGTCAGTCGTAACTTGACTTTGACTAACTTACTTATCTGCGGCCACGAGGAGTTGCGAGACAGTCGCCATATGGTAAGAACATGAGTACGAAAGCTGAGGAATCTGATTTGTTCGGAGCCGTTATCTAGCAACGGCAAGTTAAGACATAAAGACTATGTGTGCTGCGGTACGGTGATTTGTAGATGACGTAGATCCGTGAAACCGTTACTGTTAGTTGTAGTTTTGAATTATGTGTTCACTAAATCCAATTACCAATCCAAACTTCGAGTCTAATCACTAACATGTGGCAATATCTTTAATCCGAGTCCAGTCTAGTGCTGGATTAAATGTGAATTTTAGCTTGAGGACTTGCTGTGTGTACCATTTTGACCTGTCACAAAACTTATAATTGGTGGAATTTTGATTGACAGGGGAGGAATGAACGCGATTAGAGAAGAAATCCATTCAGTGTCACTATACGACTATTCACTACACTGCACTGGCTTCGATCTCGGATATCCGCCATGAGAAATCAGCGTCGGGTTATGAGCTGTGGCATGGCATTATGCGTATGTATGATCTCGTGTGCGTGTGATGAGGCACGTTATTGATGCAGAACGGTAAGGGGTGAGGGGCGACCCAGTGGAACTTGTATTCGATTTTGTGCTTCTCGCGGGACAGCTTTCAGAAAGCAGCGCTCATTGTTCATGAGCTTCATTTAAAGTTCGCCTTCGTGCCGTCACATATTATGTTGGTCGGCGGCAGGTGAGTGATGTATTGCCTTTTTCACACGGAGCTGGAACAGGTCCAGGTGGCTGAAGAAATTAAAAATGCTGAAATTAGTTGTCATCTTTGATTTACCGCCTTTTGTTTGAACATCGGTCCGTTAAATTGACTCGCTGGGGCGAAATTAATTATCAAGGGATATTGCTTCGATCCCATTAAAGATTGGTAAAAATTTGTCTTTTTATTCGAGACGTCTCTGCTTCGGTTCAGAGACAGGATTTATGTGATTTTCCTCAGTCCGCAATGAACTTTAATTGGGCTGCGACCATGTCTTATGTCATACCTAACTCACAGTTCATAATCATGCTTCCATTCGAAACTACACAGTTTGCAGCTGATAAAATATCGTTTAAGAAATAGACTGCAGCCATTTTAGTGAAGAAATCCAACCACGTATATACAGCAGTTCTCTAGTATCATTGATTGCCAGGATATCGGCTTCACCGTCTCAACATATTATTGTTAGCGTAAGAATCCTGCTTGAACTTTGACCTGTGTTTGATTTATTTTCATTAAATCTTTACCATAAAAAGCGAAAGAAATTTTTGTTCCACGAACTCCTGCACCTAAAGAAGAAATACTTTTATTGAATGGGCGGGATTCGAAATCACGATCTCCACTTTACGGCGAAATGGGGAAGAATCGGTCTTGGCCAATTTGATTGTGTGTTCCCGAGTTTTGACCTAAGTATCTGAAAAAGATCACGCCCTCTCCGAGATTCGAAACAGAGTCAGTCAGCTCCATGGTGTACAGTAAACCCGCTCCTTTGCTGTACCTAACCTGAAATACAGCTTACCGAGACACAAATGTGTGTGCCCGTGAAATGTAACGTAATATTGCCAGGATACATCTCGGCACATTAACGTGGGTTTAGAAACACGACGAATCCATAAATAGACTTTTATACCGTGGGCGATTATCAAAAATTCATCCTGTTTTATGAAACGTAAAAGAGAACTCTAGAGAGATTTTAATCAACATCAAAACATGCTCTCTAAATGTAATAATTCCTTGCTGCAGGATTTATGCAATGTATAGTAAGAGTACCATCTTCTGGGAAATAGTGCCGTATAGTCCGGCAGACTACCTACATTTCGGTAAAAAGACATTTTATCTCCGTTGTCACGGTCAAACGGCCAGCCAAACAAGAAACCAGCGAGAAGCAAAGCGAACTTCGGGCGGAAACTGGGATCTGATACAGACGAGAAGGGAAATCAGGGATAGCCAATGGGAGCACACCTATTTTCTGTAAGAGGCTGAGAGCGAACAAATGGGAGACGAGAGAAAACTAACGCATTAGTCCTGCTGCTTGCTGGTTTATTTATTGGTTTCTTTTTCCACTCTGAAGGTTTAGGTAGTATCTTCCTCCAGAATGTCGGTGGAGTTTCTACCGCCCTCTCCTCGCTCGTTGTCCTCGAGACGTGCTGTTTCCGTCACTGCTCTGCCACTTTATCGTTGACTACTGCACTTCCCTCTCTTTATCCACCATTAATTGTAGCTATAGTTTGCCTTTTGCTCCGTCCGTCTTCTTTGAGGCAGAAGATTAAGGTACTTAGGGGAGGAAGAGGAGGAGTTCGGGCCCAGTAACACATGTTACGTGCTGGAAAACAGAGGAAAGTTTGGATTAATATGCCAGTCAGTCAGGCAGAAGACAAGATCATCTTCAAGCTTTATATGAGCCTTGTTTCGGTGAGACGGGAGATTATTAGACACCTATCATTCCCCAGTTGCAGAATATAAAACGTTCCACCCTCCTTCTCTACTAATATTGCATTTCTCTAATCACCATTTGCCCGTTTATAGGCTGGTTTCAAAAGAATAGGGATATCAATCTCTCGTATAGTAATACTGGAAGAGCGACACTTTTTGGCGTCTGGTGAGTCCGGAGGATAGATGCATTTTTTTTTTGTTCTTTGGCATGATACTTGGTGCAACCTGTGATTATACCATGACGTAATTAGCAGCTTCCTCTAGTTCTGATTGGCTCTTAATCCTCGGTGAATCCCCTGGATGAAAGCTCAGCCAATCAAACAACTATCACTGCTGCATCACATCAGACGAACATTCTGGTACATTCTATATTACTTCTTAGTTTCTGGACGAAGAAGATTTCGATTGTCTTAAGACTTTCTGGTGTTGCACCATATTGCATCATGTAGAGTAGTATTTTAAGTGGCGTATAACTCGCTGGATTATTACACAATGTTGCCTCATACTCAAATCAATTAATTCTTTCTGGACATTAACCGTCATTCTGTCTTTATCTAAAAACACCTTCCTGTTTATTTTTGAAAACATCGTTTCGGAGACTGGATTCGGTGCCCTCAGGCCACCGAATTCGGGTAACTGAAAAGTTAGAAATAGTAATTTGACACCCTGATATCTTTATTTCTATGATTCAACAATTTTTCTTAATTCTAGGTCCTTTGAGAGTCTTGATATGGTAGGTTACACATTGGTTTATATTGCCTTACCGTAAAATTTAACATAAATCTGGGTGTATCCAAATACATGAACATGCGCGAAGTTTCGAACATCCGTGTAGCGTAAGAAGCGTAAGAACTCTGGGGGCTATTTGTTTTTTTGAGCCTATATTTGATACTCGCTAAAGGTAAAGGTGAAGCTATCCCTGTAAGAGGCCGTGAAGGCCCATAAGTTTGTGAGACATCGAGGCTCCAACATTTTCCCTAGACAATCGGCTCACAGATGGCGGTAAGGTTGTCAGCCTTACGCACCGGCAGCCCTTTGCCCCCAGGAAAATTCCTGATTCTCATTTCTGTTAGAGCCTGTCTCGATTCCAGGGCTATAGTGCGGCTTGAAGATTCAGGTCAATTGAAAAATCCTGTTATCTCATCGGGAATCGAACCCGCGACCTTCCGGCTTGTGGCATAGTGCTTCAACCAAGTACTCTACCGCGTGCCCCGATACTCGCTGAAAGGGAGCAGAATTTAGTATATAATGTGTTCTTTTCAGAAAATCACATGTTATTTTGGTTGTACTGACAGGACATCTGTAACAGAAGTGAGCAGCAATTGTGTACGTAAAGAATGTTATCTGAAGTATTCAGACGACGGAGAAGGCAAACGTAGAGGGAAGCAGCGTCGTTTTAAACGGAAGTCTCAATTAGAATCTCGGAATTTATTACTTTTTAACGATTATTGTACGTTTATGTATGCTAAGCATGCATGTATATATATGCGAGCAAAAGAAAATCCTCTCGTTAAATTTTATCTGATATTTGCAAATGGATTGCACATGGGATATAAATAGATATCACTGAGTGATAACGTGTGTTTTATTTCGCAGAATTCGGACTCCATAAAACGCGGTCTGTATATCGCATGAGTCGGAACGCGACCTG
Source organism: Cryptotermes secundus (assembly GCF_002891405.2). Classification (NCBI taxonomy): domain Eukaryota; kingdom Metazoa; phylum Arthropoda; class Insecta; order Blattodea; family Kalotermitidae; genus Cryptotermes; species Cryptotermes secundus. Next base: position 46,923 of record NW_019742446.1, on the reverse strand, counting down.
CCTAACGATATGTACAGTTAAAATGTTTAATCATCAAACTGGAAGCTGAATCGTTTCTAGTTGATGTATTTTAAGCTGCTAAGACAGTTCCAGCACTGTTATTCAAGCACAATTTTAAGCCTCCCTAAAATACAAAGTAAAGTATTTTATCTGTAAGGATGCAGCTCCACAGTAACTTTAAAATGAGGGTGTGTGTGTTAGCTGTTCAGTTGGCCGCGCCATAGCTCAAGCGGTTAGTCGCTGCCTTCCCACCGCGGCGGCCCGGGTTCGATCCCGGATCTGGTCAAGTGGGATTGGTGGTGGACAAAGTGGCGCTGGGGCAGGTTTTCTCCGAGTACTTCGGTTTCCCCTGCCAATCTTCATTCCACCAATTGCTCCACAATCACCCTCACCTATCAACTGGGGCTGGTACAATAGGCCAGAAGTGGCCGCAGTACAAGGGATTTAGTCCCACCCCACTTGCAATAATAAGAAAAAATAATAGTTATAGACTATCGCAGAGATATTTCTCAAAGTTCTGCTTTCGGAAGTTCTAACAAGGCGGCGGTGGGAACGCTTCTGATACGAGATAAATTATGGGATGTTTACTTTTAGTATCCTAATACAAATCACAGGATGTGTTTAGAATGTGCAGGTCTTGTAGGCCCGGAGGGAGGCTGCGAATATATTGAAAAAGCAGTGGCCGGAAACCAACAAGAGGTGGTACTCTAGCTTGGGGGCTGGGAGTGAGGCTAACATCCTCACCCCCAAATATAATTTTGGTATGAAATATTACAAAGGTGATGTCATGTTCAAGGGGGGAGAGGTGGTTGTATTTTGTTAGGGTCGGTGATGGGGGTGTGTTTTAATTATTATTTTGATGGATAAATTTTTATTATTAGGTCGAATATGGTGTTATGTGTATCTGCAAATCTATCATTCATTTCTAAAATTTGTTTATTTATATTATGTATGTGGACTGTTTTGAGTATATTGAGTGATTGACCTTTATTTCAAATTTTAGGCCAATATTCAAATATAACGAAACACAGGAATCGTAAGGAAATTTATATTATCACTTACATGGATCCACATTAGAAACACAATTCAGTAACGAGTAGTATATTTCATGAAAATTGCCTATGATGATCCAGCTGAATCGAAACATGTAGCAAATGTACATAATAAACGAATATTAATACAGTAATTTTGGTTTATTACGAATTTATTCTGTTGTCTGTTGCATAAGGGGAACAGATTAAGTAAGTATGATAGTGATAATGATGATGTACCCTCGATAAGAAGTTCATTAAATAAGCGAAGAGACACTTTCTGTGCCTCTACTCCACCGAAGACGTACCAGTTAAATGATCAGACCAATATTTCCTAGGTACCAGCTTCGAAACTTGTTTGAAATTCCAGTTTATCTGAAATCTCCATAGTTCTGAAGTGTTTCCATTCTTATACCGAGATAACGCCATGCAATGACCAATGTTACTCCTCCATATTTACGTAGTCCTTTCTTGTAATTATATGACACATAAAGTCCTTAGTTTGTGGAACGTCCTGAAACTACCTTAGAATGAAGTTTCTTCTTGCGTCTTTACCGTCAACTAGGCATGCTCTATCTGTTACATTGGATTTATATCGTTTAACGAGGTATGGCAGACACGAGGTGCAGTACTGAGGAAAGCAAGTATCATATGCCAGGATACTTCGTTTACCTCCAGAGGTCACAGTAGATTCCGACTACACCAGACCAATCTGTTATTTTGTTGTAATTTTTTGTTTTCCTTTTATTTCTAACGTCCCTTTTTTCCTTCACTTTCTCTACTCTTTTGTTCTGTGTCATTGTATTTCGTTTTATTCTAAGTTTATTTTATTCCAGACTTGATTCCTAGTTCGCCTAGTGACTCTGTAATTCCGGCAGATGATAAGTGGTATCATATAAATGTATGGGAGTAGCTGCCGAGCTCATAGAGTCCTTGCAATTAGTTGGCGTTTATTGGCGTTGCGTTGTTAACGTAACGAGTCTACCAGTCTTATTGAGGTTCTGTTTATCTTGTAGTAAACTGCATAGCCTTAAATATGCCTCGAATTTATTGTAGGATCTACAAAAAATTGAGTCACGTTCATTCGCTGAGACACGTTATTAAAATAAACATAAATATACTACTGCAGCGCACTGGAATGAATTCCGTTATGGACGTCCAGGTGTGATGTCTTCTTTGCGCAAACCTTGAGCCCGCATGTGCCTTGGGCCCTTCCTTACTTTTTCGATCGCATTGATTTGAGATGAGACATATCACGTACGCCTTGTTCTAAGATTTACAGACTTGAACAAAAAGTTTTGGGAACAAGAGTTTTGTGTTTAAGTGACAACTATATTATAGGAAGGAACCGGGACGGCGTAGTTGGTATAGCGACTGGCTACGGGCTGGATGACACAGAGGTCGGAGTTTGAGTCCAGGTCGTCCAGACCTGCTCTGAGGTTCACCCAATCTCCCATCCAATGGGTACCGGGGGCTCTTTCACGGTGTAAAGCGGCAGGGACTTGAGCTGACCACTCACTTCCAGCTAGTGCCGAGGTCAAGAAAATGTGGGCCTATACATCCACTTCCCAATAAGTCTTCATGGTGTAGTGCTTGATTAGTTAAGCACAGGATCAACTTTACCTTTTTTATTTTTATATTATATGAGAGCGAGTCAGTGAGTCAGTCAGTAGGTCTGTCAGTTGTCAGTTAATCAGTCGGTCAGTTGTACAGTCAGTTAATCTGTTGGCATCTTTTAAACAGTCAGCCAGGCAGTCTGTCGTTCAGTTGGTCTGTTAATCAGTCCTTCAGCCAACAGGTTAGTCCGTGACTTCGTCGAGCAGTCATACACTCGATCATTTAGCTGTTCGATCGATTAATCTATCGGTCAGTTGAGCATCAGCCGGCCGGATATTGAGTCAACCAGTGAGTCAGTCGATAGGCCATTCAGTGTATGTGTGTCAGTAAGTTATAGTCACTCTGCGTCAACCGTAAAACAAGAACGTGACAAGCAGGAAGCCTCTTATCTCCCCGTAGGGGAATTTCGATTCCCATGTTTATGACCGATGCGTTGAATGCAAGCTGATGCTGAGAGGAAAACCAATCGGTACTGCGCCGGTTTGCTGCTTAGTTGTTAACATAGACCTGGCTTCAACGTCTGGCCACTGTGAATGTCGCGAGAAGCTATCCCCTCGGACTACTTGCAAATAAATCCAATGCAGTATATCCCATGGCCTCTGTCGGAGTGCATGACAAAGTCTGAATCAATAAATACAACGATGCTTAATCTCTACAAATTGCATTTTTTCTAAATCTGCACTAGAAACGTATGTTCAATTCTATTTTGATTTAAATTCATTACGTTGGAGATCGCCTCTGTGGTCTAGTGGTCAGAGTTCATGGCTACAAATCCATAGGTCCGGGTTCAATTCCCTGCGCTACCAGATTTTCTGGGAAGTAGTGGGTCTGGAACAGGATCCACTCAGCCTCGTGAGGATAATTGAGGAGCTATTTGAAGGAAATAGACACTCGGGTCTAAAAAAGACCGACATTAACGGCCGTGGGGATCCGTTGCGCTGACCACGCGACACCCTCTATCCGCAAAAGTTGGCACTAACTTCGCCGATAAGCGGCGATCGCTCGGTCGATATAGTTCGCTTGCTGACTGAAACCACGGAGTTTGTTTGGATCCCATCAGCACTTGCACTCGAGAGGAACAAGATGGTTAGAAGGAACTTAGGATGTGGGAGGAATGCTGGTTGAGGCATAGTTATGATCTGCTAAACTGTAAACCAGTCTCTGTATCCCCGGAATCAACCAGAGGCAGCTGCAGACAATTGGTTCCTTTGATCGATGTTCAACAGACCCGTTGGCTTCACAGTGCTATTCGAAGGATCGCGTTACAGTGGCGAATTCCCACGATTATTGGTGGTTACAGTCTATAGCTGAGCTCTGTTTGTCTTCATTATGCTGATTAAGCAAGATTTCGATTGCTCTGTCGCTCTTATCAGTGCGATCCAATTGAGTTGCACTGACCTCGATATATTCACAAAGTTATTTATGGCTATCGTTTGCAGTAACAGAAAAATTGCCAAGTAACAAATGAACTAATTTTATGGTGTGGTCTTTCTCAAAGAGCTCAGAGTTTTGCAGTTGGTATATACGTGCCCCGCCATTTATTTAAACCAGTGTTTCTATTACAGAGCTTAAACACCAATGAAATTGTTCCCTGACACGCAGTGTCAGTCAGTTTAGTTTCATATATAGTCGCTTCCCAAAACATTTCTATTAATGTTCTGTGCTTACTTCATGTTTTACCGTCCCGACCGATATGTGACTTTTTTGATGTAATTTGTGTAATACAGAATGTATCTTGCTAATCAGCATTGCTAAGAGTAGAATTTATGACTCACATCTAGTACTCAGCCTTTCATTAGTTCTACCAATAATCCTTACTTTGAATATGGAGTGTAGTGAAAAGTGCAAAATCGCGAGGAAGGCTTTTGGAAAATCCGCGTACCTAAAACTGAATTGCACTTTTTTTCTTTTTTATACATATATTAGTTCAAAACAGCGTGGAAGCTTGGACCTCCACTATAAGCAGCAAATCGAAATGATATGTGTGTAAATCTGATAGTAGTTGTTTAAAGAAAGACTTTTTTTGTGTACAAAATCCAATTCTCTGCCCTACCCAAAGTTTGCCGTCTAATGGAAAAATTGTGTCTAAGCACTGATACCTTCTCCCAGATGTTTCCAAGTTCCGTGCTACTTAACGAACTGCCTCGATTTCGAACGCATTTTTTGTCAGCTTAGACCGTAGCATTGGAAAGTATAACGCAAAGGAAATTATCGGCCTGGGATTCCAAACAACGCCGGAGTTTGCGTAAACTCTTCATGATAGAATCAGCTAAAAACGGAAATAGTCTAGGCTAAATATGATATGACCTACACCGTCACTTGCAGCCATAAGTGTGATCATGTTCTTACCTGTAAGATTTGAGGTTTTCATGGCCGTGACTATTAAGAAAGCAATCTTCTGGAATGTGGCGCCGTGTAGATATTGTGTTAACCAACATTTCGGAGGAACGTATCGCCTCAATCTTCAAGGTAGAGGAAAAGAAAAAGAAATTTGTGAGCGAACCAGCGTAAGCAGGTGCTACCAGACTGTCTGAAGATGGAGGCGATACATTCCTCCGAAACGTCTGTTAACACAATATCTACACGGCGCTACATCCCAGAAGACTGCTTTCTTCTTGTTCTTACCTGTTCCTGCAGTAGCGATGTGGTTTAGAGGGTTTGATTTGCATGGTCAATTTCTCACATCATCGATTTTTTTTTTTGGCTTTACTCCTTCCAAGCGCACAAAATTAACACGTACAGGAAAACAACGTCTGCTACCATCATGTTTAAGACCTGAAGTCACGCTTTCCTTTTCATCCTACAAACCAGGTTTCTTTCTCGGAGGCAAGGAATTTAATAAAAAGAAACAGTGAAAATAAATTCTTCTGCGGTCTCTCTGAATTTGTAGTTTCCTTCTATGAAAATATACAGAAGAATATAAACATTTATTTACTAAATTAAATGAATGAATTGGAATGAGACCTGGCGACTGAGTCTGCAAGATCAACATCAGAAGAGTGTCCATGACCATTTTCCACACAGTCGTCTTAACTCGAATTATATGTAATAATTCTTACGAAGTTTTCAGGGGCACGGGTACCATAGTTGGTTGAGGTACTACACTACAAGCCGGAAGGTCGCGGGTTCGATTCCTGATGAGGTTATTTGATTTCGATTTGCCTAATCCTTCCAGCCATAATATGGGCCTGGAGTCGGCTCAGCCTCTAAGAGAAATGGGGTACCAGGAATCTTCCTGAGAGTATAAAGGGCGGCCAGCGCGTAAGTCTGACAACCTTACCGCCATCTGTGAGACGATTGTCTAGATAATGTGGGAACATCCACGTCTCAGAATCCTATTGGCTTCCACGGCCTGCTGCAAGAATATCTTTACCTTTTGTGTGCTTAAATCTTGCACCTGAGATCGTCGAAGGAAATTTCAGTTAATAGGCGTGAGATGTCTAACTCCGGATTTGGGCATACCACAGCTTAGGCGGTTCAATACCAGGTCGGGTAATATGGGATTTGTGGCAGCAAAACTGGCACTGGGTCAGGTTTTCTCCGAGTACTTGCCTCTCCTGCCATTTCTAATTCCACTACCTTGTTCATATTCATTGATCGTCTTGTTATCGACTATAATATCGATATGAGAGCATCGTTGAACAACAGAATATACTCATAATTTCAGAATTCTCGTGTATATATCAGCAGTAATATTTATCCGCTCCACCAGAACACAAGCTCTTATGTTTTTGTATGCATGGATGAGATGGGAAATGTATGAAGATTTGTGCAGTGCAGTGTCTCGTGAGAAGAAAATTGTGTCTGCCTCTGGCCTATCTGAACCAGCTATCCCAGCATTGGCCAGGAGAGAGTCGGAGATAACTACTTTGTGAAACTGGATCCTACGCCTATGTTGAATGTGAAATGTGTCCATCCTATTATTCTTCGCAAGTACTTTACAGCCGAGTTTACCCGCCTCAAGGGTAAAAAAGTTATATCACTCCAGCCGGCAAACTTTTCAGCGTATATCCGTAATGAGAAATTGTAATTTGACCTAAAAAGGCTTCTTGTGTCTTTAGATGCAGAGAAGATTATTGATTTTCGTCAGATACGATCTTCTGTCTCTCTACAGAAGATGTAATAGCCTCCAGTAAGCAGAGGTATGAATGATTTTTTTGACAGTGGCGAAGTGCAGGATTGAATACTAACCAGTAGAAGAAATTCATATGAAGAAAGTACCAGGTTCGACTCGCAGCCGATTTCTTCATGTTTTCCTTAATCATTCCAAGAAAGTTCTGACTGAATGTCATAGAACAGCTCATGTCCACATTTACCCTCATTCCTTAGTCATGATAGTATGTCTTATTTGACGACAAAGAAACCCGTAAAAAGGAATAGCGTCAGATACAAATGATCCAGAAAATATCCCTTGATGTCAAATATTTTCTTCTATGTAAAAAAAAAACTGGTTTATTTTATTATGGAAGGCTACAGAAATATTCTTTACGCCTACGAAAATCATTGCACAGAATTTCAGTAGACTTTTTGTTTTCATGGAAAAGTTTGAAGGAGAAAGTTAGACCCCCAAATTGAAGAGGTTTAGATTATATTTGAGACACCTATTGCAGCGAAATTGAGGGCACGCGGTAGCGTAGTTGGTTGAGGCATTATGCTACAAGCCGGACAACCGCGGGTTCAAGTCCCGATGAGGTCATTGGATTTGTTTTTTTCAATTGACCTAATCCGTCCGGCCGCACTATGGCCCTGGGTTCGACTCAGCTTCTAACAGAAATGAGTACCAGGAATTGATTAAATAATTTTCCTGGTGAGTAAAGCGCGGCCGGCACGTAAAGCTGACATCCTTACCGCCATATTTGAGCCGATTTTCTAGATAATGTGGTACCCTCAAAGTCTCACAAACCTATGGACCTTCACTGTCTGTTATAGGGATAGCTTTACTTTTTTTTACTGCATCGAATTAAAACCATGATGAGGTGGTGTAGTTTCGCAGTTGTGTACATAGTTGCTACTTTATTGTCAGAGTAGAACAGACGTGCCTTGATAGTCGTTGTGAAAAGTCCATGTCACCACAGACTTCTGATAGTTGGTGATAATGGTGTATAAATACGTAGGTAAGTCAATAAGTAAGTTACAAACGGATATAGAACTTATACAAATAAGAGCACTGATTTGAAAAATGCTATTATTTCTCAACATAATCTCCCTGTACATTGAGGCACTTGTCCCATCGTTTCACAAGCCCCTGAAGAAAAGCAGCATAACATTTTTTGGGCTGTTGTCGGAACCAGGCGGTGAGTTCCCTTTCTACAGCTTCATCGTCAAGAAAATGTTCAGCCGAAAGATGATGTTTAAGAGGGCCGAACAAATGGAAGTCGCTTGGAGCAAGACTCATCACCTGTGACAATTCGGGCTAGCATATCGTGTCCTTCATCGTGGTAGCGATTGAGATGCTGTAATGCCAGACCCATTCTTTGCATTTTGTGTTGTGGGGTCAGGATGTGCAGCACCCATCGTGCACAGACTTTGTGAAAACATAACCTGTCATGCATTATGAAGTAGGCCCTCCCGTGTGAACACGCCTGGTTCCCACAGCATCCCAAAGAATTTTATGCTGCTGGTTTTTAGGGGCTTGTGAAACGATGGGACAAGTGCCTCAATGTGCAGGGAGATTGTGTTGAGAAATAAAAGCATTTTTCAAATCAGTACTCTTATTTGTTTAAGTTCTATATCCATTTGTAACTTACTTATTGACTTACCCTCGTACAACTACTGACACTCGGTAATTATAAATCGTTCTGCTTTTTTGTTTAAAAACAACGTTTCGGAGACTGAATTCTATCCCCGTTCTCAGGTGAAAGCCCACTCAGTCGGGCCCAATCGATAGAGCTAGTCCTTATCTCCGGACGAGTCCATTCTCCGAAACGTTATTTTTAAATAACAAGCAGGACGACGGATAATGTCAAAAAAGTCAATAATTGCTCTAGAAAGTTAATTATTCTAACGGATATTGAATGACTGTGTTTGCAGCCCCCAGGAATAGCTATCATAGACGCGAATTTACTCATTTGCATTAAACCTATTATGTATTTGCTACACGGCGTTCTCTCCACATTTTATTTCTTCTTGACTCCGTCTCGTTAATGATCCCAAGAAAGTAGCAGGACACACTTGTCTGGCATGAACAGCAGTAGCACCTTGGAGTCCTCAAATGCATTATGGTGTATTTGCTCCATGCAGGAGCGGTTGAACCACAGAAACAGCCGTTTCTACGTAATACACGCACTCAACAATAGAACAACGGGATTATGCAACCCGTTTCTAGGCAGTACCTCGGTAAACACACTTTCGCAATGGCGGTGACATCACACACCAATATAGCAGTAATGTTTTCTTTGTGTCCGTGCAGCTTGCGAATGCTCGATGATTGTGTGTTCTGTGTAGTCCGTGCGAAGCCTATATAAAGAGGACCTGTTGTAGCTTAGATTAGTTCAGTCAAGAGAATGAGAATACAACGGCACGCAGCAGTTCAGTTGAAGTTGAAGTATTAGAAGTCGGCCTGTGAAGACTTAGTATGTGATTATAAGATTTAATCACATTGAGACTGTTTTAATTCTGGTATTAGGAGGCGACTAGTGAAGACTGAGAATCATAGTGCGTGTGTAATTGTGAACTGTAAATTGTGTAAATCATCGATACCGCTAAACTGATTGTAATAGAGAGAGATTGTAACCGAAGTGCCACAAAATCCAATCATCCGATCTAGAGCCCGTATTTTCGTCACGCGTACCCCCCTACACGTGACATTATTATGATGTTCTGCTTTTATAAGATACGCACATTTGATGGGATACTGTTTTACACATTTATAAAATACACATAAGGATTTGTGGAGCATTACTGAGCTTCTTGTGATACGAATTGACTGACATTTACAACGAAGAAGAGAAGGCTATACTGCATATTCTGCATAGATTATATTTCACTAGCCTTCTTTTTTCTTCTTCATTATTTCGTATTTTTAATGTTATATTAATTCACTTAATTATTTTGCAGTATTATTTTTCTCCTCTTAATTTTACTCTTAGTACTGTTTGTTACCCTCTAACTTTATCGCTCTTCCTTTCCCACTGAACGTAACGACGGAGGAAATGCTGTTTGTTCCGTTCTACAACTGTCAGCTAATGAAAGCGCTTGTGTGATTGCGTCACAGAACAGTGGACATGATGACGCTATCAGTGAGCCGATTGTAGCTGCGAGGTACAGACTGTACGTGCGTGCTTCAGCGCACCAGTCGATAAAAGTGCGAACGTGGTGCAGAGCGGAAGATACCGTGTCGTCTTGCGCCGGATTTGCCCCTCCTGGGAATGGGCAACATCCGTTGCTGCAGCAGTGCCCTCTATTGTGTGCCAAACCCAGCACAAATAAGTAGTAACTGGAAATCAACAAAATTCTAGCTGCTGGCCCTCCGGTTGGAATTTAATCCAAATTTTAAGAACGTTTTATGATAATGTAACGTTATGTTTTTTGATGAAATTAAGACAAAAATAAGTGCAGAAAGTGCTTGTAAGAATGTGGCAGTTCCGTGTAGTTTGCAAAGCAGTAAAGATTATTTTGTATGTTAAAGTAACAATTTTATTACGTAATATAAAGTTGTGAAACATCGTTACTTACTTTCAGAGAGAAATTTAACTCGTTTGTAACGGAAGCGTTCGAGAACCTAAAATTAGGCGAAGTGGATGGTTTCTTGTTTCTTCGTCATTTAAAGATCTTTATTTTTTTTCCTTGGCACTACAGCCCCAGTGGGCCTAGGCCTATCTCCATGAACTTCTCCGTTCACTTCGGTTTTTTCTCGATCTTACACATTCGGTAGGACTCCTTGGGCGGGTGATCAGCTCGTCGCAAGGCCTCTACATGTACACATACACAGAAAAACGCACACAAACATCCATGCCCTGAGTTGGATTCGAACCCACGATCCCGGCTTCCGAACGAGCGAAGACAGTGCACGCCTTAGACCGCTCGGCTACCGTGACCGGCAAAGAACTTTATTATATTTATATTTTTATATTTAATATAATCCTTCCAACCGCGCTATGGCCTTGGGGCCTACTCAACCTTTAGCAGAAATGAGTACCAGGAATCTTCCTGGGGGTAAAGGGCGGCCTGCACGTATGGCTGACAACATCACCGCCATCTGAGCCGATTGTCTAGAAAACGTGGGAGCCTCTACGCTCACAACCCTATGGGCCTTCACTGCCTGTTACAGGGATAGCTTTACCTTTTTTTACCTATAATAGCAGCAGTCTGAATCCGGGGTGACTCAATATAAAGAGTATGGTGCGGACTGTGGGCCGCGCTGGCTTCCCACCGCGGCGGCCCGGGTTCGATCCCGGGTCAGGTCAAGTGGGATTTGTGGTGGACAACATGGCGCTGGGGCGGGTTTTCTCCGAGTACTTCGGTTTCCCCTGTCAATCTTCATTCCACCAAATTCTCCATCAACATAATTACCCGGGGCAGGCTACAATAAATAGGCCGCCGTGCCGAGCGGACCCAGTTGACTCCACCCCCCACTAGCGAATTAAAAAAAAAGTGCGAACTGGATGACCGGTAAGTCGGAGTTGATTCCTGGCAGAAGTAGAAATTCTCGTTGCGCAGGGTCCAGACGGCCTCTGGAGCCCACTCAGCTTCGTTTTAAATGCGTGCTGAGGCCACTTTCCTGGAGGATAAAGCTGCCGGGGCGTGAATCTGACGACTCACTTCCATCTGTGCCGAGGTTAAGAATACGTGGAGCTATAGCTGTGCTCCCCCGTTCGTCTTTATGAGGTGTTGCCTAATTAAGCACCGTAAATGTTCACCCATAGCGGTATTTTGGGAATTTTATGAAATTCGTGTTTATGTGGTATTCGACGTAAGCTGTGAAAACAAAGGCATAGACAGGGGAACATGACGATGCATCCGAATAGATGTTAAACTTTCAAAAACGTGTTCTACTTACACGAATCGTGGTAGAAATGTTATGAATTTTAATGTTTATTTTCTAAACACCCTCTCATGTATTCGTTACTCGAATTCATTTAAAATCACGGCGTTTCTGCATCTTTCTCTGGACTACCTGCCAACGCAGCAGTTTAGGAAATTGCGCGGTTGGTATAGCATCCTAACATCTCATTGAATCTCATTGAAGTCTAAATGTCACTGTTTCGTTGAATGACCTAAGCACCAAGAAGAATTATCAGCCCATATCATTGGTCTTACATAAACTTTGCAGTTGATACATCGTCAGAACATTATATTGGCGGTAATACTGAATAGTAATGAACCAAATTCCGCCTTAGCCATCGAAGACAGAAGACAATCGAGGCAGCTGCACACTCTTTGAACGCTGTTTCTTAAGTTTCTTGTCTCGGAATTGATTTCAGGAAAAAAAAAAAGAAATAACGCTCCATAGCCTTTGCGGGCAACCCGCAGTTTGTTTGTGCATGCAGACTAACACACAGGGGTAATCAGATTGCCGCAGTCGTTTTATCGTGTAGTATAAAAAGAAATGGTCCTACAGTCCGTGTTCTGCAATATTAACAGCGGCGTAAATGGAAATACTGATATCTTTGTACGCAAGTAGAATTTAAGTATCTAAAATAAGGCAAAATTTGTTATTCCCTGGAAAACATGAATATTCTCCCGTCATTCTTTAATAGTGAACATGTAGCTAAACTAAGTCTCTGGTACAAGAGTCCGCAATTTGAACACCGCTGTTATCAAAGAGATTGTGATCTAGTTCCCCACCACAATTATATGCTCATATCTTATATCCCATTTATAATCTTCATGCTCATCCTAACGTCACCAAGACCTATTACATTACCCTGAAAGCAATATAGAATGAGCCGTTCTTCTTCCGTGGCCTTTAGCCCACATGCGAACTATACCGACCGAGCGACCGCCGCTTGTCGGCGAAGTTAGTGCCAACTTTTGCGGATAGAGAGTGTCACGTGGTTAGCGCAACGGATCCCCACGGCCGTTAGTCTCGGGTTTCTAGACCGGAATAAAACGCGCTGTTACCTCACGAAATTCCGAGCAGTGTATGTATGTATGTATGTATGTATGTATGTATATAAACGTATGTGTCTATGTATGTATCCTTATTTATGTGGGCCATAAAATCCGGCCCTTGCACCGCGACCTTCAGTGATTTATTGTGCTTCCCATTCTGGTTAATCTTTTATTAATCCTACACTTCGAATGAAATGTATGACTTTGTTTATGGGAGCGTCATAATAGTCACTTGGTTCCATAAAGAACTGGCCCAGGTGACGAAATTTTAAATAAGCTGTAGCCTCACAATCACATGGGATGTGTGTGTAGATGATTCATCTTTTTCTAGGCAACTTTCACAAATTGGGTCATCTGTCAATCCCTGTTAAAAAAATGCCCTTTTAGGTGACAGAGACCTGTAAATAGTCCTACCGCCCATTTTAATTTATCTCTGTTTAATTTCAACCTATTCCGAGCTATGTAGCACCTAAAACTCCCCACTTCCTTCATCCCTGTTAGAGACAAATTTTATTCCACGTAAAGGTAAAGTTGTCCCTGTGTTTAACTAATTAAGCACTACGCCATGAAGGCATATGACGGGGTGGATGTATAGATCCACATTTTCTTTACCTCGGCACTAGTTGGAGGTGAGTGGTTAGCGTCACTCCCCAGCCGCTTTACCCCCTGGGAAATAGCCATAGCCCGCGGTACCCATTGTATAGGAGGCTGTGTGGGCCCCTGAGCCAGACTGCACGATGTGGATCTTACTACCGAGGCTCGTTCGTCCAGTCCGTTGGAAATCGGTTTAGCGATTGCTCTATCCCACGAACTCTGAATAATAAACACGTTGCTGACAGTTTTAAACAAGATTAAAAGTCTTATAGCAGAATTTAACCCGAATAGCTTAGTGCCCAAATAATAACATACAACGGGCCATTACATCACGAAATTTCGAGCTATGTAGGACATAAAACTGGCCACTTCCTTCGTCCCTGTTAGGGACAAATGTTGTTCCACGTGCGTTGAGTAATTAACATGACGTTAACAATTTTAAATTGGATTAAAGGACTCAGTCAGCATGCTTGCCCGCATAAAGAGGGACGTCGTGTCCGTCACATTCAGACTGTCTGGATTCTGAGGCTCAACTTCCTACTCAGAGGGTCAGTTGTTGAGCCGGAGCGTTAAATTGACTGCTCACCTCAGTTTAGTGTGCAGGTTACAAAGCGGGGAACTTAACTGCATGCCACAGTATGCATTCATGACACAGCGCTTAGATACAGACGCGACTTCGTGTGAAAATCAGTTTCCTCTACGATGTCACTCTGTCTAATTCGGTAGATAGGTACTAAGTTTTCGAAGGAGCGTGTACCTGCGTCTTCAGGGTACAAGAATAAGCCGGACGGAGAAAATATGGTCCTGGGTGCTGTCCAAACGCGAACAAATCCGGTTGGTCTCCTGTCAGTTTCTTTCGGCACTTCAAAGGGCGAGTGTGGTGAGGTCTGCTTTATGAAGACAGGTCTTCCTGTTGAGACTACTGTCAAGGAGCACCGTTGGCACACGCGTCTCAATCACCCGGATAAGTCTGCCTTGACGGAGCACAGTACCAACCTGGAACATCGCGTCAGACTCCAGAAGAACAATCTCAAAGTCAAAGTTACATTGCGACTGACGGTCAGTCAGTCTGTAAGTCTTGGTTTCCTCTCTAGAAAATTCACATATACGAGTATGTGGTTCCGGCCCTGTCTCAATTATAAGGACAGGAAGGATGTTCTCTCTCTGACCAAGTACTGAAAGCCTATCTGCACCTGAAGGAAAGTAGGAAACTGCCATCGAAGGATATCTTATGACCAGGGCCCGGATTTGGTGACCTGAAAATGTTTAAAAAATGACCGAAAAAATCCAGAAAAAATGACCTCAAATATGACCCAAAAATGTAATATGCAGGGCCCGGATTTTGATGACCTGAAAACATTAAAAAAAATGACCTATATAATGACCGAAGAAATCCAATTAAAATTTACCTAAAGGAGAAAAGAAAGAACACTTCGCTTCCATGTTATTCACATTTCAGAAAACATATGAAGAAAAATTCCCTAAAATGGCCAAAAATGACAAGAAATACCCTTAAAAGTCCAAAAGTTTACCAAAAAATTACCCCCAAAATGTAAAAATGACCTTAAACATAAAGATGTCAAAAATGACAAAAAATTACCTATAAAATTTACATTTCTGTAACCAGCAGCTCATATCTGACAATTATATGTTTAAGAGCATCGCATAGGATACAAGGGAAAAAAGATGACATGTCATCAAAATCCGGGCCCTGCTTATGACTTTGTCTGGGTGACCTGTGAGGGCCCAGTGATAATTTCCCTTACCAGAGTCTTCTTGCCTGCCATTGCCCCCATGCTTTCCTCGTATCCACCACTTAATAAAGAAGCTGAAAGAAAGAAACAGATAGTGGAAATAAGGGCAGATGTAATTAGAAAAATCTTGACTTTCCCTCCTTGAAATAACGTGTCCTACTTCGGTCCTAATTTCTCCACATTTAATTTCTTCCTTCCGCTCTTTATTTTTACCCTTTGTGAGGTCAGAGGTTCGTTACTCTGTTTCACCCCCTTTACTTTTACTTTAAACTTATATACTTTCATTATTTTATTTTATTTCATTTTAGTCCTTCGTCTCCGATTGGTCCGGGTACATTCCCGGTCTCTGTTTTAGTTTCCTCTATCAGCACCGAATTTTTCCGAACCTGGCTTATTCCTGAACCCTTAAGACGCGACTACAGGGCATCACCACAGCCAGAGTACTGTGTGTGCATCTGCGTTTATTGAAAGACTCCATGAGTACCTCAGACCACACAGCGACAGTGAATAATGAACCGGAAAGGAGGTGGACGAAAGCACTCGTGACCTAACTTGAAGGTATTATCTCGGAATTTTCTTGCTGGGACTGAGGAATGCCACGCAAGCTTCATTTAGTACAGTCGGTTTCCTAGTCCAGATTCCAACCGAACACCTCCCGAATAACAAGTCAGAAGCATTACCGCTGAAGCCAACTGTTTGTTTCTATTCGTCTGCCGTACCAGAGTAGGTTGCTGTATGATCGTGTTAAAGAGCTCAATGCTACAAAGTATTCTTTTTCATCAGCGGTCAGAGCGACAGCTATTTGCATGCACAAATTTCTAGGAACCCGAAGTTTCGTTGGGTTATTCACTAGAGCCCGCCAGCGGTCCATATCCAGGGCCATTTCTGTCCTTTTTATAGTATTAATAATTATATTTTAGAAGTTAAATTTTCATGGTTCACTTAACAGTTTCCATGCCCCCCCCCCGACTTTTGCCTGTGACCCCTCCGAAATACGCATGACCCCCGTTGCGAACCACTGGTCTAAGGCATGAAATGTCTTCTCCCGCTCAAACACTAGCGTCTGAGTTCCATTTCCACCTCGAGGCGTCTGTCGCTCTTTCGTCTGTGCTGTCCTGTGTAGGTAGCGGTCTTGTGACGCAGCCGATCGCCCGCCAAGGAAGCGTCCCTGCCTGTAAGATCCATTGTACCAGATTAATGCTGACTGAAAGAGGCCAGAATGCCTAATACGAAAAGCAGAATAAGAACAAGATGAATAATGCATTTATTTGCCGTTGCGCAACATTGCTCGAAACGCGTATCCCATTTTGCAGCATCGCGAGTTTCAAACTGCTCTTTTTTGTTGTTGTTCTTCTTCGCACAGCTGCCTGAGTCGAGACTCGAAGTATCGGAATTTTATTGAGACATAAGGCAGGACTTTTATATGGGAGATCCATTCATCGTAAGCCCTCTCTTTACAGAACAGTACAGAGTGACA
The DNA here is from genome assembly GCF_002891405.2 of Cryptotermes secundus. Lineage (NCBI taxonomy): Eukaryota > Metazoa > Arthropoda > Insecta > Blattodea > Kalotermitidae > Cryptotermes > Cryptotermes secundus. The sequence goes on along the minus strand of NW_019742446.1, from coordinate 30,397 downwards.
GAGGCACAAAGCTTTGGTTCGAGATGGGTTCGAACACCCTAGTTTGTGTTTGAACCACTAGAGGCACTGTCTACCGAAATATGATGACACAAATGGCGGAGTTACATACTGTCATGGTCGTGAATTTTTCCCGTAATGCGTTTGTCACAAATAAACTTATCAGAATATCGCCTGCTAAACACTCACAAAGTGTTGTCAGTACACGTGATATACTGTCATACGTGGATTCTATCACCACATGAAAGCTGTCACATTTTGAATTTATGAACACTCAATATGCATACATGCATGTGAATTAATACGTGGTATGCTCGTTTGGGCGTAAGTACTTCAATGAGATGTGATGTACTGGGAAGAGACTCGATTGCTTTTCCTAATTTTCCAGTGGGACTGAGTTTTTTCTGGGTCCTCTGTGAATGTCTCCTGTTTCAAATCCACTCATACGCACTGAATGAGCTACTTTCATGGAAGTTCTCAAGACTTCCATGTATTATCTCTGGAATTACTGTCAACAGCAATATAAACGTGGCGGCCATGCGAATTTATGAGGTGAAAAAGAGAATACTTATGCTTTATGGACGTATAGCTATTGAAGTTTGGAAAGTGTGTTAGCCTGTTCCTTAAAATTGGTTTTAAGGAAATGAAAAGTAACAATAACCACCGAGAAAAATCCATTGGTGAAGCTGAAATACACTCCGCAAACACCGCCATTCTAACACTCTTTAAATGTACCCAGTGAAATGCATTTAACAGCTTCTGCAATAAATTGCTTACCCATTGATTTAACAGTGTTTGACTAATACAGCTTTTGACGTTACCACGACGAAACAACAATGTAAGACGTGACAGTAATTAATATTTGCGAAGAATGTAATGATTTATTGTTTTAAAATATCAAACAGATTGAAGGAATAGTATAACGTAGCAATTAGAGACTATGTTTCACACACACCAAAGCGATAGGCAAAATTACATTTTTGTATATTTTAATTTTTAAGCATTAGACAGCAGACGAGAAGACAGAATGTTCCGAACTGAGTTGTAGCAAGTATTATCAGAGTTTAATAGATTTTTAATTTTTCTCAACGATCGAATTTTTTTTGTTACTGTCTGTCCAAAAATATTTTAACTTTGCCTCATTATCAAAGCATCTATTAGCCATCTTTGTGTAGTGATTTAGCCTTCCGTTATGGTGACCTGAGATCAACATATACTTAAATTGCTCTGTGTTTACTTTTAGACCAACTGCTTTACTAGCGTAAATTAAGAGCTTCTGTGTTCTTCTTTATGGTGTACACGTCATATCCATTCAGACTCACATCAATAGCACAAACCAGGAGCTGATATGCCCCATTAAATTTCAGTCCGACCTGATTCTCTTGGACCTTCCTAATAAAGCGAAATTTGAGAGCACTGGATTTGAATATATTTGCTTGTTTTAGATCATTTTGAACAGGAAACTTATCTGCTCAGTGTTTACCTATATGAACTCTTCTTAAAATCTTTCCATGGTATTAGTTAAAATATAATCATCTCTTAATTACGGATTGTGAAATGGAGTGGATAACGGATCATGGTCTCTTTCAGGGCACTCTCTCTCAATTCATGCAGAAGGAGAAAGGAACAGGTCATTACGTGTTTCTGGTACTGTCCCTGTATTCATGTATAAGGAGAAAGGGACAGGTCATTACGTGTTTCTGGTACTGGCCCTATATGCATGCAGAAGGAGAAAAGGACAGGCCATCACCTGCTTCTTGTACTGTCCCTGTATTCATGCAGAGGAGAAAGAGACAGGTCATTACGTGTTTCTGGTACTGGCCCTGTATGCATGCAGAAGGAGAAAGGGACAGGTCATCACCTGTTTCTTGTACTGTCCCTGTATTCATGCAGAAGGAGAAAGGGACATGTATCTCTTTATGGTACTGTCCCTGTATTCATGTAGAAGGAGGGAAGGACAGGTCATTACGTGTTTCTGGTACTGGCCCTGTATTCATGTATAAGGAGAGAGGGGCAGGTCATTACATGTTTCTGGTACCGGCCCTGTATTCATGCAGAAGGAGAAAGGGTCAGGTCATTACGTGTATAGTCACTTCCCTGTCAAGAGGCTCGAACTGGGCGCATTCTAAATGCATGTAAGAAGAAAGTATGACTTATGTACTAAGTCTTGGATGTTGTAAAGAACATGAGAATTTTTAAGCTATGTCTTACGTGTGAATCTTCCGTGTGCTGAGTGGCACAGCTGGAATGTTCGACAGAGACGGTCGCTAAAGTACATGAATGTTTTCGGAGTTGTAGAACTCAGCGGCACGAGTATAACTTGAACAATGAAGTACGTACACATACATGAAACAGGGTCCTTCTTGAACACTTGATAGTCGGCTCAGCTGGTAAGGAAATTCCTCTCATTTTACGAAACCGGAATGCGACTTACAGACATATTAAACTGAGACAGAATATAATTAAAGTGAGAATTTCACGAAATATGAAGCTCGCAGTATTCAGTTATGTTCCTACACGTGCTCCATCTTGTACATACCGTCTCTGTAGTGTCAGCTCCAGTTAATTGTTTGATGGCGTCTCAAGACATGGACGTCTGGTTCTTTTATTTTTTTAAGAGGTCAGAACTCCGTGAGGAAGAAATCCAATCCATAACTGAGCTCTCTGTCTTAAACGACCCTTTCGGGAAACAATCTGGGTTTGCCTTTTGTCTTCTTTTCCCGCTGCCTCTCTTCTCTGTCCCCTGCGAACTCAATACGTGTACTCCAAGTCCGTTTTTACAGTATCTAATTACATGGTAGTACATTACCCCTCTCTCTCGCTCACTGAAAGTGGAAGGAAGAGAAGTCTCGGCTACTGATACAGCCATTAACTCAATACCGACTTCCATAGTTCCCTGAAATAGTGAGGTTCCCTATTGTGGCATAGTACAGTACGCCTGTGATTAATTGGTTTGGTACAATAGGCCAGATGTGACCGCAGTACAAGGGACTTAGTCCCACCCCACTAGCAATAATAATAATTGGTTACTTACTTGTTATTTTACGACGCTATCTCAACTTCTGTGGTTATATAGCTATGAATGAAGTATGGTCGAATGATTGTTATCTGATATGGTTCATCCTGGTGCGTCACACTAGCAATAGTACAAAACACATTGTAATAGTAGTTTCTGCCTGTATTGATATATCCTTCTGAAGATGGTCTCTAAGACCGAAACATGTCAAGGATCACACTGGACGGAGCTGATTAACCTTTTGTAAAGGTTGTTATCTGCTTTGATTTCTACCTGTTTCGTGTTGGTTTCTTGCTTGCCTTATCTTCCACCCTGAAGATGCAGGTGGCATGTTCCTACCGAACGTCTGTTGACTTTCAACGTTCTACACGGCGTCATTTCGTAGGAGACAGAACTGCTATAACCACCGCTATGAGAACTTCAAATCCCACAAGGTATAAAAAAAAATATGTGCCCTGTGAAGCCTGTGGAGGGAAAAGGGCTGGAATACTTGCGTGAATTATGTTCTATGGACTCGAATCACGTTTAACTCACAGTGTCTGCTTGGAGCAGCAGCAGCAGCAACAACAACAACAACAACGACAAGAACAACAGCACGAAATCCCAGGGAGCGTGACAGATACAATGGCCCAGCAACAGAATAATTTGCGGTCCGTTGGTGGTTGGGAACCGCTGGATTTCATCACGCGGTAACCGATTACGGTACTAGGAAGAGCATAGTGACTGCACAGACGGTATTTATATCTTGTGTTCGTAATTGCGTCGTGGTTTTACTGTGATGATATTTCGTTCATTTTTTTTGTTTTGTTTCGATCTGTAGAATCTGAGTAAAATCATCACATTGAATCCTTATCCAATTCAACATTGTGTATATAAGCAAAATTAGTTTTGAATTCCATCAAGTTCAACAGTGATTTTAAATAATAAAATAGAGCATTTACATGTCGCGGCCAGTGATGGCCAGTATCGGAAGAGGACCAACACTTCAAAGGAAACGCTTCACATGTATTACATTAAACACTATTACAATAGGTAAAGTAAAGGCATCCCTGTAACAGGCCGTGGAGGCCCATAGGGTTGTGAGATGTTGAGGTTCCTACATTTTCTAGACAGTCGGCTCACAGATGGCGGTAAGGTTGTCAGCCCTACGTGCCGGCCGCTCTTTATTCCCAAGAATATTCCAAGAATATTGCTGATATTCATTTCTGTTAGAGGCTGAGTTGACCCCAGGGCCATAGTGCGGCTGGAAGTTTTATGTAAATTAAAAAAATCCAGTGACCTCATCGGGACTTGAACCCGCGACCTTCCGGCTTGTAGCATAGTGCTTCAACCAACTACGCTACCGCATGCAGTGATTTAAAATATATTTTGTTAACAATAATAACATTTTTCGGTTAATCAAAATCTTGCTGTGAGTTCCTGTCATGGTGTTCCTTCACCGTAGTTCATCTGTATGGTGTTGGTCCTGTGTGTGTGTGTGTGTGTGTGGGCGGGCGGAGTCGTGGTGGTGTGTGCGATGTGTTTTTTGGCAAACGGTGATGAACAATGTCTATCCCCCGCAACTGAAAAATAAAACGTCTTCTGATAAATTACGTAGTCCCTGTAATGTCAAGAATGGTTACACACACTCCCGAAACTGTTATAGTCCAACAGATGAATCCTCCAAGTTGATATCCCCGCTATTTTTACTAGGCATAAAGGCGGACTGTCCTTGAGTCGAGACATATGATTTATCATTCGTGAATTTTTCAGTTCCAATATTCTAATTCAGACAAATAGAAAACCCACCATTTCAATAACAAATCCGGAATTTCACGAGTATTTGAGAGGCGACACTTTTTATACTTCTTTTGGCTTGTTTTGGACTTCATCCATCGTCTGGTATGTAAAAGACAAAAGACCACGACGTTTCGGAGACTGGATCTGTCTCCGTCTTCAGGTGGATAGGGGAGGATGAACCTACTCAGTTGGGCCCGTTAGAAAGAGCTAGTCTTAATCACTGGACCAGATCCAGTCTCAGAAACGTCGTGGTCTTTTGTCTTTTACATACTACACAATGGATGAAGTCCAAAACAAGCCAAAAGAAGTACAGTATACACCATCGTCAGAGTCCTTTCAAGTCTATCAGACACCTTTTATGTTTGCCGCTAATGGCAAAGGTTTTCTAACGCTGCTTCACAAGCCGTCAGGGGCTGGAACTTAAAATGAATATTTCGTATGTTTGTATGCTTACTCACTTTGCTCAGCTCATCTCGTGAAGGAATTATAATATGGAATAAGAACCTGATGTTTTGCAAATGCTTCCTTGCATGTCTTGTTCATTTCATTGGCCTTGCTGTTCATTTATTGCATATAAAAATTTACTATTGGAGAGCTAAACCCCTAAAGATTTTTAACTGAATTGCGATATAAAATGTGTTATGAATTATTTCGTTAAATGCACACGGTAATTAATGAAATCTGAACATATTTAAAAAATATCTATAATTTATACTTGCTAATTTTCTGTACTGTCGGCTGTGTTTAGTAAGCATTATGAAATGGATTTAAGGTCCTTATAAAATAAGGGTTACACTGGAATACTACGGATCAGAACTGACCCTACAGAACAATTTTTAATGCGTAATCCCAAATACAAAACTTCATCAATAACTTCTGAAAAATTCTATACATAATTATAAAAAAAAACTCCATGGCCTTTAGTCCGCAAGCGAACTATACCGACCTAACGACCGCTGCTTGTCGGCGAAGTTAATACCAACTTTTGCGGATAGAGGGTGTCGCGTGGTCAGCGCAACGAATCCCCACGGCCTCTAATCTCGGTTTTCTAGACCGGAGCCGCTATTTCCTTGAAATATCATCACGAGGCTGAGTGAACCCCGTTGCAGACCCATTACTTTTCAGAAAAATCTGGTAGCGCCAGGAATCGAACCCGGACCTCTGGATATGTAGCCTGGAACTCTGATTACTAGACCACAGAGGCGGTCGGACATAATTATACGGCGGAGAAACTCGGCCTTCTCTCTGTGCTTTTCTGTTACACAGGGTGTGTTGTGGTCACAGACTGAAATTCGAAAAGAAATGGAATAACAGTTGCCCTTCAGCTTTCCTACGCTTCAGAGAATTATCAGTTATAAATCCTGGGCTCATTTCTTCGATTGGTAATAGAACCGTTTTCTCAGAATAGGACGTAGTAGCGAGATTTTGTGAACACGGTAGAGAACCTAAGGGTTCCAATAAAATCGAGGAATGTTATTTGCTAAGTGACATGAACTTTCATAAAGAGAAATTTGTTTTTTACTATTAATTAGTTACTTGGTTAGTTATGCTACATCCTTCTTAATATTTCGAGGCCTCGTATATTTCTATAGAGACATGATTGTGTGGTTTCCGTTCAAAAGCTTTCCTTCATTTCGTTCTAGCGACAGACAAGCCAATACATGAAGTATATATTTATTTTATGCCTCGTTCTCTGATAAATTGAAACTAAAATTGTATGCAAATCTTAATTTTCGAAGACGCCACCTGTGTGCTGAATATTTACATGATTGTGGCCCCAGGTTTTGTGAGCAATTTGCTGTGCAAATGGATTCGCAGCGTCGCTAATGGAAATGAAACTTTGAGCACCTTACGCAAGAGAAATTTTTATGTTAATTCTCTTTGTCGTGGTCGCAATTCGCTTATATTGCAGTTTATTGTCCGTGTCGTAAGCGTAAAATACATAAAGGCGTCCGGGCGAGCCAACAGTGTCTACGTCATTTGGGCAGTTCTGTAGTCCCTTGGAACGTTCACAAAGAGCAGAGGATTCTTTCTTTATTCATTTTACTTTTTCTTGCTTAAAAAAAGAAAATTCTGAGGGTATCATCACGTGCGTGCGTTTTCTGATGTTTGGTCCATACGAACTTAGAATCAGTTGATAGGTTTCCATGAAACTTGGCGTGAACGTAATGACATTTCACAGTTGCTTACTATGGATAGAAATCTGCGGTTTTCTGAGCTGGGTGTGACTCTAAAGCCATTTAATGAAATTTCATGAAATTCTGTTTGGCTATATATAGGTGTGTTTTAAAAATATAATAATACTATTGCGGCCATTATAGAGCTAATGCAATAATATGGCGACAATTTGAGACATGTATGTTCTGTTCCGTACGAAGGAGTAATAGATCCGTGTGAAATTTAGTATGGAAATTATGTGTGAAAATTTCCTTTAGCGTGTATATTGACATGTCGAGTATGCGATACGTTGAAGCCATGACGTATAGCTTTCAGGTGTGATAGTAGAAATATGTATTGCGCAGTGGGATTTATAGAAGCGTACAGCGAATTAGGTCAGTAACATGTGATTTGAAATGGTGAATATTCATGTTTTGGTGTGCTAGGTTATAACACCGTACGGTCGGATAGCTGTGTATCAACGTTTCGGAGGAACGTATTGCCTCCATCTTCAGGACACATCATTATTATGGAATCACTACCTTCCACCGAAACGTTTTTACTCACTTACCGGAAAAGAGTCTAATAATACGGCCACAATATGCTTATGACTAAAGTTTACAGTTTGAATTGACTGCCTCTCAAGAAAATCCTTGAGTTTATGCTGTTCTACAAAGATAGAGCATTTGAAGGAGAGGTATTCGCGTGATTCCAGAAAAGTGACACAATAAAATACAGACTTTTCATGGTCATTAATCACTGAAAGTAGTGTGTATTATGCCGCAAATTAATTAGAATGATCAAGTAAAGAGGATGAGAGGGACGGGGCATGTAGCACGCATGGAGTAAAAAGTAATACATGTGGGGTTTCGGTTGGAAATCCAGGAGGAGAAGGGATCAGTAAAAATGCCTAGTCATGGGTTCTAGATTCATAGATGGATTCTATAGAAATGGAATGAAGCAGTGTGGACTGGATTGATCTGACTCAGGATAGAGACCAGTGGAGGGCTCTTGTGAACACGGTAATGAACCTTCGGGTTCCCTAAAATAATTCGAAATTCTTGCACAGTTGAACGACTGGCGGATTCACAAGAAGGGCTCAGCTGCACTGAGCGAGTCAATTAATTAGTACAGTATACATAACGTAGGGGGGGGGGTACGCAGTAGCGTAGTTAGCGTAGTTGTTTGAGGCATTATGCTACAAACCGGAAGATGGCGGGCTCGAGTCCCGATGAGGTGAATTTTTTCAATTTACATAATCCTTCCAGCCGCACTATGGCCCTGGGATCGACTCAGCCTATAACAGAAATATGTACCACGAATCTTCGTGGTTGGTAAAGGGCGGCCGACGCGTAAGGCTGACAAACTTACCGTCGTCTGTGAGCCGATTGTCTAGATAATGTGGGAGCCTCGATGTCTCACAGCCCTATGGGCCTTCATGGCCTGTTACAGGAATAGCTTTACCTTTATACATAACTTAGACCTATGTCATGTTCAGTCTTCGGTTGATATGCTGGTTCTCTTTATTTCCATAAGTCGTGGCCAAATCCAATACATAGTCCTTAGTAAATTTTTACATTACTAAACACAGAAAGAATGTTTCAGTAATTTAGAATATATCTGCTTCTGGCCTCTGCTGATGATGCTAGTGTAATTTGATGAAAACGCAAACACCACAAGGAACAACGCCGAAACCTTGTTGGTTCCTAGCATAGGAGGTAGCTTAGAAGTAAACGGGGGACAATTAAGTGTATGACCGTGTCTTGTCACCAAAATGCGTTACAGTATTTGAACATAGAGGTAACAAAGTGAAGCAAAATCTAAATATCTGAGAAGTAGACTTAACAAATCAGAATTACATTGCTGAAGAAAATAAGGGTGTTTTAAATTTGGAGAATGTTTGCTACAGCGTAGTTCAAAATATTTTGTCTTCTCGCTCACTATTCAAGAAAGTAAGGATTAAAATATACAAGACTGTGATTCTGCCTGTTGTTCTGTATGGGTGTAAAACTTGATATCTTACATTAAGAAAACAAACATTAAGCGCATTTGGGAACAGGGCGATCAAGAGAATATTTTGGCCAAAATGGAAATAAGTAACAGAAGGCTAGAAAAACTTCATTACTCTCATTTTTCACCAGATATTATTAGAATGATCGAATCACAAAGTATGAGATGGACGGGGCATGTAGCACGGATCAGAGAGAATAAAAAGGCAAACAGTGTTTTCAGAGACACTCTCCAGAAAAGAAGTACTTTTTTCACGTGTTTGTTTCTTCGTCTCTTCCTCTCCTTCTTTTGTCTTTCGTTTCCCTTTCTATCTTTGCTCTCACACAGTTCTCTGAATTGTATAAATGTATTCATCTCTGATAGTCATATCATCCATGGAAATGTCAGAATAGTGCCGTAATATAGGCCACGACCGCTTCCTCCCCTCGTGAACAATTTTAAATTCTCCATATTACATAAACGCTTAAGACGATAAGCAGAGTTCAACAATACCTTTTCTCGAATAGTACTCGTACATTGAACGTTGGTAGTGAGAAACCTGAAAAAACGCACCTCCTTAAATAACGCTAAGTGACATAACTTAGTGTGTTATTTATTTCACTATCAAGATCCGAATCGTGAGACACAAAGTTCGTTATTACACCGTATGTGAAATATTTCATGAATTGGTGCTCATTAGTTGGATGTGATGCTTAGAGCGTCAGTTTCCTAAGACTTCCCTGATGGTCCTACTGAAGAACTCCGCAGAGTTTGTGTGTTTGAATGCATGTTTCAGCTAGTATCACAGTGCGTGATGTGTGCCTTTATTTTGCCTCCATAATATTTTTATTAGACACTTTCTACGAGTATACATTTCGGTATTTTTGAAGTTTTCCCCGAGGTTAATTAACCACCACTCCGTGAAGAAGCATGGAATGGGGAAAATATATTTCCACGCATCATTTACGGCGACCCCAGATGGATGCCTGTGGTTAGATCCACGTTCAGACCCGTGTACTTCCGAGGAATATTACCCTAGTGCAGGCTTGATAGGAGGCGCTGGGTGGCCGAGAGCAAGTCTGAACAGTGCGGAGAAAAGAAAATATCTTCACCCGAATGGACTGAGAACTGTAGTGAATGTGGAGATGAGGAGGAATGCGGCGTTTGAAACAGTATAACCTGCACGGGGCACCCAGTTCGACAAGTATCGTAATTGGAATATTGTGATCTCGGGCAAATTTGTCCCTTATTCCTTCGAGATCTGTGTTGTACGAGTATATGCAAAAGTAAAAAAACGTTCAATTATTTGATCCAATCAGAAAGTTAGATGTATCCGCAAAATTTGTGCTCAGTTTGACGGTACTTTCGCATTTCACTGACTTATCTGAACTTCACCATTCAATTGTCCTTAATCACTAGTAGCATCAACAATTTTTTTTTTATTTCTAGTGGGGTGGGACTAAATGCCGTGTACTGCGGCCACTTCTGGCCTATTGTACCAGCCCCAGATGATAGATGAGGGTGATTGTGGAGCAATTGGTGGAATGAAGATTAGCGGGGAAAACCGAAGTAGTCGGAGAAACCCTCCCCCAGCGCCACTTTGTCCACCACAAATCCCACTTGACCAGACCCGGGATCGAACCCGGGCCGCCGCGGTGAGAAGCCAGCGACTACGCATCAACATAACTACATGTACGAAAGAAGAAGGGAAATTCGTCGAAGACCCTTAACAGAGTAAGGTAACAGTGTTTGCCGTAGGTAAGCTAGTAGGAATGAATTGACCTGTTCATGAATTGTTGAGTGTCACTGGGGAAGAATGACCACGGCTCGAATCCATGCCAACTGATGAAGGGAACATTGAAGATGTTTCCGCTCTAATTCTCGGCACCCTCTGGGTCCTCTGGGTGGCCGTTGAAGTGGTAAACCAACTGCAGATTCTGCCCGTGAAATTATCCATCACAGGCTTCACTTCACTTAAAGTCTGGGCAAGGTTGTTTGCAGAACAACTGATCACAACACAGGCGTGACAGCTGGGATATCTCTAACCTTCTGAACTTCTATCATTGGGACAGTGATGGCTTCTTGAATCACACTCACTGGTGAATAAACATGGATCTACCACTTCTAGCCAGAGAAAAAAAAATGTCAAATTATGGAACCGAAACACCTGATATCATCTGTCCCCTCACAAGTCCAAAAACGTAGTAATTCTGAGTTTTATATGTACACCATCATCAGAACCCTTTTGAATCTATGTGACTTTCTGACTTACAATCTACATTAACGTGGCAGCTTATAATTCTAATCCTTGGACACTACAAGTAATTCTATTTAAGTATCGAAAGTGAGCAGGATAATTTATTTTCACATATATTATCGAATACCAAAAGAGAAGAAATATTTCTGATCGAGAAATCTCGTCAATAGCAGGGAAGGAACTAATGCAAGGCCGTTTTGTAATATCGCTAGTAGAACCGAAGACGAAAGATGATTTGCATTTTACAGTGAACATTTTCTTGTGAAACACAGAAGTTTCCTTCTCTCAAGAATATGCGTTGCTCTAAGAATATAGAGCAAAAAAATTATTTTCCTTGGGGCATAGCATTCTCTGTTCGATTACATAACGCATTCTTATGAGGGAATGTAAAATATTGGCGCGGCCTTCAGCTGTCTAGACTTCCTTTAGGCGCCTTTCTGTCCCCCCTCCCCCAATCAAAATTAGTGTTCTCGTGTCTGTTCTTCCCTCCATATGAATAAATTTAATAGAATGGTCGTTACGAAAACGGAGCAATCCAAAATAATTTTAGCCGCATGTGGTCTTATATTCAAGACTCGCTCAGTGCATATTTGTATGCATTCTCCCCAATTTACAGTTGTCGAGCTGACGTTTCTTAGGTGGGCGTTCTGACCGGGGCTGGCGTTCAGTGGAGATAAAATGCGGTTGAGAAAGTTGGAAACAGAAGCCCATGACTGAACACATCGGAAACGTTAAGAGGAACCGAAGTTGAAAGATATTTGATGTCAGCGCACATAAATCCTGCGCATATTATTCATATAATCTGATAAATGCTGGAACATACAAAGTATTTAGATGGTATAGGATGTAGTCCTGCACACATCAGGCGCGTTAAACGGAAGGACTCAAAACTGTCGCTCGAAGACTCAAGCGCTTAAATTTACTTAAAAGAAAAAAAAACAGGCGGCTGTGTGAGGAACGGAAGTGATATCCTGTAATTCGGAAGTTTCTTTATATTAAAGCTCGCCTCTATACGATAGTGGGCAGAATTCCTGGCTACACATCGAGAGGTCCCGGATTCGGTTCCCGGCGCTGCTAGATTTTCTGAGAAGTAGTGGGTCTGGAACGAGGTCCACTCAGCCTCGTGAGGATAATTGAGGAGCTACTTGAATGGAAAAACAGCGGCTACGGTCTAGAAAACCGAAATTAACGTCTATGGGGATTCGTTGCGGTATTCGCTAAAGTTGAAACTAACTTCGCCGTCAAGCGGCGGCCCCTCGGTCGGTATAGTTCGCTTGCGGACTAGAGCCACGGAGTTTTTTTTTGTTTCTTTGTATTAAATGAACTAAATAATTGATACTAGGATGAACTTTTAAAAGTATTAATCCAAATTTGCATATGACCACAAGTGTTAGTACCAACTCCAAAACATAAAATTTCCCGTAAAATTGCTTTCTGTTTAATGCAAGGGACGGGAGGATCGAATTCTACATAAGTTTCACAATGTTTTTAACGCGCCTAAAAGATGAGGTGACAAGCTGACTTGCGAAATATGCAAAATATTTATGCTTCAGAAGTTTCCTTCACTGCTCAAATAACTATGCGGTAGGAGACTTGCCGAACATAGAGAGGTAGAACAACCCAGAAGAATTCGGAGAATTCATTCTGACACGAAACGATGATAATGATGATGATCATCATCATCATGGATTTCTCTTCATACGCTGTTGCTTTCTGCAGGAAGCTAAGGGAACAATGCTGTATTTTTCCTGCCAAATATGCCACATCTATTCCCCCTAAGAAGAACCGGCTTTACTGTTTAATTGTGAAGTTTTAATAACCAAATACTGGAAGTAATAAAGCCTCTTCCTTTTATATCCTCTTTATCATATCCTACAGGAAAAGATCCCTTCTGCAGATTAAGTGTTAATCTCAGATGCGCCCACTATTATCCGCTGTGAGGTAATTTGTGTAATTATTTTCAAAAGATCCCTTACCTTCATTTCCTTGCTAAAATTACTTGATACAGAACTCAGGAAATAGGCTGCTAGCATTAGTAGTTTCCGTTCATAAAGTTTCGGGTCCCTGAATATGCTGTATTTCTTAGAGGAGGCGTCCAGGCGAGTTAATGACGTCATGCGCCATAGAAAACTGAGGGTCCCAGAGCCGATTTGCACCTGATGGCGAAAAGGAAATTTGTTATCAGTCCCGGGAATCGAACCCCAACTTTTCAATACTTAGCCACTCAATTTATTGAGTTCTCCGCTTTAAGAGATAGAATGGAACCCATTTGGATAGAAAATGTAGGTCTTTAGTGTGGTCATTGTAACCTCGAGTTCTGTTGTTACTGTAGGTCTGCTTTCAGTTTTACCTTATGTAACAGTCAGAGCGAAACAGTGTGAACTCAATACCACGCATGCGCCATAGGGGCAGAGATGACTCGTCCGTTATTTAAGGTTGCAATTCACATGAGTATGAGACAGGGCGCCTAATAAAATAGAAATATTATCAAGAATGTTAAGTAGGTAAGAATTTTTTTATGGAAGAAGTCACTGCAAGGTCTAAGTACCATCTCGTCATTTATCTGGAGAGGCTAAGAAATATTACCTCACTCAGGGTAATATTCGAACCTGCAGTGTCACTTGTTAAGATCCTCTGTATTCCATAACACAAAGGAATAAGTTATAACGAAATTTCAAGTACTGTTTCGAAGAAAATGGCGATTTCCTGAATACAGAGTGTTTCTAAATTATTGTCAGGGTTTCCATGGTCTGTATGAGGCACAATAGATCACTGTGGTCGCGGTGCAAGGGCCAAGAAGGCCCACCCCTTATACATTCATTCATGGTCTATAATTTTCGGACCGGAACAAAACTGGTTACGGTGTATGAAAGTGTAACTCAGAAAGTTTTATTCGGCAACGCTGTAACGAAAGTAACATGGCGGTGGCCATGTAGTTTACAGAGAACCCGACGTTTCGCAGAAATATATCGCCTCCGTCTTCAGGGTTAAAGATTAAGCCAAGAAAGAGACCAGCAGAATCAGGCGGTAATGAAGAATTTTTCAATATTCACCTTTGTATAGAATTCCATATGTAACAAATTCATTTTATCATTGCTGATTATTTTATTTTTCTATTAATCGGCCAGTTTTACATTATTCGTTTCGAAAATATATTTCGAAGATAAGAGCATATTCACATTACACAGTCGCAAAGTACTCATGAAATAGGCGTTAAATGTTCACTGCTATTTGTGTTTATTATATCATGTTTAGAGAAAAAAATCCCTTGCAAAATAAGTGGAAATTTTAGCACCGGTTGATATTTATCAGTTTTGAACCAATATATCTCTGAAATCTATGTGGGGGGGGAGTTATGATGTCGTTTAATTGATTTTATGCATAAATCAAAATCTTTCTGCAAAATCACGACAACCTCTATATTTCTCTGTATTTCTGTTTTCCGATTAAGAAGAAAAAAAAACAATTTTCCAGGAGATACAAGTTTTTTCTCCAAAATTATCCGTCGCGGCCGACGGAGCTCTCTAGGAGATAGTCACTTTTCGTCATTTTCCTGGGAACTTAGAAACATCTCAAGTTGTCTGGCCTCGTTAATTGAACCTGAAATCTCCAAAATGAAAGGCCCAAACATTATCGTCTGAAGTAACAACATTCCACATAAAAGTTAACGAACACTGAATTTTAAAGAGTTCGCTGCTAGTTCAAAACTCTTAGCTCATTTTATTGGCCTATTTAACAATAATGCACCAACTGTTTAGATTATGTAGCGTCCAATGAAGGGGATGTGGATGAACGGAATAATATTCCATTCGCTTGAGAGATAAAAGAAAACTAAGTACTTATGGAGGGGCCGCGCCATAGCTCAAGCGGTTAGTCGCTGGCTTCCCACCGCGGCGGCCCGGGTTCGATCCTGGGTCTGGTCAAGTGGGATTTGTGGTGGACAAAGTGGCGCTGGGGCAGGTTTTCTTCCAGTACTTCGGTTTCCCCTGCCAATCTTCATTCCACCAATTGCTCCAGAATCACCCTCACCCATCATCTGGGGCTGGTACAATAGGCCATAAGCGTCCGCAGTACAAGGGACTTAGTTCCACCCTACTAACAATAAAAAAAAGTACTTATGGAAATCTCTGCCCTGTATGCACCTGAACCTGCTACATGCCACTGCAAGCCATGAGCATTTCTGCTGTCTGATTCTGTTAGTACTTGATACGGAATGCATACACCCCAGAATGAACGCCTTATGTTTTCTTCTTCTTATGACAGAAGACGTTTCTACGCAATTGAGCCCTAAATCCATCCGTAAGTGATCACTCATTCGATCGATTTGCGTTGTTATCTAAGACGGAGACAGAAACCTTACCAGAGATTTCCTCCGTAAGTGGAAATCCACTAAGAAAATCAGCAATTCATCATTCTCTGAAACTCCCCAACCACCAATATTATAAATCATGATGCTTGATAGTCCACGTCCATTAGACTTACAGCAGAGTAGAAACGTTGACATCATCGACTTCCACATGAAACCAGTAGCACAGCGCGAGATAAAAAAAAAAGAGCAGATAAATTGTGAATCAGATTTCCGTTTCTGCTTAAACTCGAGTGCCCATTAGTTCGAGATCATCTGCAGCTGTTCCGTGTTGTTTTCTGTCCTCTTTTGTATTCGCAATGCTCATCACTGTTACTGTGTTCCCTTACACCAGTTCCTCAGTATAAATATGGTTGAAAGCAACGAAGAGTGAAATATTACATAGACTGTTCAATTTATTATGACACGAACATGTTTGGAAAGCGGCTTCTTGGCTATGTTTTCGGGGTCTCCGAGGCACAACAATGTTATGATATGGTAACAGCTATGTATTCCCGTTTAGAATTTGTTCGTATTTAATTTCGAAAGAGAACATGAATTAAGACGTCACAAACCAACCAACCAACCAACCAACCAACCAACCAACCAACAGCCATAACTCAAATCAGCCTCAGTTATATCAAATCTAATACACGGAGTTGTAAAGTGAAGAACGCAATTTCTTTTCCTTGGCACTACAGCCACAGTGGGCCTAGGCCTACCTCCATGAACTTCTCCGTTCAAGTCGGTTTTTTTAGATTTTACACATTCGGTAGGACTCTTTGGGCGGGTGATCAGCTCGTCACAAGGCCTCTACCTGTACATAATCACAGAAATACGCACACACACAAACTAAACATCCATGCACTGATTGGGATTCGAACGCACGATCCCGGTTTCCAAGCGAGCGAAGACAGTACATGCCTTAGACCGCTCGGCTACCGTGACCGGCGAAGAACGCTATTAATGCTATGAATTTCAACATTGATGACAACAGGACTAGCCACGGGACCGGCCGGGTTCGGTAGCCGAGCGGTCTAAGGCATGCACTGTTTTCGTTGGCTCGGAAGCAGGGATCGTGGGTCCGAATCCCACACAAGGCATGGAGGATAGATGTATGTGTTTATTCTGTGATTTTGTTCTCCTGTGTTTAGGTAGAGGCCTCGCGACGAGCTGATCACCCGTCTAAGGAGTCCTACCGTCTGTAAAATAATCATGAAACTGAAAAACCAGCCATATTCTCCAAAGTTGGAGCAAGAGGAGAGAGAGTCATGGGACCGGAATTTATGCTAGTTAAATCCAATTCGTATTACTGAACTTATTTATTTTAAGACTGCTTTCAATATCGTAATCCTATCATTGTTTTGATTATTTTATACATCTTTCGCCACGAGATCCTTCAGATTCTTTTAAATTATCTCACAGTACTAGAAAATGTTCTATATGAGATTCGAATTATCTAGTTCCCAAATTATGTAGACCGCTCCGGTAGAAGATCAGAAGAAACTAAGAATCTTGAGCCGACAGACGTCTCTTGCGAATTCAGGGTTCAGTGACCTATATGTGGAATGTCTTTTCTTCAGACCATAATGTTTGTCCCATTTATTCGCGACATCTCGGGCTGGCTCAGTTCCCGATGTCGGATAATCTGAAATGAGCGCCTCTGTGGTCTAGTGGTCAAAGTTCCTGACTACAGATCCAGAGGTCTCGGGTTCGATTCCCGGCGCTACCAGATTTTCTGAGAAGTAGTGGGTCTGGACCGGAGTCCACTCAGCCTCGTGAGGATAATTGTTGGGCTACTTGAATGGAAAAATAGTGATTCCGGTCTAGAAAACCAAGATTAACGGCCGTGGGGAATCGTTGCGCTGACCATGCGACACCCTCTATACGAAAAAGTTGGCACTAACTTCGCCGACAAGCGGCGGTCGCTCGGTCGGTATAGTTCTCTTGCGGACGAAAAGTCACGGAGTTTAGTTTTTTTTTTAGATAATATGAAATATTTCACAGTCCCCGTGAAAATACTGGAAAAGCTATTGAACTGTTAGAGGCCCCCATGTTCCACGATGGGCAGTTTTGAAGAAATTGAAAGAAAGTGTTTGTTTTTGGAAGTAAGAGAAGAGTTCTTTTTTTAATTATAAAACTCTCAGAAGTGCAGTGAATATACGCGCATGTCGAGTTTATTGTGGTTTTGCAGGAACTTGCTAATTATTTTGACGTATGCAGCAACTAAGTAATACGACTTATCATAACTGGCCTCCGCAGCTCTACTGGCCCGAAAGCGATGGAAATCCGCGTTGTTGAAGCTTCCGTTTATATTTCCGGATAATTTTTCTCATATATGCATAGCAATTAATATTAAACATCCGTAGTATGGGCGCATTCTGATCTTGCGATGTTTATAAGCTTCATCGTAGATTTCCAAAGCCGATAACGTAAAACTGATCGATCAATAGAAAAATAAAAAATTAAACACTTAAATAATCAGTCTGTTGGCTACGGGTGTCTGTTTAAGCATGAACATTGAACAGTTCCTCATAAACAGAATTTCTACCAGGAAACAAACCCACATAAGTGAAGCATACGTGCTGTTTAAAAAAAGAATTCACACAAACATTTGAAGTGTATTCCTGTGCGTTTAAGAAACAATAATAGCTCGCTAAAAGTTTTAATATTAGTTGCTGGATCAGCTATTGTAGTGTGATATATCCTCGTGTGCAATAAAATGAAGAGAAAATTACATAATTCAGTAAAATTTATGCTCCATGGGCGATAAATTGAAAAAGTTACTCATGGAGCTGAGCCCTTCTTGAGGAGAAACCAAATTTGCAGCTACTCAAGAATTTCCCTGCATTCTATGGAACCTGAAGGTTTATTACCGTCTTCACAAGAGCCCTCCACTGGTCCCTATCCGGAGCCAGATCAGTCCAATCCGTACAATCCCATCTTATCTCTCTAAGATCTGTTTTAATATTGTCCACCCACCTACGCCTTATAAATTGAAATTGAATACTATATGCGAAAAATATTCCACCATATTCTTAGCCACAATGAAATATCCGCGTTTCATGTAGCCCCACCAAGAGCAGAACTGAGGGATAGGAGAAACCCATTTATCGTAAAAGTTCAAGTGAGTTTGTCTCATGTTACAGAATGCCATTACTAAAAACAGTGCTCTGGGTTTCCGGCATTGAATCTTGAAAAGCGCTCTGAAGCGACATCCTTCTCAGACTCGACAAGTGCTTATTAATAATAACAAATTGTCGTAAGTTGATTTAAATACACAGGACGATGAGGTGTGCATTGCATGTAGCACGAATGGAGGAGAAAGAAAATGCATATAGAATATTGGTGGGAAAGCCAGAAGGAAAGAGACCACTCGGAAGACCAAGGTGTAGATGGGTGGACAATATTAAAATGGATCTTAGCGAGATAAGATGGTATGGTATGGATTGGATTGATGTGGTTCCGGATAGGGACCAGTGGAGGGCTCTTGTGAACACGGTAAATAACTTTTTCCCCATAAAATTCGGGTAATTCTTCAGTAGCTGTAGATTTGGCTTCTCCTCGAGAAGGGCCCAGCTCCATAAGTAAGTAAGTAAGTAATATACAGGAAGCTTCACGGGGCTTTAATATATTATATCAGCTAGACAGAAATTGGCTGTGCACACAACCTTCAGTTTGTGATAAGCGTACTTAAAACCACATGTGATGGATTTCATGTACGTATTCAGTACAGCTTGTGTGGTGTTCATGGAAGTGGCCCTAAAATTGTAGCAGACAAATATTTGGGGCAAAATAATTGTCTGGATTAGAGAGATATATGACGATTCGGAGATTGCTTCTCTCTCTCTTTGCAGGTAATGGGAGGGGAGGCGCTTTAGATCCTTGAGGGACTTCATCATGATGACCAGGCTAAAATAATTGTCTCTCTAAAATTAGAACTCTAATAGCCGTTTTTCTCCGAAAGTTTTCATTTTGATCATCCTGAGCATCAGGGGAAACCCGAAAAGTCCGTCTGCGTATTATACCAGATATACTCTCTACAAACGTGTCTTGTGCGGAAGGTCAGAGTGTTCGATATAACAATCGAAATTAATTGCATAGCCCGAGACTCGAACTGAATACCCATAGAATACAAGTGATACTTGAGATAACCTGCTCTGGAGCATCAAATTAACTGAGTGTGTTTATGTCTCCTTTGATTATTGTTTTATTAATGGATTAGAATATATGCAAAAACGCTAGGAAAAGAAACCACATGTCGTTCCGGTAGCCGAACAGTTTCTGTGAACGGTATAAAAATATATAATCAATGTCATCTGATAACTTACCTGCAGTAAGTCGAAGTCCCCATGTTTCTCAGGTAATATGGTAGGAGCAGCTGACAGTGTAGTGTGTTTGTCGCCGTAAGTGTTTCAAATGACGTTTTTATTCTCAACCCCAAAGCATAGGCGGTGAGAAGAAAAGAGGAAAATGTATTTGTCTGACAATAAGCTGTTCGCTGATGGTTCGAGGAACCCATTTCGTTTTCTTCAAGACACTTCAGAGCCGGGGATTTAGCGGTGACCTCCAGCCGATAAAGTGGGACAATATTTATCAAAAAATTTATTTCCTTTGGTCATTTTACTTTACTTGTAACCACGGAATTGGAAAAAGTTCTGTTACGATATTTAAAATATATCTGCATTCATCTGCATATTCATTCCCATATCCGAGACGGGATGGCTTCCTAACTGGTTCACTGCCTGATTATGTGAAATACAACTGTCTTACTTAATCAATTAAACAACATAAAATAATAAATGTTAACGAGACAACATAAAAAAGTAAATAAGAGGAAGGAATGGCTCCGCCGTGTCTCATACTGACTTTGTTACATTTAAACATAACTTGGATCAAACGAAGCTTCAGCCTGTCTACAAAATTCACAAGTTAAAACCCATTTTTCGCTCGAATTAGAATTAAAATCCATAGAAGGAGAACATTCGACTCAGAACTGGAAGGATGTTAAGAAATAAGCATTTCAATGTTTGAAGCACCGGGTCTTTAATTTAGATAACTCCAATACAAATTTAAAATTATCGTATAATTTTTCAACCTTTAGAGATGTGACTGTCCCTTAATCGTATTCTCTGCGCAAATCTAACGCGAGGAACTCGGTTTTATGCCTTTGTCATGGAAATTTTGAAAAGATAAGTTTACATGTAGAATAAGTCAACCACAGACTTAATGAGCTTGTTCTGTTTCCTGTTACTCTCAAAGATTTTATTACAATAAGTAAAAGTAAAGCTATCCCTGTAACGACCGTGAAAGCCCATAGGGTTGTGAGACGTTGAGGGTCCCATATTATCTAGACATTCGGCTCAAAGATGGAGGTAAGGTTGTCAGCCTTACGCGCCGGCCGCGCTTTACTCCCCAGGGAAATTATTTAATTAATTCCTGGTATTCATTTCTGTTAGAGGCTGAGTCGACCCCAGGGCCATAGTGCGGCTGGAAGGATTAGTTCAATTTAAAAAAATGCAATGACCTCATGTGGACTTGAACCTGCGACCTTCCGGCTTGTAGCCTAGTGCCTCAGCCAACTACGCTACCGTGTGCCCCGATTTTACATTACTAGAATATATTTCTTCGAATTTTGTTATTTCTGTTTGTAGAAGTTCCTGAATTAATAATCAGATAACTCCTTCAACATACCTTGAAATATATGACTCACAGATGGCGGTAAGATTGTCAGTCTTACGCACCGGCCGCCCTTTAACCCCCAGGAAGATTCCTCATACTCATTTCTGTTAGAGGCTGAGTCGACCCCCGTGCCATAATGCGGCTGGAAATATTAGGTCAATTGAAAATAATCAACCTCATCGGGATTCGAACCCGCGACCTTCCGGCTTGTAGCATAGTACCTCAAGTAACTACGCTACCTCGTGCACTTCCTTGAAATATATAATATATAAAGTTCGCGTTCTAAATGCTTATTCCGACAAAAAGAATAGTGCCCCTCTAATGGCGGATCAGACCATCTCAAGACTTACCTACCCACCGAAACACAAACAGGTCCCTGCCAGTAGGAGATCATAAGTCGCGGTCTCAACGTTCGAGCAGTTCAAAGCCACGCAGCAACCGAGACGGGTCTCAAACAGGCTTCAGTTTCGCGTGTTCCCGTTCCCAAGTGCCACTCCAGCAGAGGCCCCCATTTCGGCATTCACTTCTCCTGAATATTGTAACACGTCAGTCAGAATTGACTTTCTTGTACCATATGGGTTCACAATTCTTGTTTCCTTCGATACTGTTTTGCTGAAAGCAACATTATCCGCCCAGGAGCAGTCGGTAATCTTCTGAGATGGGTACCGAAAAGGATTACAAAATAGGGAGCCGATCTCTTATCAGATCCTATTGATGAGCAAAGCAAAGTTCCTCCAGGATGCCGGTAACCTGCAAGCGTGTTTTCCTGCTGTGTGCGATGACAGTGAGGTAGCAGTATCGGAAGAATTCACGGCTCGCACACGAGCGGGAGCGCGTGTGAACAACATAAATACCAGCTTCACGTAATCAGAGGGAGCATGTGTACGTATGTGGTGAGGTAAATCGGTTGAAAATTAAGCGTTTATCACTCTGAAGCACAAATTTACTACAGGGATATTCCATTAAGGCATGTTAACTGAATCCTGCTATTGTCCGTATCGGCCCAATATTTTACAAGAAAGCGATTTCCAGAATTAAGAAAATTTGAATATCTGTGCCAGCTTTTCATGGCGGAGACTCGTTTTCAATCCTAGTTAATATCGGATTTATGATTGGCATTGTGTTATCAGCCAGGGTTATCGGTCTTTATTTCACTATCATTGCCTTATGAGGTGGAACGCCATGTAGTTATATAGACAGAACCCATCATTTGCAGGAACCCGCTGATTGGCTTCATGGTAGAAGAGACATGAAGATGGAGGCAGTAGGTTACTCTGAAATCTTAGTATCCAACTCGTCAATCTGCAAAGCGTCACATACAAGAAACCCTCAATCGTAACATTCGCCGTTGTGAGAACTTCAAATCTCAATCTGTTTTATTTGCAGCAGTTATATCAACTGCAAAGGTCGAATGTCCAGTGAAAAATGGGCCAGGTTTTGTGAATGATGACTAAGGAACTGTCATGCCAGTCACTTAACAGGAATGAGGAAAATTCACCTTCTGAAGTGAGGTGACCACTACAGCGTCATGTTCGTTTGTAGATAGGTAACAGAATTAAGGTAAAGTCCCTGTTCTTTACTAATTAAACATTACGCCATGACCTCGTCAACAGCTGAAGGTGAATTGTCAGCTTCATTCCCCGGCCGCTTTACTCCTGGAGAAAGAGCCCCTGGTACCCATTGGATAGGACGTTGAGTGGGCCCTAGAGCCGGTCTGGACGTCGTGGAGAAGAAGAAATTTGTGACCCTACCGGGACTCGAACTCCGACCCCTGAGTCTTCCAGCCCGCATCCAGTCGCTGTACCGACTGAGCTACCCCGGCTCCTGTCGGCAGGTAATTCTGTTACTGAAGTGGATCTGTCCAGCGTACTGTGTGGAATTAAGACACTCTTGCAAATAAAACTGTTGCGATGCTGAAGCTCATTACGCCTGGAAATGGAAATATTCTCCACTCCATTTGAGTCAACCTGGAACCGCGGGGTCATGATTCTGCCACAAGAGAAACTTAATTTGTGCTTTAATTTCCTGGGTGATGAATGACCGGCCTACGGTATAATGAAACAGAATATCAGGCGGCGCTGTTTATTCAAACGTTTGGCCAATCATCAAAAGATGCAAATATCTGCACGTCACTCAGAATAGCGTACACAGACGCGAGAATTCTGCAAAGCCTGAAGACATACCAGCCGCAGGAAGAGAAACGTTGCTTGAAACGACAGCATAAGCACAAATTCTAAAGTGCTTGAAGAAATATCAGTTACTCAGATTAGTGCTACAGAAAGTGAAGCTCTACAGTGACTCGACAAATAGAAACAGGACCTGATTCAGCCAGAGAATGCTGTTACAGAAAGCTACAAGGTGTCAAGGGCCAGTTCAGTTGCAAATTAACTCTGTATTGGATCAAGTGGCTTAATGTCATTAATCTCGACGTTTTTATAAATCATTTGCAGCCAGCACTTTCAGTCTTGCCCTTTCATCTTTCCCACTCGCCGCTTAGAAATTGTTTTCGCGGTCTGTGTTTCCCCATTCTGCGTACATATTCCTAGATCCGTAACATTTTATTTTCTGTCCGTTTTGCAATGGTTTCAGTTCCATTGCTTCTCCGGGTTTTCGTAACTGATTGCACACAGAGGTTAAGCTACAGAAGTAGCGGAGCTTGGAGCTGATGAGTGATCGGTGTCGCTTGAAGCTCGTTGCTTGAGGTGGACAGCACGTTACGTCCTTTCGGACGCACAAAAAATAATTGATTACAAGTATTAACAATGACACTTTTATATAAGACATTGGAAGTAATAGAAGCGGTTCCCAAAACATTCTGTTTTCAAGTTTCTAGAATACCAGACGATGGACATAGTACAAAAACCCAGTAATTCTGTGTGAACCCGCTCAAGAAATGAGGTCTGACTCTCCAAAAATGATTATACATAACCAGTGTTCACTTCAAGCTGCGCGCATGCACTGTGGCACTCACCCCCTCTCCCCCACGAGCCTTAGTCTCCCTCGCGACTTTAGTGGTTTGGTATAGTCAGTTTGACATAATAAGAATAAAATTAAAAAGTAAATTACATTGTTTCGTTATTTTTCAGAACTTATAAACTTAATGACGAAACTTAAAATCCGTATAGGTAAACATTTGTCTGATAATTTTACTATCAAGGATGATCTGAAACAAGGAAATGTTTTATCGCCACTACTTTTAAACTTTTCTTTAGAATATGCCATTAGAAAGGTCCAGGAGAACCAGGTGGGTCTGAAATTAATGAGACATAGCAGCTGTTGGTTTGTGATGATGATGTGAATCTACTGGGTGACAATGTAGATACTTTAAAGAAAAACACAAACTTTAATTGACGCTAGTAAGGAGATTGGTCTAGAAGTAAACACTGAAAAAACAAAGTATATGTTACTGTTTCGTCACCAAAATGCAGGGCAAAATCATGACATAAAGTTAGGAAACAGATGTTTTCAAAATGTGGCACAGTTCAGATATTTGGGAACAACGATAACAGATCGAAAACTGATTCTGGAGGAAATTAAGAGGAGTTTGAACTCGGGTAATGCTTGCTACCATTCAGTCCAGAACTTTTGTCTTCTCGTCTGCTGTCCAAAAACATAAAAATTGGAATATACAAAAGTATAATTTTGTCTGTGGTTCTGTATGGGTGTGCAACTTGGTCTCTGACATAGACTGAGGGTGTTTCAGAACAGGAGAACAGAAGAATATTTGAACCGAGGAGAGATGAAGTGACAGGAGGTTAGAGGAAACTGCATAATGAGGAGCTTCATAACTTGTACTCTTATCCAATTATAATTAGAATGATCAAGTCAAGGAGGATGAGGTGGGTAGGCCATGGTGCACGAATGGGGCAGAAGAGGAATGCAAAGTCCGGTTCATAACGTGGAAATACTGTATTCCTTAAGTTGCACCAGGAAATATGCATGTTCTGACGCATTTTCATTGCATCTTGAGTGGCCCTATATTATGGCGTCATCTCTTAGAATCTTAGAATCGAAACTCTAGAAATAAACAAGCATTTGATATGTTGCCATATCTGTTAGCTATAATACGCAGAAGCTGGGAATTGAACCAAATACTTGTGTCAGTCAAATGTCTGGACCTTTTAATGAAAAAGTTGTTGCTGTCTCATAAAAAAATCCCATTCCAAAATGTCATGAACTCACCATGACATTTTTGAATGTAAAATGAAATCTTCTTCTTCTTCTTCTTCTTCTTGTTCTTCAACGGCGATTTAAATGTTATATTCCTCTCCCGTAGTGTCAGATTAAAGATAAACTTGGAAGAGTCAATAAAGCAGTCAGCAAATCAAATACTGGACGGTTAAATGGGAACCGATACAGATGTGTGTGTTTGAAGGCACTCCAGCTTTGAAGGTTTGACCCTGCACCGAAAGGAACTGAGAAGTTTATGACAGGAATATGAGTACCTGGGTCAGAGAGAGAGAAATTATCTGAAGTTCATTGAACTCATATTCACTATATTGGATAAAAAAATAATAAATAAAAATAAACACATCCAATTTAATTTTTTAAGACATGGCTGTATAACTTTTTTATTTTGTGTTTAAAAACGAATTGACAAGTATGAGGATGACAGATGGATCCATAAATCATCACCAAGTTGAACGAAGGTAATTACGCCCGTTCCCAGGACGTTTCGTTGACATTTTTTGGTGCGTGAACATTTACTCGTTCTGCGCTGTTTGTGTACAGTCTTTTTCACTCTTTTATATTCACGGCTGTTGGTTCATTTCATTTTATACCCAGATCTGTTTTTCGTAGAGGCATTTCATATCTACAAAACCGTTATGTCCATTGTCCTGATTTCCACCCTGACTCCGTTTGTATTAGCATGATAAACCTTACAGCACTAATAAGAGAGGATCAAAAACTGTTCGCTTTTTGAGCACAGCACAACTGCGTTTTTTCGAAAGGCATGGTAGCATTTAAATTTTCTTTCTCACTCGTTCTACAACCCCATTCGGCCATGGCCTCTGATTTTTTTCACTTTTATGATCATATTACAGACGGTACGACTCCCTGGACGAGTGATCAGCTCGTCGCAAGGTCGCTACCTAAACATATGACAACACAAACGCAGAATAAACACGTAAACATACCAAACATCCATACCTTATGTGGGATTCGAACCCACGATCCCGCCTTCCGAGCGAGCGAAGACAGTACATGCCTTAGACCGCTCGGCTACAGTGACCGGCAGTGTATAAGAATAGTATATAAGAATTCAGTTCGTACCTCACAGGAAACAGATCCGAACTCACGATCCCGGCTTCCGAGCGAGAGAATACAGTACATGCCTTAGACTGCTCAGCTACCGTGACCGGCATTATTTAAATTATTCAGCACAAATTTCAACGAGATAAAACTGTGACGTTTACATTAGCATTCAAAACGGCCAGACTGCTATTGGTCAATAATAATGGCATGAATTATTTCCATTCAAACAGTAGAGATTAATTATTGTTTTATCAGAAGTGAGATGTTTGTAACGCTAGTTGTAATATGTAATATAAAATAAATTGAATAAAACTACTACGGAATAAACAATCATCAGGCGAAATAACTGCTGACAAAACAAAATTGTGGACATAAATTAATAGCACGCTAAACAGATTGGACAACCATTAGGCCGAATAAA
Organism: Cryptotermes secundus; assembly: GCF_002891405.2. Classification (NCBI taxonomy): domain Eukaryota; kingdom Metazoa; phylum Arthropoda; class Insecta; order Blattodea; family Kalotermitidae; genus Cryptotermes; species Cryptotermes secundus. The sequence continues at coordinate 3,498 of NW_019742446.1, read as the reverse complement.
ATGAAAGCGAATTTAAAAAAATAATTCAGTACGACTTAGATATGAACTCGTGGCGATGACTTCCGGGTCGTAACATCGTGTACTTCGGTACAAGTACACCAGCATTCCGGGGGAAGATATCGCATCCTTCTTCAGGGTCCACGAGTAATGCAAGCAAGAAACCAGCAGTAAGCCACCACCTGTTTGTTTCTTTTCCTTGGCCTAATATTTGATCCTACGAAACGTCGGTAGGCTTGTGGTACACTACACGGTGTTACAATTCAGTACGTTATTTTTTTGTTTAAATACGGTAAATGGACAGCTCTGGGGGGCACGCCGTAGCGTAGTGCGTTGAAACACTGTGCTACAAGCCAGAAGGTCGCGGGTTCGAGTCCCGATGAGGTGGATATTTCAATTTACCTAATCCTTCGAGCCACACTAGGGCTCTGGGATCGAATTAGCCCATAACAGAAATGATTACCAGGAATCTTCCTTCTGGGGATAAAGGGCGGCCGACGCGTAAGGCTGACAACCTTACCGCCATCTGCGAGCCGATTGTCTAGACAAAATGTGGAACCCTCGACATCTCACAGCTTTATGGGCACATAAATAAAATCTTCTAATCACACGTTAAAGCTTCACAGGCTGACTTTTTATAGTCTTCCTCAACTACGAACTTCCCGTGGCTGTCTCCTACCGAGAACTGATTCATCCCTGAACCGAACGAATTCTGTCACTCATATATCCGAGGAACGGACGCGCATCACAGGAAACACATGCTACGTGACTACCACCACCGCTACGTGACGTCACCGCGGACACCGAAAACACAGCCTCCTCACTGTTGCGTGTTGAACCGTGATTACAGAGATTTTGCCTAGCAACGCGTTGATCAAATCGGTTACAATATTTTTAAGTGAGCTGTGGGGAGATAATTAATGTTATCAGTGGCAGAAGAAGACAACAGAGACAGATATCTTGGCATCATCTTGTATATCCACAGACTCTCTGAAAGTTGTGTTTATTTCTAAGGAACATTTTTTTTTATTAAATATCATCATCTTATCTGTGTAATTTGAAATAGCTGGGATTTTTAACACCATAACCAAAAAGGTGATGTGTGGGTATTTATTCTGTAACAGAAACAAGAGATTGAGGATATAACCCATATTCTTCACATGCCTCACACACAATTCTAATTTGCTCATTGCCTTTCGTGGTTCTTATTGATACCTAATTCAGCTTTATTTGTCAATGCAGAACTTGAACTTACTACTTCGATTTATTTCGTGCTTTTGTCATTGATTCTGCGAAATGCGCAGAATGTTTCAATGTGAAGTGAGCCACTTGTTACTTGCAAATGTTGTAAAGCGCATACTGCGTTGCCCACACATTGAAGCAGTGAAACTCTGCCACAACAATGAGTATCATGACAATGCAGTTAGTTTCAGAACTGCTCCGACCCCTGATTGCAAATTCCATACAAGAGCACACCTCGACATCAGTGGCGTACATATGAGGATTCCAGGATTGTTATCTTGTCATGCAGTTTCGAATGAGATATTGTGTGATAACTGGGTCTGATGAATAGGGAGGGGTGTGGTAGGACGCGGTTCGGACATGTTTGAGGAATTATGACGACATTTAGTTCGAGGTACTGACAAAAACTATGGAAACAAGTTTAGTAAGAATAGCAGGTATCATGACTGGGACTGGATCACAGTACCTTTCTATGAGATATGTGATATGGGTTAGTAGTGACCTGCAGTCGCGGTAACCTCCAGTAACATGTACGATTTTTCCATCGCTTTTCATTTTCTCACACGTTTCGCCTTGTAACCCTCGTCTCCCGCCTCACCCAGTCTCCGACTAACGCGGTCTCTGCTTATTCATTCCGAAGTAAACGTCTGTAAGAAAGTTACACGCCCTATACAGGNTACATGATACATTTAAAGTATGAATGTAAAGTTAACTTCGTGAAATTACCTTTAATTTGAATTTATTGATGCTTAAAGCTGATTTTCGAAAATGTCACCGCCGGCCGCAACACATGCTGCCGCTCGGTTGTGAACCGCGCGGGTAGCACGTAGCAGCTTCAGCTGGCTGTTTCTTATGTGGTCAGCGGCGTCCAGAATGCGACCGAGCAAAGGATCTCGGTTCACACGAGGGCGTGTACGGGAATGAAAAAACGGTCATAAGTCCGTAACCGTCCAAAATCGGACACATGTTTATATGAACTTTTTTGATCACAAAGACCTAGGGAATTACCTCCTGCAGTTATGCCTTAAAGTCGTGAAACACCCTGTATATAGCACATCTGCAGGAAGAGTAAACCATTTGTAGTTGAAAAGGGGGATACAATAAGTAAGAATGTAGAAGATTACATTTTGAGAGACTTAATGATATTCTAATCTATTGTTACAGGGTAAAAAGGCGTAATGCTATTCCTGCAAGAGGCCGTGAAGGCACATACAGATGTGAGACGTTGAGGCTCCCATATTTTCTCTAGACATTCAGCTTACAATTGGCGGTAAGGTTGTCAGCCTTACCCACCAACCACCCTTTACCCTCCAAGGAAGATCCCTGGAACTTATTTCTGTCAGAGGCTGAGTCGACCCCATAACCATGGTGCGACTGGAAGGATTACTTAAACTAAAAAAAAAATCACGTCACGGTGTCTCGAACCCGCGATCTTCTGGCTTGTAGCATAGTGCCTCAACCAACTACGCTACCGGGGCTATTGTTAAAAGAGTAAAGTTAATGTGGTTATGACTGGTTTAAAATTTTCCGGATTGGAGCATTTAACATAAAAGCTTTTGTATGAAACGTTTTCAATGGGTGATAAATGATAACATTAATAAAAGTCTTGGAGCGAGAATGGTTGTGAGGATGGCAGACAGATGGAACTGGCTAAGATCATGCCTAATGGCGTAAATTTGGTCACTAAGGATTGTGAACTATCTTTGATGATTAGGCAAATGGCTAGCCAACCCTGGATGGAAGCAGAGCGAGGTTTTTTCCTCCTCGGACATGAGACGCCTGAGACAAGTCCCACGGGTTGTGAATTGACCTCGGTTCTATGTCCGACCACAGTATTGAGTAACAGCACCGATGTACATGCCGATCTCTTTGGCCCGGGGATCAATCCCCGTCCGCTGCATATGTCATTCGAGGATGGATCACTAACATATGATACTGACATATACGCGTCTATCCTAGTCGATTAGTTTAATTTGAAAGTGACATAAGCCCCTAGTGTCATATTGCATCACACTTCCCTGTATCACCAACCGCACCCAACCTCAATCCCTAACTCCAAGTGGATGCGCTAAACGTCGAGACAGAGTTTATTAATCAGAAACTTTTGAACTCTCTGATGCCTCATGATCATAATCCAGTGATTTAGCCAAATTTATTTATTTAGCTGAAGGGGGCACGCGGTAGCGTGGTTGGTTGAGGCATTATGCTACAAACCGGAAGGTCCCGGGTTCACGTCCCGATGAGGTCATTGGATTTTTT
>NW_019742445.1:912618-919870 GCF_002891405.2 Cryptotermes secundus | reverse complement strand
TCAACTAATTTATAAAAGATTTCACTCTAATTTAAGGAATTCCTTTAAATATCTGATAATAACTATATTATTTAATAAATTTTAATAAAATGATCAGTCATTCAAAGTAATTTCAGGAATTTTAAACAAATTTTGAAGGAACTCAACCAATTTTATGAAATTTTTCCAAAAACTTTTTGACGATTTCACGTTAATATAAGGAATTACAAACATTATGTAAATGATTTCATCTTATTAAATGGTTTTCTGTCCAAATTATTTACGATTTCTACATTATATTAAAGAAATTTAAGTCAATTTTGATCGATGTTAAGTTAATTTAACTAATATAAACCAGGTTTTGAACGATATCAACGTAATTTAGAAAATATTGACAAAAATAATTTCAAATTTCATGTTAATATAAAGAATTTCAACAAATTTTAAAAGATTTCACTAAAATTTATGGAATTATATTTAATTTGTTGACGCAATCTATATTATTTATAATGAATTTTAATTAATTTTTACGTGATTTCAATTTAATTTAAAGAATTCTAAACTAAGTTATAACAACTTCAACCTAATTTATATAAATTTAAATGAAAATTCTTTCTCGATTTCAAGTTAATATAAATAATTTCAACAAATTTGTGAAAGATTTCACTCTATATTAATGAATTCTAACAGATGCTTTGAAGATTTACAAAATATTTCAGGAAATTAAAAGAAATTTTGAACGATTCAAAGTTAATTTGAGGAATTTTAATTAAATTTTGAACGAATTCAACGAAATCTATATAATTTTAACCTAAAATTCTTTGAATTTTCAAGTTAATATAAAGAATTTCAACCAATTTATAAAAGATTTCACTCTAATTTAAGGAATTACTTAAGTTTTTGATAATTACTATATTATTTAACGAATTTTAATAAAAATTTAAGTCATTCAAAGTAATTTAAGAAATATTAACCAAATTTTTAACGCACTCAACCTATTTTTTTTAATTATTTCCGATAATTCTTTGAAGATTTCGCGTTAATATGAGGTGTGGGATTGTCGTCAATACTCCAATAGACAAACCACATCTTCGAAGCAGTTTTTTGTTCCTGAAAAGGACCGTGGTTGCTGAAATGCTTGACCCGTGAGGTAGCGCGGCGCGCTCCGGTAGGAAGAGAGGTTAGTTGCGGTGAGTTGACTGGCCGCAGTGCGGCCGTTGCTTGATCGCGTTGCGGCAGATGGTGGAGATTTCTTGATTGCAGCGTGGCGGCTGCTGGTGAAAGGCTAGTCTTTGAGCGCGGTCATAGGAAGTATGAGGCAGTGGCTACGCCAGTTTCCCAGTGGGTCGGACAGGTACACGACCACCGGCGAGTCCAGGCGAGGTGCCCCAGTGAGTCGGGTGTGAGAGAGCCGGAGGGCCGGGGCAGTCGTGCCTGGCGCAGCCTGTCGATGCCTTCGAAGACCGAGCGCTGGCGACGAAGCCTGATGGCTGATGTTGCTTGAGTGTGGCTTGATTGTACACTGAAGTCAAACTGATGCTGCCGGTTTGGAACTGCTCCTTTTTATACAATGCTCGGTGGGCGGAGCGGAACTTGAATTTGAGGATGAAGAATTTTCAGGGCGCTGATTGGCTAGCGCGCTTGATGATGCAGATGGGAGCTAGCAGCGAGCGCAGTATAAATGCGAACGTTTGGAGCAATTAGATTGCTTGCTTAGTGATTCGATTCGCAGAATTCGATTGATTCAGGAGAGAGAGATTATTGATTCATGATTCGAGGGCGATTCAGAGGATTTGGTGATTGATTCGAGTGAGATTCGGGGATTCATCGAGATTCGATTCATTCGTCGAGTTCATAGGGATTGACCATTCAGTAAGGAGTAAGTCTGTTCGACAAAACTCGATATTGGATGAGAAATTTGGACTGAATTCTTCTGTCTGGACAACATTGTGAATTCAGTGCGGGCAGTGAGTTGTGTCTCAATATTTGTTCTATACGTCAGTACTCGGCCGGGTGTTTAATCTGTAAGTGTCCAGCCAGTAATGGCTGGCGTCCCTGTGCCGGGGTACCAGGCATTCTGGGCCGAAAAACGTGCCGCTCTTCAGGCCGAATGTAAAGAAATCATACGACAATATCCCGAGGCCGAAACCCAGTACAGGCGCTTATTCGACATCTTGTGCAGCATTGAGGACGTGGCCGGTTTCACAACTGCTGCAATTGGAAAAAGTGCAGAATGGGCGGCAATAGTCAGCACCGCCGATGAAAATAGGATAAATTACTGTAAGTCCCTCTCCGGCAAGACGCTGTTCAGTGCGCTCTATGGCAACTATACAGTCACTCTGAATGAGCTGAAGTCAATTGTAAAGGCCAGCGCATCAAGCACAAATATTCCAGCCCGGGAGGAAGGCTTTAAAGAAGTCCGGAGGCGGAAACGACAAAGTACCGCTGAAACCGCACCGACTCCAAAAAAAAACCAACGGCAGCAGTCGAAAGCAACCCTAAAAAGACGTAGCCACCAAAAACTATTTCGTCCCCCTCAGGGAGGCAACGGTGGAAACGGACACTCTGGTGCAGAAGCCACTACGCTGGAAGAGGGAACCTCAAGTAAAGCAGGCAGGTCCCCCTAATAATTCTAACGTCCACAGTGAACCTCATTCACTTGCAAAAACAATTAAAAATCTTTTCAAAAGTGACTTTTAGTTCCGTAATACCAAAAGCCGGAACAGAGTCATCACTAAAAGCATGGCGGATTTCTAAGCCGTCAAGTCCCATCTATCCAACAACAAACTTTCCTATTTTACCTTCTTTCCCAAGTCAGAAAAACCCATTAAGGCTGTAATACGTCACCTCTCACACACCACCCCGGTGGAGGATATTTCTGATGGATTGGTGACCCTGGGATTTGATGTGGTTAGCGTCAAGCAGATGACAACCACCCGAGGGTCGCCTCCAAAAGAAAAGATAATCAGAAACCTTCCCCTCTTCTTTATCACCTTACCCAGGACGGAAAAATCCCAAGAAATATTCAGACTACAAAACCTTTGCCATATATCCATTTTGGTCGAGGCTTATAGAGCACAGAGTGGCCTTACTCAGTGTCACAACTGAAAACAATTTGGCCACGTCTGGGATAATTGTAAGCAACCTCCCCCTGCATATGGTGCGGGGGTGGCCACCTGCACAGAGAGTGCCCTAGAAACAGAACGCTGCCTCCACTCCAGCGTGTTGTAACTGTGAATTGAAGGATGGGGAGAAACCGCATCCCGCTAACTACCGCGACTGCAGTTACGCGAAGGAGGAACTGCAGAAGAAGAAATAGCAGAGAGCACCCAAAACCACAACAGGAAGTCTGTTCTCATCAAATATCATCACCCCTGGAGTCTCCTTCACGGCGGCTCTCCGAGGCAACACATTACAGGAGCAGCGGTCTCAGTCTCGACAAACACCAGTGGCAGTTCCACCAGCAGCCACGAAACCGAGCGTCCCGATCCTTGTACTGGAACAACACACAGGTCAGTCATTTCAGGCTCCTAATGTAAACAGTCAATCTCTCGACAATATTGTCGCGTATTGGACGTATAACGCGACAGATAACTTCACGATGTATTTGATGTAGCGAATTTTATTTCACACTCGCACTTACAATCACCCAAATTACAGATTTACGATTACTGCTATCTGCAGTATCACAAATAGTACACTCCAAATGCCAGAATACAACTGACTAGTTGCTGGCTAACTCGGAACTAACTCGGAGGTAGCTCGAGGACTGACTCGTAGGTAGCTCCAGGACTGACTGACTGACTGTGGATAGCCTTCGCTGCTCCTTATGTAGCCTTGATCGGACAATTGTCGTCTGGTGCCTTGTTGCTAGCCACGCTGTCCGGAGTTGTTGACTGCTGCCTAGCAACCGCGATATCCCTTCGTGACGTCACCGCGCGTTGCGCGTTGCATAGCTACCAGGATGCGGGGTGATTACTCGCCTATTACGCGAGCGCTAGGTTACCGCTACGTGCAGCTGGGAAGGTAGGGGTCAACATGTCACACTACTCCCTCCTTAAGGCTGTTCGTCCCGAATAGCCTAACGGTGCATCCCCGTTCCTTTTCCGTCCCGTAGCTGTGCTTGCGGTGTCTCCTGTTGTTTCGGCTACTCTTCTTGCCGCGACTATTCTTCGTCCGTTACAATATGTTAAGAGTAGTGACTTAGTACAGCAAATTACTACAGAGGTCAGTGGTGCAGTGTCCGAGGAGGACAAAATAATGGCCATAACTAAAATTGTTCTAAACTTAATGAAACAAAATGGCCACTAGGGTTCATAGGTCCCTCAAAGTCATAGCATTTAATGCAAATGGCATTGGGAGGCAGCGCTATGAGCTCAGTAAACACCTGCAAGACCTACACGTAGATGTGGCCCTGTTTTCAAAGACATCTGAAACCTAATGAGGGGTTCTTTATTCCAAATTACCACTTTTATAGAATCGACCGCCACTCGGGCAGAAAAGGCGGAACTGCCGTTGCAGTAAGAAGAGGCATTCCCCATAACCATGCAGACCTACCACCCCTTGTTTCAGTAGAAGCGACAGGGGTCTGCATACCAATTGGCAATAGAGAAATGCTGCTTGCAGCTGTTTATAAATCTCCAGGAAGAGCCTGGAGTGATACTGACATCACTGAGCTCTTAAGCTTCAGACGAAAGTCTATTTTGGCAGGTGATTTGAATGCTAAGAACCCATTTTGGAACAGCAGAGTTTCAAACCCCTCAGGCTTGAAACTCGTTGATTTATTTGATAGGAACGCTTTCGAAATTTCAGCACCACAGTGCCCCACTCATTATTCCCCTGTGGGAAATGGTGACGTGTTAGACATTGTGGTTCACTAAAATATCAGAGTGTCAGATGTCATCGTCTCTGATATTTTGGACTCGGATCACCTACAAATAATATTCCACGTACGGGATCACGTTAAAATTAGGAATCATTCGGAACCCATTGAAAAATGTAGAGATTGGGAGGGGTTTCAAAGTCTCGCTTCTGAATTAATATCACCTAAACAAGAAATTAATCCGGGGGTAGAAGCCGATAAAGCGGCACGCGGTTTGCAGCCTCTATTCCTTTATATGAGGGAAATTTAAGTCAATTTTGTTTGATGTTAAGTTAAATTTAACAAATATAAACCTGGTTTTGAATGATTTCAACGTAATTTATGAAATTTTGACCAAAAATTATTTCAGATTTCAAGTTAATATAAAGAATTTCAAAAAATTTTCAAAGATTCCACTATAATTTATGGTATTCTATCCAATTTTTGACAATATTTAATTATTAATTAATTTTCATAAAATTTTGAGGTATTTTTTAATATTTTAAGGAATTCTAAACTAATTTCGACATTCGTCAACATAATTTATGTAATTTTAAACAAAAATTCTTTCTCCATTCTAAGTTAATATAAATAAAATCAATTATTTTGTGAAACATTTCACACTAATTCTGGGAATTCTAGCAGATATTTGATGATTTACATAATATTTCATGAAATTTAAAGAAATTTTGAACGATTCGAAGTTAATTTAAGGAATTTTAAATGAATTTTTAACGAATTCAACGAAATGTATATAATTTTAAACTAAAATTCTTGAATTTTTCAAGTTAAAATAAAGAATTTCAACCAATTTATAAAAGATTTCACTGTAATTTAAGGAATCCTTTAATTTTCTGATAATTACTATATTATTAAATAAATTTTAAGAAAATGTTCATTCATTTAAAGAAATTTAAGGAGCTTTAAGCAAATTTTGACCGAACTAAACCTATTTTATGAAAATTTTCCGAATTTTTTTGACGATTTCACGTTAATATAAGGAATTACAGACAATTTGTGAAAGATTTCTTCGTATTAAATGGAATTCTGTCCAAATTATTGACGATTTCTTCTTTATATTAGGGAAATTTAAGTCAAATTTTATTGATGTTAAGTTAAATTTAAAGAATATAAACCAGGTCTTGAAAGATTTCAAAGTAATTAATGAAATTTTGACCAAAAATTATTCAAGATTTCAATTTAATATAAAAGAATTTTAATATATTTTCAAAGATTCCGCTTTAATTTATGGAATTCTATCCAATATTTTGACGATAATTAATTATTAATTAATTTTAATCAAATTTTGAGGGGTTTCATGATAATTTAAGGAATTCTAAACAAATGTTGACCTTATTCAACCTAATTTATGTAATTTTAAACAAAAATTCTTTCTCGTTTTCAAGTTAATATAATTAAAATCAATTATTTTGTGAAAGATTTCTCTCTAATTCAGGATTTCTAATAGATTCTTTGATGATTTACTTAATATTTCAGGAAATTTAAAGAAAATGTAAACGATTCGAAGGTAATTTAAGGAATTTTAATTGAATTTTGAACGAAGTCATCGAAATCTATATAATTTTAACCTAAAATTCTTTGACATTTGAAGTTAAAATAAAGAATTTCAACCAATTTATAAAATGTTTCACTCTAAATAAGGTGTGGGAACTGCCCACATTCAAGCAAGTGTGACAACGCAAGCGTCATTGCTTAGCAACGATGAGTAAACAACGGTTGCTAGGCAGAAGCAAGTAAACAGCGGTTGCTATGGAAATTATAAACACGGTAACCGGCAATAGCAGTACCTATTACGTAACCGTTTTCTATATGTCCAATTCTAGGCTACATAAGAAGATACACTGAGTTACAGTGACAGTCTAATCTACAGGGAGGGTGTTCTCTTCAGCCACCGTAACTCCAGGTGTCTCCTTCGCGGCGGCACTCCAAGGCAGTGTGGCGGAGCAGAATCAGCGCCCTCAGGAGAGCCATGTTCCGGTGGCTCCAGCCCCAACGAAGAAACATTCGGTACCGGCCCCTGCACTACAGTCAGAAACAGGTCAGTCAGGTCAGGCTACTAATGTAAACGGTCAGTCTCTCGACAATATGTTGAGAGTAGTGACTGTAGTACAGCAGATTATGACAGAGGTCAGTGGTGCAGTGTCCGAGGAGGACAAAATAATGGCCATTACGAAAATTGTTCTAAACCTTATGAAACAGAATGGCCACTAGAGTTCATAGGCCCCTCAAAGTCGTAGCATTTAATGCAAATGGCATTGGGAGGCAGCGCTATGAGCTCAATAAACAGCTGCAAGACCTACACGTAGATGTGGCCCTGTTTTCAGAGACACATCTGAAACCTCATGAGAGGTCCTTTATTCCAAATTACCACTTTTATAGAATCGACCGCCA
>NW_019742445.1:900684-910849 GCF_002891405.2 Cryptotermes secundus | reverse complement strand
ACTGCCGTGATAGCTAATACTATTAGGATATTTATTTATATATATATAAAAGGGCATAATCTGCTGTACCTAGCCTGGACTGACGGAGGCCGTGTAAATATTGTACATTTATATAAGTATGTATTGCAAATATGTGTAAATACAGACAATGGACAAATTACTACAGACTGACTAACAAATGACAGACCCGACCTCTCGTCAGAGAGGGCGCTACACATGGACAGGACAGTAACTTTCATACAAAAGAAATATCTGGTCATGAGCCCCAGCTGGGGCTCGACACCAAGACAGACAGACTGACTGACCGTCAGTGGTAACGTGACTCTGACTCTGACTGACAGTGACAGTCTAGAGTCTAGTTCTACCGTTCTACAATACCAGTTCAGTGTTCAAGCAGTTCACTATTGTTGTTATCCATCTGTGTATACTGTGCAGCTACAATAAATCCTATAGGACAGTTCAACTAGTGGTTGTCTCTTCATTCATACGACATCCCACAAAGGAATTCCTTTAAATGTATGATAGTTACAATATTATTTGTTTAATTGTAATAAAAATTTCAGTCATTCTAATTTAATTAAAGAATTTAAACAAATTTTGAACGAATTTAACCTATTTATGAAAATTTTCCGAAATTCTTTTGACGATTTGACGTTAATATAAGGAGTTACAGACAATATGTGATAGATTCCATCTTATTAAATGGTTTTCTGTCCAAATTATTGACGATTTCTACATTATACATGGGAAATTTAAATCAATTTTGAGTGATGTTAAGTTAAATTTAACGAACATAAACCAGGTTTTGAACGATTTCAACGTCGTTTTTTAAATTTTGAACAAATATTATTCCAGATTTCAAATTAATATAAAGAATTTCAACAAATTTTCAAAGATTCCACTTTAATTTATGGAAATCTCTCAAATTTTTTGATATTATTTAATTATTAATTATCTGAATGAAATTTTGACGTATTTCGTGATATTTTAAGGAATTCTAAACTAATTTTGACATCCTTCAACCTAACTTATGTAATTTTAACCAAAAATTCTTTCTCGAATTCAAGTTAATATGAATAATATCAATTATTTTGTGAAAGATTTCACACTAACTTTGGGAATTCTAGTAGATTTTTTGAAGATTTACATAATAATTCAGGAAATTTAAAGAAATTTTGAACGATTCGAAGTTAAGTTAAGCAATTTTAATTGGATTTTGAACGAATTTAACGATATCAATATAAATTTTTAAAAGATTTCACTCTAATTTAAGGAATTCCTTTAATTTCTGATAAGTACTACATTATTTAATGAATTTTTTATAAAATTTTCATTAATTCAAAATTGATTTAAGGAATTTTAAACAAATTTTGAAAGAACTCATCTTATTTTATGAAAATTTTCGGAAAATTCATTCACGATTTCACATTAACGTAAAGAATTACAGGCAATATGTGAAAGATTTCTTCAAATTAAATTGAATTCTTTCCAAATTATTGACTTTTTCTACTTTATATTAGGGAAGTTTAAGTCTACTTTGATTGATGTTAAGTTAAACTTAACGAATATAAACCAGGTTTGAACGATTTCAACGTAATTTATTACATCTTGACTCGACATTTTTTCAGATATCAAGTTAATATAACGAAATTAAAAAAAATTTCAAAGATTCCACCGTAATTTATGGAATTTTAACCAATACGGCTATGTTAAAATATCATGNAGAATATATTGTTTGCACTTGAGACGGAGGTTATATCATTTATCATGATATCCCTCAAATTGGATTACAATTAGTAAATAATTAAATATCGTCAAAAAATTGGATAGAATTCAAAAAATTAAGTTGGAATCTTTGAAAATTTCTTGAATTTCTTTATGTTATCTTGAAATCTGAAAAAAATATTTGTCAAAATTTCAAAAATTCGTTGAAATCGTTCAAATCCTGTTTCATATTCGTTAAAATTAACTTAACATCGATCAAATTTGACTTAAATTTCCATAATAAATTGTAGAAATCGTCATTAATTTGGACAGAAAACCATTTAATATGATGAAATCTTTCACATATTGTCTCTAATTCCTTATATTAACGTGAAATCGTCAAAGAATATTCGGAAAAATTTCATAAAGAGGTTAAAATCTATATAAGTTTAACCTAAAATTCCTTTACATTTTCAAGATACAATAAAGAATTTCAACCAATTTATAAAATATTTGATTCTGAATAAGGAATCCCTTTAAATTTCTGATAAATACTACATTATTTAATGAATTTTAATTCAATTTTCAGTCATTCTAATTTAATTAACAGAATTTAATCAAATTTTGTAAGAATTTAACCTATTTTATGAACTTTTTCCGAAAATTCTTTGACGATTTCACGTTATTATTAGGAATTACACTCAATATGTGAAAGATTTCATCTTATTAAATGGTTTTCTGTTCAAATTATTGATGATTTATACATTATATTAGGGAAATGTAAGTCAATTTTGATTGAATTTAAGTTAAATTTAACGAATATAAACAAAATTTTGAAAGATTTCAAAGTAATTTATTAAATTATAACCAAAATTTACTTAAGATTTCAAGTTAATACAAAGAATTTCAACAAATTTCCAAAGATTTCACTTTAATTTATGGAATTCTATCCAATTCTTTGTCGATATTTAATTATTCATTAATTTTAATCAAATTTTGATGGATTTCATAATAATTTAAGGAATTCAAAACTAATTTTGACCTCTTTAACCTAATTTAAGTAATTTTTACCAATATTTCTCGCCCCATTTCAAGTTAATATAAATAATATCAATTATTTTGTGAAAAATTTCACACAAATTTTCGGAATTCTAACAGATTTTCAGACGATTATCATAATATTTCAGGTAATTTAAACAAATTTTCAACGATTCGAAGGTAATATTAGGAATTTTTATTGAGTTTTGAAAGAATTCAACGAAATCCATATAATTTTAATTTAAATTATTTCACATTTTCAAGTTAAAATAAAGAATTTCAACCAATTTATAAAACGTTTCACCCTAAATAAGGAATCCCCTTAAATTTCTGATAATTACTATATTATTTAATGAATTTTAATAAAATTTTCAGTCATTCAATGATAATTAAAAAATTTAAACAAATTTCGAACGAACTTAACTTATAAATTTTTTTCGAAAATCATTTACGGTTTCACGTTAATATAAGGAATTACCGTCAAAATGTGATAGATTACATGTTACTAAATGGTTTTCTGTTCAAATTATTGAATATTTATACATTGTATTAGGGAAATTTAAGTCAAATTTAATTTATGTTAAGTTATATTTAACGAATATAAACCAGGTTCTGAAGGACATCAACGAAATTTATGTAATTTTGACAAAGAATTATTCGAGATTTCTAGTTCTTAGAAAAAATTTCAACTAATTTCCAAAAATTCCGCATGAATTTATGGAATTTTTTCCAATTTTTTAACGATATTTAATTATTAATTAATTTTAATCAAATTTTGATGGATTTCATAATAATTTAAGGAATTCTGAACTAATCTTGTCTTCCTTCAACCTAATTTATATAATTTTTACCAATATTTCTTTCTCGATTTCAAGTCAATATAAATAATATCAATTATTTTGTGAAAAACTTCACACTAATTTTCGGAATTCTAGCAGATTTTTTGACAATTTACTTAATATTTCTGGAAATTTAAAGAAATTTTTAAAGATTGGAATGTAAATAAGGTGTTTAATTGAATTTTGAAAGATTTCAACGAAATCTATATAACTTTAACCTAAAATTGTTTTATTTTTCAAGTTAAAATATAGAATTTCAAATAATTTATAAAATGTTTCACTCTAAATAAGGAATTCCTTTAAATTTCTGATAACTACTATATTATTTAATGATTTTTAATAAAATTTTCATATATCCATGTTATTTAAATAATTTAAACAAATTATGAACGAAATCAACCTATTTTATGAATTTTTTTCTGAAATTTCTTTCACAATTTCATGTTAATATAAGTATTTACAAATATGTGAAAGATTTCTTCTTATTAAATAGAATACTGTTTTATTCAACAATAAAATGTCTACGGCTGCAGTGTTCTTGGACATCGAAAAAGCCTTTGATACCACGTGGCACTCAGGCTTGCTGTTTAAATTATCAAAATTGGAATTCCCCAACTCTTTGACCAAGCTTATTGGGTCCTTTCTATCTAAACGTAAATTCAGGGTCTCTGTTGAAGGGAAAATGTCAACGCCAAGGGACATTCAAGCAGGGGTGCCACAAGGTTCTGTCCTTTCCCCCACCCTTTTCAACATGTATGTTAATGATGCCCCCCAAACACATGGTGTCCACCTGGCCTTCTTTGCGGAGCACGCCTGTCTGTATGCGACAGATCGCCATTAGGGTTTTATTATTAGAAATCTGCAGCGCGGTCTCAGCTCAATGGAGACCTGGTGTGAGCGCTGGAATATAAAAATTAATGAAGATAAGACTCGGGGGGTCTACTTCTCTCGTGGTCGTCGACCGCCTGAGTCTTGTCTTACTCTAAATGGAAGAAACATTCCATTTGTAAATAGTGCAAAATATCTAGGTGTAATCTTCGATAAGAGAGTGACTTGGAGATTACACATAGAAATGATCGAAGCCAAGGCCTTCAGAACATTCATTAGAGTGTATTCCCTATTCAAAAGTGAGCGATTGAGCGCTAACATTAAACTGACCCTCCATAAAGCTCTTATTAGATCCGTAATGACTTATGCTAGTCCCGCCTGGGAGTTTGCGGCAGACACCCATCTAGTGAAATTGCAGCGTCTGCAAAACAAGGTTCTCCGCACGATTGGCAATTTTCCAAGGCGCACACCGGTCCGCGATTTGCACATGGCATTCAAAATCCCGTACGTATATGATTACATAACAAAATTATGCAGGCAACAAGCAGAAGTCATACAAAATCATGATAATGAGAATGTTCGCAACATCGGACAAGGCGAAGCCCGACACAGAAAGTATAAGAGGCTTAAACTTGGCGGCGGTCAGGCATACGACCGTTCAAGTGACTAGACTGCCGTGGTAGCTAATACTACTAGGATATATATATATATATATAAAAAAGGGCATAATCCGCTGTACCTAGCCTGGACTGACAGAGGCTGTGTATATATTGTACATAGAAGTAAGGATTAAGTGTGTATTTGTAAATGTATGTAAATACAGACAATAGACTTAATACAGACTGACTGACAGATGACAGACCCGACCTCTCGTCAGAGAGGGCGCTACACATAGACAAGACAGTAACTTTCATTTAAAAGAAATATCTGGTCATGAGCCCCAGCTGGGGCTCGACACCAAGACAGACAGACAGACTGACCGATCTTCAGTTGTAACATGACCTTGACCTTGACCTGCCGAATTATCAGTTGACTTCAGTCTACGATCAAGCAACACCAGCCAGCAGGCTTCGTCGCCAGCGCTCGGTCTTCGGAGGCATCGGCAGGCTGCGCCAGGCACGACTGCCTCAGCCCTCCGGCTCTCTCACACCCGACTCTCTGGGGCACCGCGCCTGGACTCGCCGGTTGTCGTGTTACTGTCCGACCCACTGGGCATCTGGCGTAGCCACTGCCTCATATCTCCTACGACCGCGCTCAGCGACTAGCCTTTCACCAGCAGCCGCCGCCCTGCGATCAAGCAACCTCCAACTCATGCTGCCGCACTGCAACCAAGCAAACTCCAGCCACGGCCGCACTGCGGCCAGGCCACTCACCGCAACTAGCCTCTCTCCTTACCGGCGCGCGCCGCGCTACCTCTCCGATCAAGCATCTCAGCAACCACGGTCCTTTTCAGGACCAAAAAACTGTTCCGAAGAAGTGGGTTGTCATCAGAGTAATGACAAGACTACATTAAGAGCACCACAAATGTTTCACCCTAAATAAGGAATTCCTTTAAATTTCTTATAATTACTATATAATTTAATGAATTTGATAAAATTTTCAGTCATTCTAAGTTAATTAAAAGAATTTAAACAAATTTTGAACGAACTTAACCTATTGTATGAAATTTTTTCCGAAAATTCTTTGACGATTTCATGTAAATATAAGGAATTATAGTCAATATGTGAAATTTTCATCTTATTAAATGGTTTTCTGTTCAAATTATTGACGATTTCTACATTATATTAGGGAAATTTAAGTCAATTTTGATCTATGTTAAGTTAAATTTAACCAATAAAAACCAAAATTTGAATGATTTCAACCTAATTTATAAAATTTTGAACAAAAATTATTTTAGATTTCAAATTAATACAAAGAATTTCATCAAATTTCCAAAGATTCCTCTTTAATTTATGGAAGTATATCCAATTCATTGTCGATATTCAATTATTAATAAATTTATTCAAATTTTGATGGATTTCAATATATTGTAAGGAATTCTAAACTAATTTTGAACTTCTTCAACCTAATTTATATCATTTTAAACAAAATTTCTTTCTCGATTTCAATTAATATAAATTATATCAAATATTTCTGAAAGACTTCACTCTAAATTTAGGAATTCTAACAGATTTGTTGACGATTTACCTAATATTTCAGGAAATTTAAGGAATTTTCAAGGATTAGAAGGTAATTTAAGGAATTTTTTTGAACTTTGAAAGAATTCAACGAAATCAATATAATTTTAACCTAAAATACTTCGACATTTTCAAGTTAAAATATAGAATTTCAATCAATTTATAAAATGTTTCACTCTAAATAAGGAATTCTTTGAATTTCTTATAAATACTATATTATTTAATGAATTTTGAATAAAATTTTCAGTCATTCTGTGTTAATTAAATAATTTAAGCATATTTTGAACGAAATCAACCTATTTTATGAAATTTTTTCCGAAAATTCTTTGACAATTTCACGTTAATATACGGAATTACACATAATATGTGAAAGATTTCTTCTTATTAAATAGAATACTGTCCAAATTATTGACGATTTCTACTTTATATATTAGGGAAACTTAAGTCAATTTTGATAGATATTAAGTTAAATTTAACCAATATTAACCAGGTTTTGAAAGGTTTCAATGATATTTATAAAATTTTGACTAAAAATTTTTCCAGATTACAAATTAATATAAAGAATGTCTACAAATTTTCAAAGATCCCACTTTAACAATATTATATTTCAGCATCCTGTTAGACTCACTAATTTAAAAATCAAATCGACGCGTNAGTTTTAAAAAGTGCTAATTTAAAAATCAAATCGACGCGTGTAGATTAACAAAGATTTTATACAATTAGAAAGACTGGTAATTTTAAATTTTAACAAGCAGTGTAACAGCTACGTGAGTGATACACACCTGATGATGGCCATTTAGGGCCGAAACATGTAGTGTGGAGGAGGAAAAGAAGTAAAAAACTACAATAAAATTTGTTGCACTTAAGACGTTATTTATCCATATATATCCCACTTTAATTTATGGAACCCTATCAAATTTTTTGACTGTAATTAGTTATTAATTAATTTTTATCCAATATTGAGTGGTTTCATGTTAATTTAAAGAATTCTAAACAAATTTTGACCTTCTTCACCCTAATTTATGTAATTTTAAACAAAAGTTCTTTCTCGATTTCAATTAATGTAAGTAATATGAATTATTTTGTGAAAGATTTCACTCTGAATTCAGGAATTCTAACCGATTTTTTGACGATTTACATAATATTACAGTAAATTTAAAAAATTTTCAACGATTCGAAGGTAATTTAAGGAATTTTTATTGAATTTTGATAGAATTCAACGAATTCTATACAATCTTAACCTAAAGTTCTTTGACTTTTTCAAATTAAAATATAGAATTTCAACCAATTTATAAAGTGTTTCACACCAAATAATTAATTCTTTAAATTTCTGATAATTACTATAATATTTAATGAATTTAATAAAATATTCAATAATTCCAAGTTAATTTAAAGAATTTAAACAAATTTTGAACGAAATCAACCTATTTTAAGAATTTTTTTTCCGAAATATTCTTTGGCGATTTCACGTTAATATATATTAACACACAATATATGAAATATTTCTTCTTATTAAATAAAATACTGTCCAAATTATTGAGGATTTCTACTTTATATTAGGGAAATTTAAGTCAAATTGATAGATGTTAAGTTAAATTTAACCAATATAAACGAGGTTTTGAACGATTTCAACCCAATTTATTTAATTTTGACCAAAAATTATTTAAGACTTCAAGTTAATACAAAGAATTTCATCAAATTTCCAAAGATTCCACATTAATTTATGGAATTCTATTCAATTCTTTGACGTAATTTAATTATTAACTAATTTTAATCAAATTTTGATGGATTTCATTATAATTTAAGGAATTCTGAACTAATTTTGACCTCCTTCAACCTAATTTATGTAATTTTTACCAATATTTTTTTCTCGATTTCAAGTCAATATAAATATTATCAATTATTTTGTGAAAAAAATCACACTAATTTTCGGAATTTGGCAAATTTTTTGACCATTAACTTAATAATTCAGGAAATTTAAAGAAATGTTCAACGATTCGAATGTAATTAAGTGAGTTTTAATTGAATTTTGAAAGATTTCAACGAAATCTATATAATTTTAACCTAAAATTCTTTGACTGTTCAAGTTAAAATAAAGAATTTCAACCAGCTTATAAAATGTTTCACTCTAAATAAGGAATTCCTTTAAATTTCTGATAATTACTATATTATTTAATGATTTTTTGTTAAAATTTTCAGTCATTCTAAGTTAATTAAAATAATTTAAACAAATTTTGAACGAACTTAACCTATTTTATGAAATTTTATTTTTTCCGAAAATTCTTTGACGATTTCACGATAATATAAGGAATTACAATCAATATGTGAAAGATTTCATCTTATTAAGTGGATTTCTGTTCAAAATATTAACGATTGCTACATTATATTAGTGACATTTAAGTCAATTTTGGTTGATGTTAAGTTAAATTTAACGAATATAATCCATGTTTTGAAAGACTTCAAGTAATTTATGAAATTTTGACCTAGAATTATTCCAGATTTCTAGTCAATTTAAAGAATTTCAACAAATTTTCATAGATTTCACTTAAATTTGTGGAAATCTATCCAATTTTTGACGATATTTAATTATTAACCCAGTCCCTGAAAAGACCCGAAATTCCCTCAAAATTTATGTCCGATCAGCCTCCTGTCCACGACAGG
The DNA here is from genome assembly GCF_002891405.2 of Cryptotermes secundus. Lineage (NCBI taxonomy): Eukaryota > Metazoa > Arthropoda > Insecta > Blattodea > Kalotermitidae > Cryptotermes > Cryptotermes secundus. The sequence continues at coordinate 901,602 of NW_019742445.1, read as the reverse complement.
AAAATTATTCGAAAAAGCAATTTTAAATTTCCTCCAAAAACATATTAAAGAAATAGGCATGCTCAACGCAAGTAAGTTTGGTTTTCGTGCACGTCACAGCACGACATTGCAATGTATGAGGCTGGCGGACCACGTGACCCTTAATTTCAACAACAAAATGTCTACGGCTGCGGTGTTCTTGGACATCGAAAAAGCCTTTCATACCACGTGGCACTCAGGATTGCTGTATAAGTTATGAAAATTGGAATTCTCGAACAGTTTGACCACACTTATTGGGTCCTTTCTTTCTAACCTTTAAGTGCCGAAGTGCCCAGTTTGTGCCAGTGGTGAGTAAGGTCGTCGTGGCCAAAGTACCCAGTTTTGGCCACTCGGGCATTTAAACTCCGCTAGGGGAAGCGCGCGCACACGCCGCTAGTAGAAGCGCATGCACAGTCCTAAATATTTATTTTTAAATGTAGTAATTACCAGACCGACTTGAGTAAAATCCTAATAAAGTAATTAAAATGATACCTAAATGAACAACAACAAAAAGAGTATACGTATGAGTTACGCCGATTCTCATCCACGAGTCAGTAATTTTATTGCAGATTCTGCAGATAAATATGTACAAATATATAGTAAAATTCGATGTACATACCTTTTTGTTGTTATCTGCTTGATGTATATATAGGCTCCACCCCCTGCATCATCTAACTAAACCTCGGCTTTGTATGATATTCTTTGAAGCACCCGAGAATGCACAGGCCCACGTCACATTTCTCGCACTTTGTCTGTATTCTTCTCCTTTTCCCACGTGCAGAACAGACGCGGCAGTTCAGTCTCTTGTCTGAATGGTTTGGCCAGTGTTGTCGACTGGCCTCCTCTAGGCGATATATTGTAGATGAAAGAGCAGGAGGTCGACCTAAGGGCCCCTGGGGG
>NW_019742445.1:863238-899177 GCF_002891405.2 Cryptotermes secundus | reverse complement strand
AATAGTGCAAAATATCTAGGTGTAATCTTCGATAAGAGAGTAACTTGGAGATTACACATAGAAATGATCGAAGCCAAGGCCTTCAGAACGTTCATTAGAGTTTATTCCTTATTCAAAAGTGAGCGATTGAGCGCTAACATTAAACTGACCCTCCATAAAGCTCTTATTAGATCCGTAATGACTTATGCTAGTCCCGCCTGGGAGTTTGCGGCAGACACCCATCTAGTGAAATTGCAGCGCCTGCAAAACAAGGTTCTCCGCACGATTGGCAATTTTCCAAGGCGCACACCGGTCCTCGATTTGCACAGGGCATTCAAAATCCTGTACGTATATGACTTTATAACAAAATTATGCAGGCAAAAAGCAGAAGTCATACAAAATCATGATAATGAGAAATTTCGCAACATCGGACAAGGCGAAGCCCGCCACAGAAAGTATAAGAGGCTTAAACTTGGCGGCGGTCAGGCATACGACTGTTCAAGTGACTAGACAGCCGTGGTAGTGAATAATACTGGAAATAGGGCATAATCTGCTGTACTGAGCCTGTACTGACAGAGACCTTGTACATATTTTACATAAAAGTAAGATATAAGTGTGTATTGTAAATTTATATAAATACAGATAGTGGACATATTAATACAGACTGACTGACAAATGACAGACCCGACCTCTCGTCAGAGAGGGCGCCTCACATAGACAAGGCAGTAACTTTCATTAAAAAAAATATCTGGCCATGAGCCCCAGCTGGGATTCGACACCAAGACAGACAGACTGACTGACCGTCAGTTGCAACATGACCTTAACTTTTGAGCAGGACACACATCCGTCTCAGCACGTTCAGCCATTAAACTCTCCACTGCGATCAGTCTTTAGAGACATCAGCTTCTCACTTCAGCTATAGTTGACGCAGGCCTCCAGCGACCAGGCAACCGATGCAGCAGCAGCAAGTCTCCAGCGGACGCATCTTCTGCAAACCCAGCAACAGGCCGAGCTAGCCGATCCTATCGGCGGGATCAGCACCGCATCAAGTTTCAGACCGCCAGCTAAACGGCCGTAAGACTGCGCCATCTACAGAAGAGTGAAATTGCGGTGGAACAAACTGCCCTTAGAGGGCCAGCTAACGCTTGACCACTCCACATATATTCCGCGCCCTGCTATTTGGTAAATTCAATTTAAACAATTCAATATACATACAAGTGTTAAAAGTTTCAAGTGGTTGTCATTGCAAATATCGACGATCCCACATTGGTGACCCCGACTGAACATGGAAACCGCAGACAGTTCATTAGAAGTGCCAAGAATGGCCGTGCGGCTCCCGCCGTTCTGGCCCGAGAGACCAGCCGTGTGGTTCGCCCAGGCCGAGGCGCAATTCACCTTGGCTTACATTAACAGCGAGCGGATCAAGTTCTGCCACGTCATCTCACAGCTGGACCACCGATACGCCACAGAGGTGGAGGATATCATCACCTCTCCACCCGAACAAGGCCCCTACAACCTACTGAGGACCGAGCTTGTGAGGCGGCTATCCTCATCGCCAGAGCAGCGCTTCCGGCAACTCCTCACGGTCAAGGAAATTGGCGACCGTAAGCAGTCCAAGTTCCTGAGGTACCTCAAAAGTCTCGCACCAGACGTGTCTGGTAACGTCATCCGAAGCGTCTGGACCAGACGGCTGCCCCGTAATGTACAGAGCTTCCTCGCCGGCCAGACCGAGAGCAACTCGGAGGCCGCAGTCCTCTGTGGGGACCGCATCTCCGAGGTCGAAGTCCAGCCAGGGCTCGCTGGCGTTGATGAACCCACGGACATCGGCACACTTCGGCAGGAGATCGCTCAACTCTCCCGCCAAGTGGCTGCACTCAGCACCGAACAGGACCGCTTCTACCCCCGCTTCAGTGAGTCCGACAACAAACCGAGAGACAGAGGCTCCAGTCCCAAGCGTTCCCGCCCCGCCTTCAACAACCACCGGCCCGGCAGCAGATCCCTCTCCCGGGGCACACTGCATCCAGTATCTGCTGGTACCACCGCCGCTTCGGCGCTCGGGCACAAAACTGTACTCCGCCCTGCTCCTACCGCCAGCAGGGAACCTGACGCAGCAGACATCATCGGTGGCACATGTCTCACCTACGACAACAGACCGCCTCTTCATAACAGACAGAGTCAGGAAACGGCAGTTCCTAGTCAACACGGGTTCGGACCTCTATGTATACCCCCGCAGGCTCGTCCATCGACGAATGGAACGTACCAACTATGACCTGTGTGCGGCTAATGGCACTACAATCTTTACATACGGATGGCTGCCTCTCAGCCTCAACTTGGATCTAGCCGAAAAATCACGAGGCGCTTCGTGGAGGCCGACGTCACGCATCTTATCATTGGCGTTCACTTCCTGTCGCATTTCGATCTCCTGGTGGACTGTCGGAACAATCGCATTATGGACGGGTTCACGACGCTGTCAGCCCCGGGCTTCGCGGCCAAAGCACTGATCCCCAGCGTAAAAACCATCAGCAAAAACACACCGGTTAAAAACCACCTCACAGAGTTCCCGGACTTGACCCACCCAACCGATGTCCAGCGCGAGATACGACACAACACCGTCCACCACATCAGGACTGTACCTGGCCCACCAGTAACATGCCGACCACGGCGACTGGCACCGGACCGGCTCGCTATCGCAAAAGCCGAGTTCGACGCCATGTTGCGCGATGGTAAAGCTCGTCGATCAGAGAGTTCATGGTCCTCGGCACTACACATTGTGCACAAGAAAGACAACGTTTGGTGTCCATGCGGCGACTACAGAGCGCTCAATTCCCGAACCATCCCTGACTGCTACCCTGTCCGCCATATCAACAATTACTCCCACCAGCTTTTCGGCTGTTCCGTCTTTTCCAAAATAGACCTTGTGAGAGCCTATAACCAAATTCCCGTCAATCACGGAGACTTCCAGAAGACGGCCATTAACACTCCTTTCGGCTTGTTCGAATTCCCCTTCATGTCCTTCGGCCTGCGCAGTGCCGCCCAAACCTTCCAACTGTTTATGGACAACATTCTGCGGGGTCTCGACTTCTGTTTCGCGTACCTGGACGATATCCTCATATTCTCCCGATCACCGGAGGAGCACGAGGGACAACTACTGGAACTCTTCCAGCAACTCCAGAAACACGGGATCATAATCAACCCGACGAATTGCGTCTTCCGAGCACCTGAGGTCACTTTCCTCGACTACACAAGGTGTCCGCCGAGGGGTCCCAAACTCTCGCAGAGCGAGTGACTCATCTGCAGGACTGCCGACCACCAAAGACCGCCAGCCAGCTCCGTCATTTCCTGGGCATGGTTAACTTCGAACGGCGATTTCTGCCCCACGCGGCTGCCACCCAAGCACTACTGCACGACGTTCTCTCCGGCCCTAGAGTCAAGGGCTCCCACCCCGTCTCCTGACACCGGAGTTCCTGAAGGCATTTGAAGAGTGCTAGGCGAGTCTGTCACAAGCCACTCTGCTCGCACACCCTGACCCATCCGCTCCACTCGCACTCGTCACGGATGCCTCCAAGTCCGCCATGGGTGCCGTGCTGCAGCAACAAGTCAACAACATCTGGCAGCCACTCGCCTCTTTCTCGAATAACTTAACCCTGACCAACAAAAATACAGTGCCTACGACCGCGAGCTGCTGGCCATTTACGAGGCCGTCAAACATTCCCGACATATGCTGGAAGCGCGACACTTCACCATCTTCACGGACCACAAGTCCATCACTTACGCCTTCCAGCAGAAGCGAGATAAATGCTCACCCCGTCAGTTCAATCATCTAGACTTCGTCTCTCAGTTCACAACCGACATCCGACACATCTCTTGACAGGACAACATTGTCGACAATGCCCTCTCTCGTGTGGAGTCCGTCACTGCGCCACCACCTTACGACGTACTCGCCGCATCACAGGACAGCGACGACGAACTCCGAGCACTCCTGGTGTTCAACCACCACCCTGCGGTTCGAAAAACCAACAGTCCCCGGTACCGCATTCTCCATCTACTGCGACACGTCTACCGGAAGGTCTCGGCCGTACGTCCCAGTGCCTCTACGACACCAAGTGTTCCAGTTCATCCACGAGATGTCACACCCAGGCACCAGAGCAAAAGCAAAGCTGGTCGCACAGCGTGCAGAAGGACTGCCGCACCTGGGCACGTGCTTCCCAGTCCTGCCAGCGCTCCAAAGTCTCCCGCCACACAGTCACTCCACTGGGCGACTTTACACCACCGGCAGCCCGCCTTCTGCACGTCCATATCGACACTGCGAGACCCCTTCCGACGTCAGCGGGCTACACCATACTGCCTCACTGCAGTCGACCGTTTCACCCGCTGGCCAGAAGTCGTCCCCATTCCGGACATCACAGCCGACAAAGTGGCACGCGCCCTACTGACCGGCTGGATATCACTCTTCGGTTGCCCCCAGACGATCACCACCGACCAGGGATGCCAGTTCGAATCACAACTATTCAAATCCCTGGCCAGGCTGTGCTTCATCCAGCTTTCACGTGCAACCGCACACCACTCAGCAGCTAACGGACTCGTAGAACGCTTCCACCGGACGCTGAATGCAGCCATCATGTGCCACAGGGACCAAGAGTGGATTGAGGTGCTTCCCCTGGTTCTCCTCGGAATCCGCACTGCTTTCAAGAAGGACCTGCCAGCATCGGTAGCTGAGCTCGTTTACCGCGAGCCCTTAAGAATTCCCGGGGAGCTACTAACTCCAGCTACCGACTCCGCGGATCCAGCGCAGCTCATCATAGAGCTCCACCAGCACATGGCCCGTCTCCGAGTAGTTCCAGCAGCACGCCACGCCTTCCCAGCTACTTTCATGCACACTGCCCTCGAGAAGTGTACCCACGTCTTCCTTCGGCAGGACTCAGCACGCCAAGCACTGGAGTCCCTTACACCGGCCCCTACCAGGTCCTGTCAAGGAGACAGAAGACGTTGCAACTCCTCATGCGCGGAAGGCACGTCACTGTATCAGCCGACAGGGTCAAGCCAGCCTACATCCTGCAAGAGACCGTCCGCGGGGTCAGCATCTACCCACCAGTCGTAGCCGCACCGAACGTAGGACCACCTGCCATCCCACCTGTGGCTCCGGGCGCCACATCCATTTACCCGCTCGCCTCAACTTGTGAGCATTAATTTTTCTGAGGAGTGGAGTGATGTGGGGGACATCCCACATAGCACGCTCTTTCCACCGGTCTTTCATACAACACTCACTCCTTAGTGCATACCGCATTGCCGGACGTTTCATTTATATTTATACAAGCACGCACTGCAAATTTCATCTCCTCATTTTCGCTAGCCAATCAGCGCTCTGAAAATTGTTGCTCCTCAAATGGAAGTTTCGCTCCGCCCACCGAGCATGGTATAAAAGGCGCAGCCCAACAAGAGCAGGACACGATCAGTTGAGGGCAGGAGTCGATCAGAAGATCAGAATTTTGCATGTGGATCTGTATGAGTCAGGATTCAGTTCACAGAGGTTTCGAGTATTTATTGATTGAAGTTTGGCAGGAGTGAGATTCGGAGGTTGCAGATCAGGAGATTAGTTGGAGAGACGCTTACCGAAGGAGTTTTTGAGCTCTCTCAGGTGACCATAGACTTGGAGTGTGTTCGTTTGCAGCTTACCTGGTTGACTATTCTGCTACCAGTGTAGAGTGCGTGGCTAGTGCATTGGAAGTGGGGGCTGTCCCGTCTGCAACTGACTATCAAGCAGGCGAAATGACACAGCCGACCTTTTGTGAAACGCGGAGGACTGCAATTGTGGATTCCTTTAACAGGAGCCACGTAAACTTAAGAAATAGTAATCCTCACTGCCAGGAAGATATCGAGTTACTGGCCAAAGGTTTACGAACAATAAGGCAGCTTATCCACACTTCACCCTCCATGAATGGAAACGGCGCAGTATGGAATAAACTTTTAACGAAATCCGAGGCCGAGAGGACAGTGCTCTGTAAGCACTTCGGCGGCAAGGCGCTCTTTACAGCCATGCTGCGCCTCTATGCTGCCATCCACAGGGAGATGCGAGAGTCTCCCCTGCTGGAAGAAAAACGAGATTCAGCTGAGGAATTTCGAGAGCTAAGGAGTCGAAAGCGAAACTCCTCAGAAGAACAGACGAAAAAAACATAGATATCAACTAGCCCCAGGGACCCTAGGATAAAATCCCAGGGTGAAGTAACAACAAAGAACTTCTTTACGCCACTGAGGACATCAGAAATGGACGTGGACGAGACAGCCAACAAGTCGGGAGAACAGCAGCCATCGGACAAGCCAGGTAGGCCGCCTCCAATTGTACTAATCTCCATGACAAACCTGATGCAGTTGCAGAGGAAGGTCAAAGACCTAGTCACGGAAATTTTGAGTTCCGCAACACCAGGAGCGGTACCAGAATTGTCACGAAGGAAATGGCGGTCTGTCAGCTATCAAAAATTTTCTAGAAAGTAACAATCTATCGTACTTTACATACTATCCCAAGTCTGAGAAACCCATTACAGATGTTATATTTCACCTTCCACAAAATACTCCAGCGGAAGATATTTCTGACAGTCTGATAAGTCTGTGGTTTGACGTCATTAGCGTCAAACAAATGACAACCAGTCGTCGGATTCCTCAAGAAGGAACAAATACCATTTACCTTCCCTTGTTCCATGTCACACTTCCTATAACGGAGAAGTCCTAAGAACTCTTTCGGCTGACCAACTTCTGCCACATTGCCATCAAGGTAGAGGCGTACATAGCACAAAGCGGGCTAACACAGTGCTACAACTTCCAGCAGTTCGGCCACGTTTGGGCAAACTGCAAACAACCCCCATGTTGTTTGAAGTGCGGAGGCGGCCACCTACATAAGGAGTGCCCAGAAAAAAGGGAACTCTGCCTCCACTCCAGCATGTTGCAACTGCCGACTGGCGGAGGAAGAAAACCCCCAATTCCCGCCAATTATCGGAGTTGCAGATACGCCAAATAGGAGCAACAAAAGAGGTAGACACAGAGAACGCCCAGAACTAACACAGGGAAGGTGTTCTCATCAAACGTCATCACTCCAGGTGTCTCCTTCGTGGCGGCACTCAGAAGCGGCGCAAAGCAACATCCTCAAACAAGTCCCTCTCCGGTGGCTTCTACACCCGAAGCAAGACAGCAGTTTATTCCGACCCCTGCACTGTAACAGGAAACAGGTCAGTCAGTTCAGGCTCCTCATATAAACAGTCCAGCTATCGACAATATGTTGAGAGTAGTGACTGTAGTACAGCAGATCATGACAGAGATCAGTGGTGCAGTGTTCGAGGAGGAAAAAATAATGGCCATTACTAAAATTGTTCTAAACCTAATGAAACAAAATGGCCACTAGAATTCATAGGCCCCTCAAAGTCATAGCATTTAATGCGAACGGCATTGGGAGGCAGCGCTATGAGCTCAGTAAACAGGTGCAAGACCTACACGTAGACGTGGCCCTGTTTTCAGAGACACATCTGAAAAATCATGAGAGGTACTTTATTCCAAATTACCACTTTTATAGAATCGACCACCACTCGGGCAGAAAAGGAGGAACTGCCATTGCAGTCAGAAAAGTCATTCACCATAACCATGTAGACCTACAACCCCTTGATTCAGTAGAAGCGACAGGGGTCTGCATACCAATTGGCAATAGTGAATTACTGCTTGCAACTCTTTATAAATCTCCAGGCAGAGCCTGGAGTGATACTGACATCACTGAGCTCTTAAGCTTTAGACGTAAGACTATTTTGGCAGGTGAACTGATTGCTAAGCATCCATTTTGGAATAGCAGATTTCCCAAACCCTAGAGCTTGAAAATCCTTGACCTATTTGATAAAAGTGATTTCGAAATCTCAGCGCCACAGTGCTCCAATCATTATTCCCCTGAGGGAAGTGATGACGTGTTAGATACTGTGGTTCACAAAAATATCAGAGTGTCAGATGTCATCGTCTCTGATATTTTGGATTCAGATCACCTACCAATAGTATTCCACATACTGGATAACGTTAAAATTAGGAATCTTTCGGAACCCATTGAAAAATGTAGAGATTGGGAGGGGTTTCAAAGCCTTGCCTACAAATTAATATCACATAAACTAGAAATTAATTCGCGGGTAGAAGCCGACAAAGCGGCAGGCGACTTTGCAGCTTCTATTGATTCGGCATATAGGTTGCCGACAAGTAAAGTTACACTTTCGGATATAAACAACGACCTACCTGGTCTAGATCTTTTGATAAAATAGAAGCAGAGGCTAAGAAAATTGTGGCAAGAAACCAGGGATCCAGCGTGTAAAGCGGCAGTCAATTGGGTCACCAAATCGATCAGACGAATGACCCGAAAAAGGGCACTTGAACAGTGGGAAACAAAAATAGGTAAGGCTGCAGTCACGCCTCAGGTTATATGGCCCATTGCGAAATTTCTCTTAAAGAGAGACGGACCAAGGGCACCAACTGCTATTCATGGTTCTTCGGGCCTTAAACTTCACCCTTCTGATAAAGCCAATGCAATTGCCGACTGTTTGGAAATTCAGTTCGCCTCGCATGATCTGTGAGATGATAACCAGGAAAGGCAGGTGGAGGCTAGAGTACAAGCTCTGCTAGAAACCGTAGACAAAAACCCCCTCAAGGATAAGACCATGCGACGTACAGAAATTAATAAAATCTCTGAAATTAAAAAGGACCTACGGAATTGACGGTCTCCCAAATGAATGCCTCAGGCACCTTCCAAGGCCACCGCTGGTTCATCTAACCCATTTATTTAATCATTGCTTTCGGCTTTCTCATTTTCCAAGTACTTGGAAGGAAGCAAAAGTAATAACTTTACCCAAACCCGGTAAAGACCCAAAATTCCCTCAAAATTTATGTCCAATCAGCCTCCTGTCCACGACAGGAAAATTATTCAAAAGAGCAATTTTGAATTTCCTCCAAAAACATATTGAAGAAATAGGCATGCTCAACGCAAGTCAGTTTGGTTTTCGTGCACGTCACAGCACGACATTGCAATGTATGAGGCTGGCGGACCACGTGACCCTTAATTTCAACAACAAAATGTCTACGGCTGCGGTGTTCTTGGACATCGAAAAAGCCTTTCATACCACGTGGCACTCAGGATTGCTGTATAAGTTATGAAAATTGGAATTCTCGAACAGTTTGACCACACTTATTGGGTCCCTTCTTTCTAAACGCAAATTCAGGGTCTCGGTTGAAGGCGAAGTGTCAACGCCAAGGGAAATGCAAGCAGGGCTGCCACAAGGTTCTGTCCTTTCCCCTACCCTTTTCAACTTGTACGTAAATGATGCCCCCCAAACACATGGTGTCCACCTGGCCTTCTTTGCGGAGCACGCCTGTCTGTATGCGACAGATCGCCATTAGGGTTTTATTATTAGAAATCTGCAGCGCGGTCTCAGCTCAATGGAGACCTGGTGTGAGCACTGGAATATAAAAATTAATGAAGATAAGACTCGGGGGGTCTACTTCTCTCATGGTCGTCGACCGCCTGAGTCTTGTTTTACTCTAAATGGAAGAAATATTCCATTTGTAAATAGTGCAAAATATCTAGGTGTAATCTTCGATAAGAAAGTGGCTTTTAGATTACACATAGAAATGATCGAAGCCAAGGCCTTCAGAACATTCATTAGAGTATATTCACTATTCAACAGTGAGCGATTGAGCGCTAACATTAAACTGACCGTCCATAAAGTTCTTATTAGATCCGTAAAGACTTATGCTAGTCTCACCTGGGAGTTTGCGGCAGACCCCAATCTAGTGAAATGTTCGTTCGTTCAAGACCCTAAATCCCCGAAAGTTCTTCACCGATTGTTTGAAATTTTGACACAACATTGCATTCGAATACGCGTGTTTTTATATACCTATTATATACATGTCACACCTGTGACAGGTTGATTGGTTGTTAAAATATTAATTGTAGTCAATACTAATACTGTAACGTGTTATACGTCGTCCATCGCTGCGCAACGGCTACAATGGAAATCGTTGAGTTCCCACAGCGACAAATCGAATACCAACAGATTGTTGCCTAGGAATAACCGTGGCAACGAACTGTTGAAACAGCGGAAATAATGCATTTCTGCGGCAACGCGCACAGAACACGTTAAATCGAACCCTGGGCGAAAGTGCCCTCTATTGCGTCCGAAACCAAGTTATAATAGTCCAGCTCCGAAGAGTTTTTCGGCGATACTGGACGTGATAATAATTGTACTCGCTGGTGTAAAAGTGAGCGTTCAATAACTTATTCGCTGAATCCGAGACGTACGTGGAAGTTATTTGTCGCACTGAATAGGAGACACGTGACCACAACAATGTTACATAGGTAACACGCGACATATTCTTATTGTCAAAGTACACATAAATAATGCAACAATTTAAAAGACATCAAGAATATGTCACTCACTAAAAATGTATTTTAATACTTTATGATGTTAAAATCATTAAAAATGTCAATCTATCTATATAAATAAAAATGTAAATGTTCGTTTGTTCAAATTCTTAAATCCCCGAAAGTTCTTCGCCGATTGCTTTGAAATTTTGATACAACGTTGCATTCGAATACGTGCGTTTTTATATACCTATTATATAGATGTCACACCTGTGACAGGTAAAAACATGCTTCTTTTGAAAAACAGCGCCATCTGTTGGACGTAAAAGCAACACTCGCTATACTAAATATTTTACGATTCCATTTCAATGTTTCCGATTGCATTGTTAAATTGGATTTTCATAAATTTCGATTTATTTTTATTTTGATTTAATTATTTCGTGTGACATTGCGTTGGAATTGAGCTGTGTCGTTCACCACAGCGTTCATTTCGTGAGTAGTTTATTTTTTCTTCTTTCATTGTTTTTCAAGACTAAGACTGACAAATGACAGACCCGACAACTCATCAGAGAGGGCGCCCCAAATGGACAGGACAGCAACTTTCACAAAGAAGAAAACATCTGTCATGAGCCCCAGCTGGGGCTCGACACCAAGACAGACACACTGACTGACCATCAGTTGCAACATGACTTTGACTTTGACTTTCGCAATCGTCAGTGATCACATTCAGTTCAGAGCGATCAGTCATCATAGTCATCAGCTCTTCTCTGCGACCAGGTAACCGATGTAGTTGCCGCAAGTCTCCAGGAACCACGCTCTGCGACCATGCAACTAACGCAGCTTCCACAACTCCAGCAACCACACCGTGGGCAGCTGTTTCTACCGGTGCATGTAGCACTACATCAGCAGCCAGACAGGCCAGCTGAACAGCCATAAAACTTGGCCTACTACGAAGGAACAACAGCCATTTTGAGGGCCCGCAAACTTTCCGAAGTGGTTGTCTATTGGAACCTCTACAATTCCACAAAACAATAGAATACAATACAAGAAAATGCAGATCTAATAATGAGACCTTGAAACAGTTACGTCGTGTATAATATTAATCGACCACACCCACTTAGGGTGTGCCAGGCAAAAATATAATAATTGCCCCCTGAAATTCCCAGTTTGGCTACTACTCCTCTCTAGCAAACAAACAATAGAATACAAGAAAAATACTGATTCAATATTTGCAAAGTTGAAACAGTTACATCGAGTAACATTAGTCGAACACACCCACTTACAGGGTCGGAGCTATGCAGACAAAAAAAAAAATACAATAATTGCTCCCTGAAAACAACAATTCGGCTATTACTCATCCCAAACATTCACAAGAAACACTCCCCTTACCCAATCGGGAGAAACACTCCAAACCGAATTTAGATTGGCCACGACCGAACAGAATTTGTTACCTGCCTACCCTGACTTCTCGTCACTGAGTGGACATCCACTCCCTACTTCCTGACTCAACCAAATTAGAAACAGTTGCAGGGGGGAAAGGGTAATCACGTGGTAGGTCTGACGATACAACTTGTAGAACCAAAAGCTGAAAAGGGGAGGGGGGATTAGGAATGAAGGAAGCCATGATGCAAATATGGCTCACTGGAATGTGGCACTGCATATATATTGTGTAAACCAATGTTCCTCCAAAACGTCGGTTTATACAATACCTACATTCCAGAAGATGGCACTCTTCAAATTATTTGATCTAGTGCAATCTTTTCAATACTAAATGGAATCCAGTGGGAAAAAAAAAGCTATGGATGGCACAGATTTAGATTCCTTCCAGAAAGTGAGCGCCTCTTTGTTCAAACTCTTTTCTTCTGCCTTAACCATCTATTCCCACTGACATCAGTGAGTCCTTGTACCTGTATTTCATCAATGATCAAGCACAAATGCTTGTGCACATTACTTCAGAAGCCTTGACATGCCAGGCTGTATGCAAAGTTTCAGATTACATGACGGTTTGCTTGCATTTGTACTTCTTTAACTACACATCCATGGCTAAAACTTGGGGTAAATATAGGGTATTTAATTTTTTCTTAAATTATACTACAAGTAGGAGGTTGTAAACTATGCTAATAAATATGGTATAAGCTTTGTGGGGTACATATTTAATAGTTCAGCAGAATTTCTTACAGCATATGTGTAACCAGAAATCACAACTGCCTCTATGACCAGCAATCAAGACTTCACTCTCATTTTAAATAGGCTAAAATCTACTGTCTCTTCTACATGCCTCTCTGACACTTCCTTCACATAGTTGAACAGATCTTCATTCCTGAAGTGTATAGTAACTGAAGGATTGGTCCTGGCTTCAATTTTCTTGGGAACAGGAACTGGTGGTTGAAATGCTACTTCTGATGGATTATATTTAATGAATAATTCCTCTGCTGACCTAAAAAGAACCAAATTATGCTTTAACCAAGAGGTTAAGAAAAGGAAAATGTAAGTTTACAAAGCATTTAACCAAAGTAATGTTTAAAAAATTGGCACCATCTTGTAAACACAAATAAAATAATTGGTGTTAAATGAACTGCATATGCTCTAAGGTTCAAAATCCTGAATACTAGAAACTATAAAAATTAAAATAAAATGCAATACTCCATAACATTTTCCAATGGAAACTGGAATGCATGTCATATATGAGATTAACTTTGTTGTACCTTCACTCTTTGCAGATTCATGATGGCAAACCCAAGGACAATTTCGGAATACCTGATATATCAATACAAGTGTGAACAAAGCTGCAGTGACCATGGTGAAGATTAAGTCACTTACAGTTTAGTAAGTTCTGGTGCTAGGTACCCATCTCCTGTTACTGGGACACCAAGCAGGATATTACAGGCAAACTTGCAAACAACTGGATGATAGTGGCGCTTCAGTGCAGTCATTTCCCAGATGGCTGTATTGCTAGCATTGCAATATTCAGGGTCTTCCAACTCTGGGAAATACACTCCTTGACCAACAGATGAGTCTGGGTCCAGCAATATGTCCACTGATCTGTATACCTACACAATGTAAATCAAAATACCATTTCAGTCATGAAGGTGGAAGAGAAGACATTCAGTAGTTACTATAGGATTCTGACGATGGTGTATAACACACTGATATGTTGGGATTTTGGACTTTATCCATCGTCCTGGTTTTTAAGATAACAAATAAAAACATGACGTTTCGGAAACTGGATCTGTTTCCGTCCTCAGGTGAAGGAAAACATCTATCACGATCGTCCAGTGATTGAGGCTAGCTCTTTCTAAGGGACCCAACTGAATAGGTGTTTTCCTTCACCTGAGGACGGAAACAGATCCAGTTTCCGAAACGTCGTGTTTTTGTTATCTTAAAAACCAGGACGATGGATAAAGTCCAAAATCCCAACATATCAGTAAGACATTCAGTGTTACTTAACTTAAATGATTTGGGAACTGAAGCATCCTCATTCCAGCTTTGCCCTACAATAATCCAGTCAGAACCCTTAAAATACTGAGGGTAAGTTCCCACTTACAGTACACCTGTTGTAAGTGGGGTTCCCAAGATAGCTTGCTGTCAAAATGAAGGAACAGAAATGTGAAAGATGGGACAAATGGTGGATGGGTTATTTTAGATACAGGGTGGAGCAAATGTGCATTTCCTGCTTATGAATAAAATAAACATAGGCATTTGCATGGTGAAGATGAAGAAGAATGCATTCTCCAAAGATTTATTACCATCTGAAACTGAAGTCTGAGTGACAGTAATGTAGTTGACATGTAAATGTTGAGACTGATGCATCTATTACATGTAGAATGTCATTTACAGTAACTGCAAAGAATGTAACATTAATATAAGGTTCATGCATTGAAATAAAAACACTGCCTACTTATTATGGGGGGCACCCGATAGTGTAGTTGGTTGAGGCACTATGCTACAAGCCAGAAGGTCACAGGATCAAATCCTGATGAGGTCATTGGATTTTTTCAATTTACCTAATCCTTCCAGCCACACTTTGGCCCTGGGGTCAACTCAGCCTCTAACAGAAATGACTACCAGGAATATTCTTTGGGGTTGGCAACCTTACCGCCATCTATGAGCCAATTGTCTACAAAATGTCAGAACCTCAACATCTCACAACCCTATTGGCCTCCAAGGGCTGATACAGAGATACCTTTACTTTTTTTACTTATTATAGCAATGTTATGTAAAAGTAAAAAAAAAAGTAAAGCTATCGCTGTAACAGGCCGTGAGACATTGAGAGTCCCACATTATTTAGACGATTGGCTCAAACATGGCGGTAAGGTTGTCAGCCTAACGCACCTTACTCCACAGGAAAATTATTTAATTCCTGGTACTCATTTCTGTTCAAGGCTGAGTGGACCCCAGGGCCATAGTGCGGCTGGAAGGATTAGGTCAATTGAAAAAAATCCAATGACCTCATCGGGACTTGAACCTGCAACCTTCCAGCTTGTAGCATTGTGCCTCAACCAACTATGCTACCATGTGCTCCCAGCAATGTTATGTACATACATGTATTTACCGACACACATGTGGACAAACACACACACACACATGCACATACCTAAATATCCATTCACTCTTCCCCAGCAAAGGGGTATTAAAGCATGAAAGACTGTGACATACATCTTTTATTTTATTTGCAACTGTGGTGCCACACACTGATGGCATCAAGAATTAAATGGTTTCCATGCAACAGAACAGCAGCAAACACAGATCACTTAATGCACCAATTTATGCACTACAAATATCAGAATCCTACATTGAGCGTACCAGTGTCTCTCCAGACTCACTGTATGGCTGTCATGTTATGTTAAAGAAAAAGTACAAAGACAGCAGCATCTCTAGTGGTGTCATATGTGAAAAAGCATCATTTTTGCTTTGAAAGTTATTAGGATAGGGCAGACACACAGATATGACGGTCCTATAAGTCCTCAGAATGAAAACACACTCCAAGGAAAACATCTAAAAAGATGGAAAGACTGTTCTGTAATAAGTATAACATGCAAATTCATTCTACCGCTAATGAAGGTGAAAAATATATAAAATTATATAACTACATAAATTACATAAAATTAGGATTTTTTAACTTATCCACACTGAAGAACTGCGAGCACCTTTAGACCAAGTTTCAAGTTTTAAAATATATACCTGCATAATGGTTCTTATGAGTGCCAGACAACTAATGGAGCCATTGTGTAACAACTGCATGGCCAATGTTGCAAGCCGCTTTGTAAATGCAAACATACGCTGCTGAGAGAGCCTTTTATGTCGATGTATCACAGCTAAATCTAAAGTCTTCAGTACAGTTGGGAGGTCCTGATGACTATCACCTAATGAAAAAAGTTTACTTATATAAAGAAGAAAAACCTAGATGTAACCAAAAAATGAAGAATTAAATGAATTTTCATTAAAAAATGGCAACCATTATGATTATGAAGAGTGTTTAAAAGATTTTCAATTACACCCTCCCCATTTAACTTGATGATTTTAACTGAATGTGGCTGGTTACAATGCTGTAACAGAAACAAACATTCAAACTATGAGCGAAGAACAACCAAATGTGAATTCATTCCCTAATTAAAAATTGCAAATTATTCAGAATTAAAACATCCACAACATAAATGGACAATAACACATAGTCATCACAAGTAGCTTTAAATAGGAGATAATTTATCATCAACTTACTTCTTGCTGATTTCTTTTAATTTAAAGAACACACATCAGTTGCATGGGTTATGCAATGAGAAATGTCTCAGTGATAATGAATGGTGCATCTAGAAAGCTATAGAGTGTAGACTGTACTGTACTATACTGAAAGATATTATACTGGCATTTGCTTGGAGGGAATAAGTAGGCCACAAATGAAATCAGATAATGACAGCAGTCTTCAGGTTGTCTTTTCAATGTGAGTTGTAAGCCACATGCCCTAGCAATATGCCACAACTACTGTTACGCTTCATATTCAGAACCCAACAACTACAATGATTTAAGTCTTTACACTGATACTGATTCAGTGTCTCATATGATTCAGAATGGTGTGAAAGAAAGAGATAATTTGGTGCTACTGATTTTCAATTTTATTTTAGAATACAGTGTTACAAAGTGGGGGGTACTTGCTAGCGTAATTGGTTGCGGCACTATGCTACAAACCTGAAGGTTGCAGGTTCAGCTCCCAATGAAGTCCTTGGATTTTCAATTGACCTAATCCTTCCACCTGCATTATGGCACTGGGATCGATCCAGCCTCTAACAGAAATTAGTACCAGGAATCTTCCTGGATATAAGGAATGGCTGGCATGTAAGGTTGATAACCTCACAAGCATCTGTGAGCCAAATGTTCAGAAAACGTGGGAGCCTTGACATGTCACAACCTTATGGGCCTCCATGGCCTGTTACAGGGATAGCTTTACATTATACTACAAAGGTACAGAAAATCAGAAAGAATTAGAAGTGAATAGAACATGCCAGCATCTAGTCTATGCCACTGATGTTCATTTATCAGGCAATACAAACACGGTCGACACAGCCTCTAACAGAAATTAGTACCAGGAATCTTCCTGGATATAAGGAATGGCTGGCATGTAAGGTTGATAACCTCACAAGCATCTGTGAGCCAAATGTTCAGAAAACGTGGGAGCCTTGACATGTCACAACCTTATGGGCCTCCATGGCCTGTTACAGGGATAGCTTTACATTATACTACAAAGGTACAGAAAATCAGAAAGAATTAAAAGTGAATAGAACATACCAGCATCTAGTCTATGCCACTGATGTTCATTTATCAGGCAATACAAACACACTAAAAATTAAAAGCACAGAAAATTTACTCGACATCACTAAGGAGGATAATCATTATAAGGGGAGACAAAATCATAATATAAAGACAGCTATCAAAATGTGGGAAAGTTAGAGTATCTAGAATTGATAAGGGGAAAGATAGTAAATGCACACAGAAGGAATACCACGGAGATCTTAGCACACATGAGAGGATAGTATTAAAATGGATCTAAACAAAAGAGGGGGTGGACTGCATTCAAATTGCCCAATATATAGAATCTTAATAGTATGCATCCTGTTGGGTGTCATAAACAAGGTATATAAAATGCATACTTCTGTATACATTTTATGTACCAATATACATAGGTTACTTCAAAAGTCATGGCAACATAATTTTTCTGAAATTTCGAAAGCTCCGACCGGAATTTCCAAATTTGCCGCTGAGAGACAGCAACGTCTGATTTCTAATGATGCTGCTAGATGATGTGGAAGTCCAAGGACAACAAAGCGAGTCCAGCGCGAAGTCAGTGTGATCATAACCTTCATTGAGAATGAACGTTAGCCAGCTGGAACAGCACTGTTACATGAAAATAGCAGTGCTTCACAGCAGAAATACGACTGAATGTCACTCAGAACTTGTGGAAGCTCTGGGTGAGCGTGCTCTACCATACAGAACTGTTGCAAGGTGGATAGAAGCATTCTAACAATGTCATCTTCCTTCACGACAACGCAACTGCCCACGCAGCAAACGGTGTCAAGAATCGTTTACAATGTTGGGGATGGGAAGTACTACACCATCCTCCATGTTCACCCAACATTTCGCCATGTGACTATGACTTAATACCCAAATTGAAACAGCCATTGTGAGGGAAATGCTTTTGTACACAAGACAACATTTCCAACGCAGTTCGGCATGAATGACAAGATTTGGAGATGGTGAAGCTGATGGAATTCGCCATCTTCCTCATCGCTGGCGGCGAGTACTTGATATACTTGGAGACTACTTTGAAGGTTGCTAGTCGTAATGTAAGAATTCAGATTTAACTCACATTGAATTTTTTATTTCTTAATAACAATTGAATTTTTCGAGGATTAAAGAATGAAAAAAAAAGTCATTCCGTAATGCGCAATTTTTCTTGCCTACTATACCTGTGCCCCTTCACATCTACCTGATCTGACTAATCCAATCGGAGGGGTATATCATGCCCTTTCATAAGTATATTTTGAATTTTCTTCACTGTAACATGTTTGCCCCCCAAAATTAGTTGCCATGACTTTTGAAATAACCCACGTATATGGTCCAGTGGCATGCTACTGTGAACACAGTAATGAAACTTTGGTTTCCATAAAAGGCACAAAATTTCCTGACCCTGTTACATGGGGTCAGCTAAGTTTTTTGAGCTGTAGCACCACGTTGGTTATTAAATTATTTGATGATTCTATATTAAGTGATGAGGTTGTGTAATACTAAATGAGATCTGAAACAATGATTACGACTGAATGTAGTCTGGGAGTTACCTGCATGAACTGAGAGAAGATTGCGGTATAAGTGAACATAGAAGCGGAATGGATCAATGTTGAGAACCTCTCCCTGGCCAGACAAAATGGTGAAAACTGTCTGGATGCAGTGCATCTGCTCTCGATAACCTAGTGGCTCATGTTCCAGTAAATGGTTCAACACATTCACTATGTCTTCATAGAACTCCAGGTTGATGCAGTGAGCATATCTGAAAAATATATATTTTAAATTTATTCCCACTGGAATAATGTTCTTCAATAGAAGTCCTTGGAATAGATGAACATATAGGTAATCTCTCTCTCTCTCTCTCTCACTCATGAACATACAGAAGCACACAAAAACAAATGTCAGAACAATGCTCAGAAGGCTGATGTGAAGTTTTCACAGTAGTAATTATGAAGAGTAATTTCTTCTCCAGTATAATGCCGAGTAGTCTGGTAAAGTCCATGGAAGTTTTTCCAAAACAATGGTGGCCTTCTACTTATTTATTTTCATCTTCCTCCTGATTCATTCAGATGCTATTTAAGAATTGACAAAAACCTGAACAAGGGTGAATAGTGCATCAATAGAAGGATCACATACATATGAAGTGGAGAAAATTAAGGGCATCATTTCATGTAATTGTTTCTGTCTTATATTAACTTCTAGTATAAGTTACACTGGAATTTTTAAAATTCATTTTTTTTTTAAACTCTTTAATTCTTTCACTCTGTCATATTTTCCACAACATGTTTCACACTGCACAGCCATCATCAGGTGCTCTGAAACTGTTCTGGTGAAACTGCTGCACTTTATACATTGTTGTTAACACCCTTTTTCCAATTTTATAATAAAATTCTGAATTTTGAAGTATAATTTCCTTTTCGTGTTCAGTGCGTGTTGGTGGTTGGTGTACCTGTAACATGTACTAAAGGCGTTCCGTATATAATGCCTCCTATTTTTTTTAAAGAAAACTACAACAGATACAGAAATCATAATAACGCAGTTAAATAGAGCAAGATTTCAGCTACTTACAGCTATTTTTCCACATAATCACCACCATTCGTTATGCACTTTTGCCATCGATGAACAAGAGCCTGTATGCTGCGCCTGTAAAAGTCTGCGCCAGCAGAGGCTAGCCACTTTCTTACAGCTGCAATGACAGCATCGTTGTCTGGAAAATGTTGCCCACGTAGTTCATCTTTCATAGGCCCAAAGAGATGGAAGTCTGAAGGTGCTAAATCGGGGCTATAAGGTGGATGTGGTACAACAGTCCAGCCAAACTTTGCAATGTGCGTGGTGGTCGCCAAACTGGTATGGGGTCCAGCATTATCGTGTTGCAAGCGAAAGGTTGTCTGCTTCTCTGGCCTGACTCGGGAAATACGGGCTTTCAGCTTAGTCAGCGTCGTCTTGTAGCGTTCAGAATTGACAGTCCCTGGTCGTTATCTGCTGATCTGTTCGGATGAGGCACTGTTCATTGTGAGGAGTGGCAGCTGAGCAAGGACACCCATGGCGTGGCTTGTCGTGCACTTCACTTTCGCCACTGTTGAAACGCACTACCCACCAAATCACTGTGCTGACATCCACTGTATTGTCTCCGTACACCTTTAGCAAGTGTCGATGGATGTCAATGGGTACAATTTGTTCAGCAGTGAGAAATTCAATAACACATTTCTCTTTCATACGCACTTCTACGTCAGACGCCATTTTGGTAGACTGCTCTGCTGTCCCTATCTGTCGCACGACAACCAAATTAACAGTACATTGGCGGGATGGTTCAACCTTTACTACAACACCACCAACATCCAGCTCAGATGTTATATATTAACACAAAAAATAGGAGGCATTATATACAAATGCACCATGTAATACTGAGCTGTGTTAGCATTTATGTATGGAATATGCTGATGACGTTTTCAGTGCAGTTGAATGCACACTTACTTTTTTGTGGCTGTGCGTATTTCATTGTTTCGTGTAGTTAGTGAATCATAAAACTGGGGAAAAAAAGTGTTATGACAGTATACAAATTGCAGCAGTTTCACCAAAAAAATTTCAATGCATCTAATGATGCCTATGTAGGCTGAAACATATTGGAGAAAATAGGATAAATAAAACTTATAAATTAAACATTAAATTTGTAATTTGAACTTGTAGTATAAGTTAAAGGAAAACGGGCACAAATACGTGGACAGAATACAATGCAACAGGATGCTGAAATACAACATTAAGAGTGTAACAGCTACTACAGGTTGGCTCCAAATAAAGAGGCATTTTGGTGATACAATAATGTGATGCATGGCCAACTGGACTGTGGACATGCCAACACAATAATGCAAAACATGGCCAGTAAGATTAAAGGTGATGAGAAAAAATGGTTTGGACCACATGTTCCACTAACGGATTATGCACATTTTTTAAAATCTTAGTGCCATATTGTGATATATGTAATTGGAGGTTATGGAACAGGCTTGAAGTGTGTGTATTTCAAGTCTTTTTTGTTATTATGAATACCCATCAAAGCAACCTTTGGCAAATTTTATAAATTATTGTTATATTGAAATTGCACTGTAAGCAAAATGAGACCATAACAACCAGCATTAATATAATCACCTTGCAAGTCCCTCAAGTGTGATGCTTAGTATCTTAGAAGATGGTGCTTTCTTCAGTACACGAAAGTAAATGGTGAACACAAATTTGGTGACTTCTGTGAGGTACTGCTGCTTGGCTTGTTTATTCTCTTCTGCTTTAGTCTCCAACAGTTCCTTCTCTAGTTCCTCTAGTTTCTTGCTTCTCTACATAAACAAAAACTGAGCATCAGAGGTTATATAAAAAATTTATAGCCTAACTGAAGCAGACACACACACATAAAACATAACTGCTGATTGATTATTTCTTGCTTCTGTATCAATTACTGAAAACATGAAGTGCCAAATTCATGTCAGTATGATCAGGATGAATGTAGGAAGATGTGGCAGCATATTCTAAGGTGCTAACACAGCAGGTAACATAGGTGGCTATAAAAACCATACCAAATTTCAGTAAGGACAGAAAGGCCTAAATGCAAGTCAGGTGCTTCACTGCAATACTACAATGTTCAGCAATAAAACTTAATTACTCTTCGATTTTCTGGGATTGTGGAATTTGGAAGTTCATCACAGCAGGAACAAAAACTCACCACTGGATCACACCCTGAGACAGACAGCATTACAATATTCACATACTCAGAGCCTGCTCCCTGAATGGATATTATAAAATCATTCTCCCCTCTATTCTTTAGCCTACAAACAACTTTTTCAAAAAAGTTCTCAGTGAATCCAACTGCTTATAGCTCTAGTACTTAGAGGTGACAGTCCTCCGACGCAAGGTAGGAGAAGTACTGGTAGTGGCGGGGAGAGCTCCAGTATGCCAACAAGTGTGGCGGGGAATGCAGTACAGGTGTTCTCAAAAGGAAATAACTTCTTACCTCATTGTGTTGCATAGTGATGGTGGTTTCTTCTTGTTGATGTTCACACATCCAACGTTAAAAGTGCCGAATATATTATGCACTATACACTATTATACACTTTTTCACTGTTATATACATGAAGAGTTTATTTACATATTACATGGGTCTATTCTAAAGGGGCAACAATGGCAATGTCCGATTATTTTTTGTTTTCTTCCAGCGGAACCCCAGTTTCAAAATAATTTTCTTTAATATGGAGATGCATCCCTGAAAATCTTAAGTTTTCTTCAACTTTTCATGAACTTTTTTCAGGATAGGTCTTCGTTTTTTGATTATGTAGAAGTCATTAATTGTTCTTCGCACCACACACTTGTCAAAGTCGTCCAAAGTGGCTAGTGGAGATTTCCTAGGTCTTTCTTTATGGGGTGACGAAAAGGAAGTGGAAGCCCCAGATTCAATATTTTTTTGTTTCTCTTATTCTTCTGACACTACTTTCCGATACACCTGTTGCCTTTGCTACTTCCACTCCTATGTTCTTCACTGTAATTGTTGGCCCAGCCTCTTTCATTTACATTTCTTACATTACTAACAATTTCTCTTGATTGTGAATGCAACACTTTTCCACTCAATTTACTTCGTGTGGGTGGCATGTTAAAGGATATAAAAAATGTACAAATATAAATAAACAAAAAAGAAAATCAATGAATAAAAATAAACAATAAAATAAAATATTGTCACTGTCACCACTTGACTTCTGGCCCAATACTTCAATGCGATGTCTCCACTATCTTTGGCCATGGTTGGATCTCAACTGTCTTCAGCGACAGCTATCCCAATACTGACTTCTTGCTGTCTTCTGTCAAGTCAAAGTCAAAGTCACATTGCAACTGACAGTCAGTCAGTCAGTAAGTCTCGGTGCCAAGCCATACCTGGGGCTCATGACCAGATATTTATTACCTTTAACAAATACGGTCTTGTTTCTGTGGGGCGCCCTCTGTGATGAGAGGATGGGTCTGCCTTTTGTGTGTGCTGCTGGCCCTTGCCAGTGCAGTCTTTCTCTGTAGCTCTCAGCTTATGTAGGTGTTCTGCAGACTAGATACCACATACCATTCCTCACTGTTTCATTTCTACTGTCCGCTGTTACGTAATGGGCACAACAAACTCTCTGTAGTTCATTTCTGGGGAGACGCGTTCATTGCTTCTGCACTGTCTATGCAACGGCTCCGCTATTTGCGTTACTATGGTATGGAAGTGCCTATTCCAAACTCATGTGTTCGGCAATCCGTTGCCTCGGGAACGCTCCTTCGTAACGGTCTGTTTGTATTCGACTTGTCGCTGTTGGAACTCAACAATTTCCATTGTAGCCGTTGCACAGCGATGGACATAAGGTAACTTGCCACAATTTTAATGCAGTATTTACAGAATAATACACTCAAATATGACTCCTACAGTCAAAACTTTTAACTTGACTGTACAAGGAAGAATACTCTTGACATGACTACTCGCACTGAATGCAGACGAATGACTAATGACAACACCCCTCAACTTTCACGAATGGACCTGCCCAGCCACGGCACAGCTTTTCCTGGACTGTCAGCTCCAAGTACTAGAGCTACAATTTTTGGGGATGTCCTGTTATAATCCCTGTTTATTTTAATATCCTTAATTTAAATCAGAACCTTCAAGTACAGTTGTTAATTTACAGCCATTTCACAGTGTGCAAAAGACTTTGGGTCTTAAAAAAATCCTCCTTGATGTTTCAGAGCAACCTGTGAGTATCCACACCTAAAGCATATGATACAAATTATCGAAAAACATGACAGAGATTAAAAATAGAAGCTCCAGAACTCCGTGAAGTGTAATGCTACATCTTTATTAGCACCTAACAACTATGTTCCTATTTCAACAGGCTTGCATGCAATTCATAAGATGTTTCCCTATCCTACCAAAAGCTAGACTCATATGAGTCATAAATAAACTTCTCTTTAAATGTTACAGTTCTGTGGATAGCACCCCTGCTTTGTATTTAGGAGGTCATATGTTCAACTCTTGACTTGGAGACTGGTTATACTGACTGGGATTCTTTGGCCACGGCCACTTCCTTCCAAATCCAATTCATTATCCACTGACCACTCAATGCAATATAATGTGCTATTAACAGCATTGTTAAATTTAACATTAACAAATAAAATAAAAAGGCTTCTCTCAGGAACTTATATGTAGTGTTCTACTTCAATTTTCAAAGGTCTTACTATTCATACCAATACAATACCTTGCGCTCTTTTTTGGACATTGTAAGAAGCTTCTGTTTATGTTTCATAAATTTCTTTTGCCTCAGTTCATCCTCCTTTTCTTTTTCAAGATTAATTTCCTTTATACGCAGTGATAACAAAACCTTCAGAACTTCAGGGTGAACAGAATGTGACCGAGACTTCACAAGACAGTTGATGCAACGTACAATCTGAAAGAGAAATGGAGCATCATATGATCTATGAATTTTCTAGTTATTAATCCCTAGAGGCATTCCAAGAATTTTTTTTTTTACTCACAATCTATCCCTCAAAAATTTCTAGGTTCAGTGCTGTGTACATCCCAAAGTTTTTTCCAGGCTGACAGCTTTTGCACATTGTCCTTGTGTCGCTCAGATGATAGCAGCGACAGATGGACCCATTTGTTATGAATGCAATAATGATGTACGAGGAGCGTTCCGTATATAGTGCCTCCTATTTTTTTTAATGAAAACTACAACAGATACAGAAAGCATAATAACGCAGTTAAACAGACCAAGATTTCAGCTACTTACAGTTATTTTTCCACATAATCACCACCATTTGTTATGCACTTTTGCCAGAGATGAATAAGAGCCTGTATGCCGTGCTCATAAAGTCTGCACCAGCAGAAGCTAGCCATTTTCTTACAGCTGCAATGACAGTATCGTTGTCTGGAAAATGTTGCCGACGTAGTCCATCTTTCATAGGCCCAAAGAGATGGAAGTCTGAAGGTGCTAAATCAGGGCTATAAGGTGGATGTGGTAAGACAGTTCAGCCAAACTTGGCAATGTGCACAGTGATCGCCAAACTGGTATGGGGTCTAGTGTTGTGTTGCAAGCGAAAGGTTGTCTGCTTCTCTGGCCTGACTCGAGAAATGTGGGCTTTCAGCGTAGTCATTGTCATCTTGTTGCATTCAGAATTGACAGTCTGACCAGGCTCCACGAAATCCAAGAAAATCACACCCTGCCTATCCCAAAAGACTATGCACATCACTTTCCGTGCAGATGGCTGTGTCTTGAACTCATTTTTTCTTGGGGAATCTGGATGTCAATACTCCATGGACTGTCTTTTGGATTCCGGCTTGTAGTGGTTACACCATGTCTCATCTCTGGTGGCGATGCTGTGCAGAAACTTGTCACCTCAGCCTCAAACTGGTGTAACACATCCTGACAGACATCCATTCGATGAGTTTTGTGGTCCTGTGTAAGCATCCGTGGGACCCACTTGAAACAAATTTTGCAATAATCCAGCTTCCCCAACATTGTTTCCAATGCATTACAGCCAATATTAAGCCGTGCACACAGTTCCCTGGTCATTATCTGCCGATCTGTACAGATGAGCTGATCAAGGCGCTGTTCATTGTGTGGAGTGGCAGCTGAGCAGGGATGCCCAGGGCGTGGCTTGTCGTGCATTTCTCTTTCGCCATTGTTGAAACACACTACCCACTGCCTCACTGTGCTGACATCCAATGCATCGTCTCCGTACACCTTTAGCAAGCATCGATGGATGTCAATGGGTGCAATCTGTTCAGCAGTGAGAAATTCAATAACACATCTCTGTTTCATATGCACTTCTATGTCAGACGCCATTTTTGTAGCCTGCTCTGCTGTCGCTATTTGTCGCACGACAACGAAAGTAACAGTACTCTGGTGGGAAGGTTCAACCTTTACAACACCACCAACATCCAGCTCAGACATTACATATTAACACAAAAAATAGGAGGCATTATATACGCAACACCCTTTGTATATTGTGTCTTAGGGAACACAAAGTAACATTTTCAGCCACCCGTGAAGGGATTAATGAAGTAAATAAAATTTCCTTGATATCTCTTTAATCACTGGATGTAATGAACTATGATCAATTCTGTGGACATGAACACAAATTTTACAAATTTCTCTGTGAAGAACTTATGTATCTTCCCGGTCTCTGACTGCCCACCAAGTAAGGAACCCATTTCTCAGTTGGAAAGTCCAATGTAGGAGAAAGCAATCATGCTTACAAAAATACAACTTAAATCTACAAGTCACTTAAAAAACCCACTAACACAGCATCATACAAATTATTATATCATTCTAGAGTAAAATACAGAATAACTAATGGGAATGCACTAGTGAATACAGCTACATTTCACACCATGTTCTGCAAATGACCATCAATGAAGCCAACGTGTGACCTATCATACTTTTGTGCTGTTAATAATACGGAGTAATACATAAGGATCTGACAAAAAGTGATTAACAGCCTAAACAAAACATGGGAAATGTACCTAATAACTAAATGTATTTCACAACTTTGAGTTCTGTAACGGAAACTGAAAATTCCAACATCACTTATTAAATTTTAAGTACATCTTGACTGTGGCATGATGCTATATAGTCTCTAACAACATTAAATAAACCATAAGTAAGTATACAGATTGTGGATAAATGTGTATTCATCATCAGGAAATAGAGAAGCATAATTCTGAGAACTCTGCTTACAATGATAAGATGTGGGTGAAAATGACAGCTCAAATAGGGACATTACAGTTTTTAATGTGGGCTCTAAATAACAGCGGAGATTTACAGTGAAACTTTAATTTTACACTCTTTAACCCTTTCTGGTCATATGTCAATACGTAATTGACATGCTGACAGTGCTTCCACGGGTGAATGTCGATATATGATCAACATTCACCTGTCGTATGTCATGACTGGCCATTGTACTCTGTGCAAACACATTCATGAATGTTTTGTCTCCCTTCTTCTGCCATCTGGAATTCATAATTTGAACTTCTCCAGGAACAAATGCCATTTACATATTACAGCGTGTCATGTGTTAGCAGCTTTTTTTTTTTAATTTTTTTAATTTGCTTAGTGAGGGTGGAGTCCAACTGGGTTCACTCGGCACAGTGGCCACTGACTGGCCTATTGTAGCCTGCCCTGGATGATTATGATGATGGAGAATTTGGTGGAATGAAGATTGGCAGGGGAAACCAAAGTACTTGGAGAAAACCCGCCCCAGCGCCACTTCGTCCACCACAAATCCCACTTGACCAGACCCCAGGATCGAACCTGGGCCACCATGGCGGGAAGCCAGCGACTAACTGCTTGAGCTATGGCGCGGCCTTGTTAGCAGCTTCCTTTTATATTCGACTGAATCTCAGTCCTCTGGATTGAAAAAATCAGATACAGAATCCCTTGTGTGATGAGGATGAAGAACCTATTAGTGATATGTTAAATGAAGAACTCAAAATTGACTCTGATGATGAGATGCATTTGAAAACTGAAGGAGTAACTGCAAATGATGAATCGAGCAATGAAATGTCGGAAAGTGAGAGAGTGAAACAAGTGTTGTTGCATGTTCTTGGGTGGGAAGACATGATAATGGGCAACAAGAAACCCAAGGCATACGTATTTATTAAACATGCAGAGCCAATGGGTTATTTTATTTTATTTTTCAATAATAAGCTTTCGAATAGCATTGTTATAGCAGCAAACAGGTATGGGGGACGCAAAATCGCCAAACTTCAGCCAAGCCCATGGTCCATTTGGAGTAGGTGGTCTGATGTGTGTTCATGAAGTGAAGGAATTTTTAGGTCAAATTATAAATATGGGTCTAATCCTATTACCAGACATAAATGGCTACTGGTATATTGAGAGGAAAACATAGATAAAATTTTTTGGTGACGTAATGTCCAGAGATTGCTTTTTACATATATTTTGGATGAAGTATGTGGGGAAATGATACCACTGAAGAAAGCAATCGGACCATCAAAAGTTCAAAGAAAGTACATGGGGTGATGAACATACAGAGAAACAGTTTCAGAAAAACGTTATGCCAGGTAAAAACATTGCAATAGATGAATCAACAGTTGTGTTCAAGAGCAAAATAATTTTCAAAACTTATAATCCAAAACAACTAACAAAGTGGGGCATCAGATTATTGGTATTAGTTGACAGTGACGGAGGTTATGTTCACAGTATAATTCCAAATTACAGAAAACCTACATGCAATGTGTGTAACTTTCCATACTCTGAAAAACCATTTATTTCATAGTTCTTTCCTTGATGGACAGGCTAGGATTCAGTGTGTCTGATACTGAAGACTACCACCTCTTCACTGACAGTAGTGAAGTTTCACTGTCCAAGAATTGGACAACTGAAAAAGTAAGTACACATTCTGCTTACAAGTTGTGCCCTTGCTGCATCAACTTTTCAAGCAAAATAATTCACTCAGTGGATTGGCAGGCATTTAAAAACGCTTGACGTCCTGGCTCCAAAAATTTCTAATAATGCTATGACTGGAAAGGGTAAGGGGCCACCTAAGATAAGAGTAAAATTGAGGAAGGTGTAAAATCATGAAAGTGAAAATGATATTGCCAAGTAATATTTGTGTGACTATAGATGGGATTTTGGATAACTCGATTTACTGATCACTTACAGGTCGTAACTACAAATAATCAAAACACTACTGCCTATTTCCACTTTACAGTTCACCACAGCACACAGTCTAGTGTTCTCAGTCTGTTACCAGACATTTCCTGGTAACAGCTCCAACAATGGCTATTGATTCACCTCTGGCTCAAGTCCTCTTTTCAAACACTCCCATATAGAATTCACAATCAACTGACTAAGTCCCAAACCTCAGCAGCCTCCGTAGTCTAGAGGTAATGTTCCCACCTCATGACTCGTAGTACGCAGGTTCAAATACCCGGCAGAGGTCGTCGAATTTTTATGGGTGGAAAAATTCAGGGAACAAGTCCTCCAGGAGGGACTTTAAGCCGTGGGTCCCATGTCGTAGCTTTACGGCATGTAAAAGAACCTCATATCTCCAAAGGAGGTCCCTGAGCCAAATTACTGGACATTTCCCGCCCAACAGCAGTCTCTAATACTTCTGGTAGATGGGGAAGCATTATAGATACCTCTCAGCTAGTAGAGCCGGTCTCGCTGGCTGGGCGGGACTGATGGTAAGCACCAGTACCGGTAGGATATAGAGACTGGTAGAAATCATAGAGGGAAGCACAATGGACCAATACAGGTCTCAGTGCATGGGGAAACCCACCCTCTCCAATAACTAGCATGGGGAAACCCACCCTCTCCAATAACTAACTAACTAAGTCCCAAACCTCCCGGTATTAATATCTCAGCATGGCCCACATAAAAAAACACCCCTATCCATTATGGCTAGTCTTCCAAATCAAATGCTTTCTGTGATGGCACTTGAACTCTAAAGGCTGTAGGTGGCTGGTAAAATTAGCTGGGAGAAATACAACTTTGATGTTGCTGAGAAATATGGTGTTCCTCAGATGGGTAGCATGCTGATTGCTGAAAAGCACGATTTCACGATTTTTAGCAACCAGTTTTCTAT
Source organism: Cryptotermes secundus (assembly GCF_002891405.2). Taxonomy (NCBI): domain Eukaryota; kingdom Metazoa; phylum Arthropoda; class Insecta; order Blattodea; family Kalotermitidae; genus Cryptotermes; species Cryptotermes secundus. The sequence goes on along the minus strand of NW_019742445.1, from coordinate 869,452 downwards.
TTACCTGTGTGAGGTCATCTTCAAACATTTTTGGTAGTCATACAAAAATTTGTTCTCACATCATATTGTAACAACTGATGTTTCAGAAGTGGGATCGAACTTACACACGTGACCATCAGAAGGTTTACGAACTTGAACACGCCTCAACGAATTATACCGCTATAAAATGGAAAAACAAGATATGCAAAAATTATTTCTAATACTGGAAGAAATGGAGGCCAAGAGAAAGAAAGACAATGAAGATTTCCTAGCAAGATGGGAGGCTGACAGACAAGCATGGTGAGAAGAGACAGCCACCATGAGAGACAATAGGGTGAATGCCAACCACAATGAGATGTTGGACTGCCAAGAGATGGAGGCACGTCTACAAGAAGAAATGTGGACACGAAACCTGCGGCGGCACAAGAAGTGGTCCCCATAATAATACCGGTCGGAGCAACGATGGCCTGCCTAGGGATGGAGGCACGTCCAGAAGGGGAAAAGCCAGCCTCAGTGCACAGGAAACCTGAGGCGGCAGAACTACGAGAGGTACCCGTAAAAGACGCCGAAGTAATGCCGGTTGGAGAACCGAAGAAGAAAAGTCGTAGGGACCGAAATCATCGAAATCTGAAGAATTCGACACGAGTAAGTCATGGACCCCAGATGAAGTTGGCCATCGCCTGCAGGAAGGTGTCCTGCCGTGCAACAGTGGCATGGCACAAGAGGAACATCCTCAGGAATTTGACCCAAGTAAAGTGTGGACAGTGGCACAAATTGGCTGCCGACAAGAAGATGACTAGCTGTGCAAATGTGACACAGCGCAAGAGACTCAGATTTCAGGGAGATCAGTTGGAGTCACGCACAAGCCCACATAAAGATTTGTCAAAGAAAGCACAAGAAGGACTTCAACATGAGAGGAGGACACAAGGACTAGTCCTGAAAGGGAAATTCGACGCATGTGCAAGTGCACAAGCAGACGTGCTGCATGGAATCCCAGCAGATGCAAACATCAATAACTGGATACTATGGAGGTGTCGACCCCCTCCAAAACGAAAAAGAAGCAAAGCACAGAGGAGGAACCGGTAATGTAGAAGAACCGGCCTCCCGAGAAAGATTGAATGTGTCACGAATGAGTGTGATAGAACTGGATCTTCTGGCAAGTTAAAAGGGAACCGCTCGAGACGAGCTTTGTCTTAAGAGGAGAGCAGATGTAATGGACGAAGAATAGTCGCTGCAAGAAGAGTAGCCGAAACAACAGGAGACACTGCAGGCACAGCTACGGGAAGGAAAAGGAACAGGGGTACACCGTTAGGCTATTTGGGACGAACAGCCTTAAGGAGGGAGCAGTGTGACGTGTCACGCTAGCTGGACGCCCCCCCCCCCCCCCCCCGGGAGCGGTGACGCGCCGAGCGGAGCCGAAGCGAGCCGAGTCCCAGCACGCTGGTCGCTATGACACGCGGGTAAACAGTGGTTGCGAGAGACAACTCCAGACAGCGTTGTTAGCAACACAGCGCAAGACACAGTGGTGGATCTTACGTGGTTTTTTTCTGTGTTGTCCGGAATGGTGCTAAATAAGGAGCAGCGAAGACTATTCAAGTTAGTTCTCGAGTTACGAATTTACGAGTTAGTTACAGCTCTCGAGTGAATGTGTAGCCATCCCCGGAGACAGTGAGTGTGTGATCAGCAGTTCTCCAGTCAGCAGACTACAGTTGTAGTCTAGCAGCCATCGCGGAAAGAAGAACCGGATGTGTGTGTAACTGAGTAATACTTGGGAGTGTGTGATACAGGGACACTTGTATAGCTCCCGTACTGAAAACTTGTAGACTACTGAAGACAGAGTGAATTGATTTGCGAATAGAGTTATAAATCGTGAAACCCCGCAACAGTGTAAACAGATTATTGCGATTAGGGTTATAAAGTGTGAAACCCCGCAACTGTGTGATAATTAATTGTAGCCGTTACTTGTAGTTTGTTGAATAAACAAATTAACAATCTCTACAGCGTCTTCAGTAACGAAACATGTTACAATATTTTGTACGGGGCATGCAGTAGTGTACTTGGTTGAGGCAATATGCCACAAGCTGAAAGGTGGCGGGATCAGATCCCAATGAGGTCAAATGGATTTTTCAACAGACCTAAACCTTCCAGCCATACTATAGTCCTGGGGTCAACTCAGCCTCTAACAGAAATGAGTACCAGGAAACTTCCTTGGGGTAAAGGGCTGTTGGTGCGTAAGGCTGACAACATCACTGCCATCTGTGAGCCGACTGTCTAGATAAAATGTGGGAGCCTTGACATCTCACAACCCCATGGGCTTCCAAGGCCTGTTACAGCTTTAGCTTTACTTTTACCTTCACATTTTGTATGCAGTCTCTTTGAAATTCTTGAAGCAATGTGGACTTGTATAATTTTCTAGTTACAAGAGGTGGCAGTTTATCACTACGTCAGCATTATAAGAGAGGAGAACTGTAACCCACTGCTCAGATTTTATACCACCACGACAAAAATCTCCTCAAGAAGTGAATGTACTCTAGGTTGTATACTGAAAAATACGCCAGTCTCATCAGCATTATGCATATCACAGGGTCTTCTAGTTTCTGCATCAACACTCCTGCTCTCACCTGATAAGAGTTCTGTAGACAATGCTGTGTCTCCTCTTAAATCTGACAATCCATCCACTGGAAGCTAAAAAGATGGCTATTCCCAGATAAGCCGTGATGTGCAGGGCCTTTTTCTTCAGGTGGGTGCCATTTATGGAAGCATTACTCTCACTTCCTTGCTTGAACCACGAACCAAGTATAGATTCCAGTTCCTCCAGTTGCTAATGTTTCAGCGATTTCCACTGCTTGGAGAAAGGTCCACACTGGATGCATCTTCTTTCAGTTTCTTCTTCGTTCTTCAAAACAGTGTCTTAGCATGGACACTCACAGTATAAAATGTGATGCCAGTTTCACATATGTGCCAATATGTGCATCATCTCATGCTAAAAAATTAATTTTATCACATATTATAAATGATTTCCGTTTTCCTTTATTATCCATATTTCATCCTCTTGCTGTGAAACAATAAAATGTTGTCACTATGAAGTGAAGTTGCATGGGCATTGGGAGATCGAAGAAAAGTAGCCTGGGTGCATTTCTCTTGAATGTTTCACTTATGAATATACTCACTGGGCTGCAATGGTCATTTTTTGGAACACTTATCAGACATGAGAGAGACACACCGCTCTCCTTGAGTTACAATTATACTAAGATGGAACAAGATCAAAGCTGGTCTAATGGGTGAGCTGCTTGGACTATAGTGGGGGAAAAACCCCTCATGGGTGACAGACCTTACTGAAGTAGTCATACAGTGTGCAACTGTGCATCAGACAATTGGTGGTATGTATTTTTAGACTGAACCATTTGCGTCTGCTAACAAGGAAGGAAGTCCTCTGCCTCAAACAAGAAATTCTGAGAACTGAACTATAAAATGTCAAATCGGGCATATTTTTGTAGTCAGGACCAGAAAAATGAAGTGCAAAACATGAAACTGTGGAATCATAAAAATTCATTGGAATTTAATATTCTGTTATGGGGGCACTGGGTCAGGACCATGCAAAAATGAATAATTCATGAAAAACACAAAATTCAGGACTGCAGAAACAAAGGTTCTCTGTTGTATTGTCTACATGACATGCTATGGTGAAAATGCCACAATCTAAAATTCTTTTGTATTCACATGTAAACTTCTTACCTCAAGAGATATTTCTCCTCGCTTATCATTCCTGAATACAGTACAGACTGAGTTGGAGCAAAGCTGACGCACAGAAGGTAGGGGATGATTCAGATATGGAACCAATAGCTGCACCAGGTTATGAGAGAAGTTGAAGTAAGGATGTGCCACCAGCAGGTCACACATACAACTGAGCGCTAGTTCTCCCATTCTCAGCTCTTGCTGAAAGAGGACAAATTTCACTGTAAAGGTGTCCATAAATTAGTGTCTATGGACACTACCAGGTGACTCCTTGATGAACATTGAGACAAAAATGCCACTTGATAAACAGTGAGATAAAAATGTCCATTCATAAAATTCTGACCAAAACATCATTCTAGTGGAAAACGTCATGAAAACTGAACATAATGTCCTTACATAGTATGGCTATTCAAGAACAAGGACTGCATTATGTGATTCCCTGATGAACATTAACAGAAAAATGTCCCTTGATAAAAATTCGCCAGATGCAAAATTCTCGTAGAAAATGTGATTAAGCTCAATGTGGTGTGGTAAGACAGTATGTGTTCAATACCATTAACCTTTAACGTACGGACTTTTAAATTGCCAGCAGCCCTGTACAGCCAGAATTTAAATCACCCTAATTAATTATCACTGCAATCATTCAGAAAAATGCATATTTTCCGTTCCATGCAACACAGAAATATGAACTAAAAAAATCTGAAAGACAATAAAATTTTCTGCATATACATAAAAGAGCAAGTTTTACAAATTAGAATTTACTGTGAACATTTTGTCATGAAATGCAAAATATAATCTTTATTATACAAGGTGCGGCAATAAAGAAAACGGATTACTTTTATGACTCATTTCCGGCCACGTCATTGACGAAGAGGAGGGTAGGGCATTGACCCTTGGACTTCCCTCTACCGTCACACAAAGTTTCATTCACGTGCATCGGTTAGTCTGGCCGCGACCATTGTTAGAAGCGGATCGTGTTTCTGAGCTCCGTCGGAATAATGCTGAGTGCTAATGCAGAACAACGTGCTAACATCAAATTCCTCACAAAACTTGGAAAATCTGCCACTGAAACTTACAATTTGTTGACAGAAGTATATGGTGATCAGTGTCTATCTCGCACGCAAGTTTTCGAGTGGTTTAAGAAGTTTATGGAGGGTAGGAAAAACGTCGGGAACGATCCAAAATCGGGCCGTCCTCCCACTGCGAAAACTCCAGAGAATGTGGAGAAGGTCGCTAGAATTGTTCGAAGAGATCGTCGACTGAGCATTCGAGCAATTTCTGAACTTACGAACATCAATAAGGAAAGTGTTAGACAGATTTTGCACGACGATCTGGGCATGAAAAAGGTGTGTGCTAAAGTGGTGCCAAAAATCCTTACCCCCCAGCAAAAGGAACATCGAGTGAATTGCTGTGTTGACACTCTTGAAAACATTGAAAATGATCCTGATTTCTTCCAAAACGTAATTACGTGTGACGAAACTTGGATTCTTCAATATGATCCAGAGACTAAGCGACAATCCATGCATTGGAAGAGCCCCAAATCCCCTAGGAAGAAGAAAGCGCGCATGAGCAAGTCCAAATTCAAAGCAATGATGATTGTTTTTTTCGATATCCGGGGGGTAATCTACATTGATTGGGTGCCTGAAGGTCAGACTGTCAATCAGGTTTATTATAAAAATGTTTTGACGACCCTCCGTGAACGTGTGCGACGAAGGAGACCAGACATGTGGAAGAATGCCTCATGGGTTCTTCATCACGTCAACACACCAGCACACACTGAGCTATCTGTGAAGAGGTATTTGGCAAAAAACAACATTCCAGTGATGAAACATCCACCGTATTCTCCGGACCTAGCATCGTGCGACTTTTTTCTCTTCCCGAAAATTAAGTCTGCGCTGAAAGGGACCAGGTTCGAGTCCGTGGATGCAGTGAAAGCAAAAGCGACGCAACTCTTGAAGAGCATAACACAAGATGACCTGCAGCACTGCTTCCAACAGTGGAAAATTCGCATGGAGCGGTGTAGGGATCAGGGAGGGGACCACACTGAAGGGGATAACATTTCGATTGTCTGATTTTTTTTCAATAAAGGGTTAGAGCATGAATCCGGTTTCTTTATTGCCGCACCTTGTATGTGTTATGAAATTCCAAAGGACTTACCTATTGTTTTTTCTTCAACCTTGAATCATGGTGATATTGTAAATATAATCACACTATATATAATAATTGGGGCTGAAACATGGACATTTAGGGCAGTAGATCGAAACATCTGGAAAGTTTCAAAATGTGGTGTTGGAGAAGGATGGAGAAGATCAGTTGGACCGATTATGTGAGAAATGAAGAAGTGTTAATTAGAGTCAGTGAGCAGAGGAATATCCTACATGAAATAAGAAAACGGGAGGCTAATTGGATTGGTCGTGTTTTACAAAGAAACTGCCTTCTAAAAGAAGTTATTGAAGGAAAGATAGAGGGGAGGATAGAAGTGACAAGAAGACGAGGAAGA
>NW_019742445.1:840249-863107 GCF_002891405.2 Cryptotermes secundus | reverse complement strand
TGATGATGATGATGATGATGATGATGATATTTTGTTCAGACTGTACAAGAGTTTGAACTGCGTCACTTCACAGTTTACGATAACTCACACTCTGATGCACGTGTGCCACTTCTCGAAGCAGTCCTCCACACATAGCACAACGTCACACTTTTTACAGTAGTAGAGCGTGCTTCTGCGCTTCTTATTCTGAGAACAAATACGTCGTCTTTGTTTTCCTTTGGTTGGCCAGTGTTGTGAATGTTTCACTTCCAGTCGACTCAGTTGGGCCCCAGATGAACTTGGCCTCCCCCGAGAAATGCCACTGACTGTGATATTCGCCTCATGCGACTGAAGAATCAAATCCCACACCAATATTTCGCGGAACTTTTTGTGTGTCATTTTTCCACCACATGACTTGTGTAATAGATATGCATTTAGAACAGTCATATGTAGAAGGTGGAAAAACAATTTCTTTGTCCACTTCCATGTCCTCCTAGCAATGCCATAACTGTTTACCATCCTGTCAGATTTATCAACAAAGCCCATGTGTGTACTGTAGTCTTCAATTACATGCGGTTTGACAGCATGGCCAGATTCATCTCTGAAGTTGCCATCCAATGGAGGAGGGTGCATATTCGTCAGAACATCACATCATGCTTGTCTTTCCAACAAACAACACTTAGATGCCCCTTGACTCTTGTAACAAATTCCCTTTTTTCAATTTCATTGACTTGGGCCGAATTTCTTGTGGCATTCCACGCCTATCATTGCGAACGGTGCCACATGAATTCATTTTCCTGTCTAAAAGATCATCAAATAAAGCAGGAGAACTGAAATAATTGTAAATGCAAATTTTGTATCCCAAGTCTTCTACTCTTCGAATTAGCTGGAGAACAATGTCATGTGTCGATGTAATTTCTTCTGTCGCAAGTTGCCTTTGTTTGCCCAAATAAACTGTCATGTCATAAGTATACCCAAACAAATCGCAAAGCTTGTAAATTTTTATACCAAATCTTTTGCGTTTCTTAGGAATATACTGACAAAAAATCACTCTTCCTTTGAACAACACTATGACTTCATCAACAGCAAGATGTTCTGCTGGATTGTAAAGTTCACAAAATTTGTTGTTGAGATTGTCAAAAATTTTTCTAATTTTCCAGAGACTATCATACTCTGGGTCATATCGATTGGGAGGAGCTTCATTATATTCAAAATGTAGGAATCTCAAAATATGGAAGAAACGGTCTCGTACCATAGTGTTACGGTAGAATGGAGTGTAGTATTGCTCATCTCTTGACCAATAATCTTTGAGGATGTCCCACTGATCGTGGCCCATTTGAATAATTATTGCCAAAAAGTTATATCTCTCTTCAATTGTAATGTCGGGCGGTTGAACAGAAGGGCCTGGAGCATCTTGGCATGCCAAAAATTGGTGGAAATATCTGTTGGTTTCTTGTAACAAGATTTGGAATATTTGTTGGAAAAACAGAATGAAAATGGAAAATGGAGAGGACTGTGCATTTATATTTGGAGCAGCTGATCTGTTGATTCCACTCAGAGGACCAGTGAAGTCTAGTACCTTTGGTGAATCCCTGGGTCTTCTATCATGTGATGATGACATATTTCTTCGAGGATGAATGAACTCACTGATATCTTCTAACTCTTCATCAGATTCCTCTTCCATCAATATTTCCTCCAGTTCTTCTGCATCGAGAAGTTTGAAATATCGGGCACATTTTCGAGGTTCCATCTTGGGGGGGGGGGTTCCAGCAAAATCGAATAAGTTATGTTGATTGACAAAGACTTGCAAAGTAACTGTAATAGTATGGTACAATAGACCAGAAGTGGCAGCAGTACAAGGGACTTAGTCCCACCCCACTAGCAATAAAAAATAATAAGCGTAATAGTAATCGAAAAGGTGCCAGTCTGACACTGATACGAAAAGTCACAGTGACGAAGATGCCTTTTACTCACAAAGTAATAGTGGCTCAGTGGGTTTATACCTCTTCCGAGACACAAAATAAAAATAATATACAAAGAAATATATGACAGTCTGACACTAATATTTTAACTTATAAAGAAATATTAGACAATCCAACACTGACTTCCTAACTGATAATTCGTCGCTAAAACCAATTCTTGCATGCGTCACACTTTCTTGAAGACTCTGGAAGCATTCACATGCAAGCACAGAAGAATATTTCATCAGTTCTTGAAACAAAGCTGGGCTATATTTGGCTGACCAGGTCATAAACAGTCATATCTAAACGTAAATAGTATCAAAACCAGTACCGTGATAAACAACTTCTTTGTTCAGAGCTAAGGAATGAACCACTGACATGACCTCATGTAGGTTTGTTTTGGTTTCAAACCCAAGGTCAAACTGTCACCACTCCCAAGAGTGCATGTGTCCTGCGTCACATATATGTGCCATTCGGCCAACTCCGGCTGCTGCTTGCGTCATATATATGTGTCATTCGGACATTAAAGGTTAAGTTTCCTGAGAAAATTCTGCATCAGCCAACATTTCTTTACAAAGGACATTTTCATCTCAGTATTCATCAAGGAATGGCATGATGGAGTCTGCAGGCACACACTTGAGACATCTGTATATATAAGGGCTATTCAGAATGTAGCCTGTATTTATTTGAGGAAACTAATGTAGAAGTGGGGGACAAAGTTGCTTGCGACCATGACATTCTTTAAGACATACGTGTCCCCTGGGTAGTGCAAATGAGCAACAAACCTGGCAAAGCTTCCCAAAAGAAAAGTGCAAACTTCTTCAAGATGCAACAAAGCAAGAACTTGAGTGCTCTCTATTGGGAAGAAAGAAGCAAAATGGGTTAAATGATCCCAAATGCAGCCATTGGAAACCAACCAATGTAGAAGCGGAGGGAGAGTTCACACAAGTGAGGTAGCATCACGACTCATTACCTTGTAAAGCATCACATAACCAGTCACCTAGTGTCTGTTCTTGTCCCTGCAAAGTGAGTTACATGTCCTGTGATTTATAATCCTGCCAGCTGTGAAATTTGTTCTGTTATCCACCTTCTTCATGCTAAAAACATGAGTGCTGGGGAAATCCATTGTGAATTATGCGAGGCACTTTATGGCAAAATATGAGTGAAGGAATTATAATCCAGTGGTGTAGAATGTTCAAAGATGGGCGAACAAATGTTCATGATGAAGAGTGAAGTGGTTGGCCATCTGTAGTGAGTGATGATCTTGTTCAAAGCGTTCACCAAAAATTTTGAGGAAGATAGAGCATGATTTCAGAACTTTTGTGTCAATTTCCACAAATTTCATGCAGCATTCCCCATGAGATTATTATAGTTAAGCTAGACTATCATCACAAATTTTGCACAAGATGGGTTCCAAAAATGCTCATGAGTGCACACAAAACAGAAAAAATGACTTCAGTTTTGATTTTCTTTCTTGGATGATACCACAAAGATGAGGACGAATTTCTCAATCACATCGTACAAGTAATAGGTGATGAAACCTGGGTTTCATTTGTGAATGTTGAAACCAAAGGGCAATCAAAGCAGTGGATGCACACACATTCACTAAACAAGCCAAAAAAGTTTAAACAAACAGTGTCTGCCTGCCAGAAAGCTGATGGCAACTGTTTTCTGGTACATGAAAGGAGTGCTGATGGTGAAAGTCATGCAAAAAGTACCTCAGTAACACCTTAAGTGTACTGTAAAACACTAAAAAAATTTAGTAGTGCTCCTCCATGGCAATGTGCTTCCACGTACAGCTGCTTGCACTCGACCAGTGCTGGAGCATTTCAGTTCAGACTTGTGTGACCACCTTCCTGATCTTGCTCTGAGTGACTACTACCTGTTTACCTACCTGAAGAACTGGTTGGGATCACATCACTTCAACAATAATGAGGAGTTGATGGAAGGTGTCAAAACATGGCTAAGCTCATAGGTGGCACTCTTCTTTGACACAGGCATAAAAAACTTATTCCCTCAATTCCGGCAGTGATTATGGTGAGAAGTAGCATAATTATGTATGCATTTTTTGTATTTCATATTTTTTTCCCATTGCTTGTTTTTCTAACAGCTCACTGGAGGTCACTTTTTGAATAGCCCTTGTAGTAAGTAATTTACAACATATCATGGTGTCTTGCTCGAGAACTGATAATTCTTCAAGGTCATCAAAAAACTCCATGCTGTAAACCTGACGGTTCATGCCCACTACTACAAACATCTACCTTGAGACCCTATTCTGAACCAGATATACACAGCTCAAAATTCTATTTATTAGTAGATATGTGCAAGCCTCAAATTTTCAAGAATAAAAATAAGATGTGAGTGGCTGTAATGTTCACAGTTGACAGGTATCACAAGACAATGAATTGAAAAACTTTGCCCAAGGTTTATGAGACATAATCTAATGTCACACCAAGGAATGAAAGATTAAATGAACTTACGAGAAACTGGCTGCATGGTATCTAGAACAGAGGACCAAGAATATTGTTGAGAACACAAGGAATGTGTGTGCTGGATGCATTTAAAGGTCACTTAACACTGGATGTAAAACCTGCAATTCATGCAATGAATCATCAAGGATAGAGGGATGACCTCATAACTAAACATTTGTGTGAATAGTCCCTTTAAGGATCATCTCTAACAATTGTATTCAAACAGCTCTTTTCTTTGCTTTTCCAACTGCAGAGGTTATCCAGTAATGAACAGAAACATGAATATGAAAGATTTGAGGCTTTCACGGCGGTGACTATGAAGAAAGCAGTCTTCTGGGATTTGGCACCATGTATAAGTGGTGTTAACCGACATTTCGGAGGAACGTATCGCCTCCATCTTCAGGGTAGAAGAAAATATAAGAATTCTGCAAGCGAAGAGACTGTGAGAACCAGTAAAAGCAGACAGTCTGCTTTTATGAAAGCTGAACTGGAAAGCTATGGAAGTGGTCCTGGCCTGCCTTAAGGTTCTCACAGCAGCATCTGTCCGGGGGGATTGAAAGATGCCATGGAAATCCTGTTAGGATAGCCAGTTACAGGCCCTCCTGAATATAAACTGGGAGCACTAACCACAAAATTAAAATACTAAAATCTAACATTCTGGAAAACCATAAATCTCATGAATACACATTATTTATTACAAATAAAACTGTAATGCACACACAGCATAACAATTCTGGCATGTCTGCTCTCTTACTGACTCAAGATTTTCAAATCAGCAAGCCAACATCTGCAGAGAGGCAGACAAATGGTGACAAAATTAGTCCAACATTTCTTGAAACCATAAGACTGGGTAAATTTTTCTACATATATGTTTGAAACACTTTTTGCTCTGATATACATTTAAGACCTATAAGTTAAAATCCAGATTTAGTTCTTTGTGTAGACTGAAATTATTGTCTGATTTTAACTAAAATTGGAATGGGCTGGCAAATTTTAATAAAATCTCTTTAATATCAAATTTCATGAAAATTCATTCGTCAGTTTTCAAGGTGTTACATGTGGACAAAAACAAACATACATGAAATGCTGAAGGACACATTTTTTAACTTTTCATTGTGAACACACCAAAAAACACCTTCAGACACACATTATCAACACATTCAATTTACCTGTGAAGCTACCCTGCTGTTTCCACGCTTTTTATTGAGCATCGACACTAATTTCTCCATTCTTTGCAGATAGATTTTGTAGGAACTGAGCAATGCCTTCTCAAATCTTTGCAATTGCAGTGTTTCTTTCTTTACTGAAACACATAGAAAGACTTAACTCAGCTCTATGCCTTTCCACCAGTCAATAAAGTAACATAATTTAAATCAGGATTTGGAAAGATTTTATAATAAAATAGTGTAGAAAGCTGAACACCAGTTTGGAGTACACACAGTTTTCAAACGCATTTCTTGTGATTTTTGACACTTATTTTCTTGATGTTTATGAACGGCAAATCAAAATTTATTATTCACAGACTTCAGCAGATGAGGTAGTACAGTGAACAGTCATATACTCTACTGCTGATAAAGTTAATGAACAGAAGAAATATTACATTTCCCAGAGGCATAAAACATTTTCTCCTTGAATTCTGCTAACTTTGCAACATTAAAAGAAAATTATTCAAATAAGAGCAAAAACCTCATTTCCGCACATAATTACCCCACATTTTTGTGCAATACATTTTACATTAAATAAAGAGTGGGGCAATTACACTGCTGTTCCCTATTTTTCTTTTTTCTTCTTTAAATCGGTATATTTATTCATGCCCAAAATCATACTTTCACCTGTCACAAATGCTTGTTTCTGAAGACACATATTCCACACAGTATATGAGTACAGTTTACTAATTCTCACTCTCTTTTTCATATCCGCTATTTTAAGTAATGCTAACATAGCTGCGAAACACACGATATAAACCATTACCTGGATAATGAAAGTCCTTTTTGGAATATTCTGATAGCAATTTTACTTCTGAATAATCCTTTCACATACCTTCTTAAATGTGTTGACTGCTAAAAGGATTTTACACAATGTTTAATTTAATGGGCACATTTATTTTTATTGATGCTCATTCATTATGTCTACCACATACACGACTGGACTATGACAAGTATATATTTGCAGGATCTGAGCTTCTCACAGTCGTGGTTATGAAGAGTTCTATCTTCTAGGGTCTGCCATGTAGTCTCCTGAAAGTGATCTGACATTTTGGAGTGCATGTTACCATCTTCATGGTCAAAGAATAAACCAAGCAAGAAACCATCATGAAGCAGGTAGCAACCGGCTTGCCCAAATTTTGGATCATATAGGAAACAGGAGGGAAATATATGATAAGAAGTCAGTTCCCACTGCCACGCCCACAGGACAGAATGAATCAACAGGACTGCAAGAACTTGCCAGTTCCCACTGGCCCTCTCACACAACCAAGTGAACGTAAAGGAGACTAGACCAGGATAACCAACATGGACCTGAAAAGGGCCATATCTGTGATGGTCTAGGAAAAACTGTGGGAAAAGCAGGAAGGGTGTGGTGGGCAAAGAACTTCTCTTCCATACGCCTCAGTGTTCCTACATTTAGTCAAGATTCACATTACCTCTCTGCCAGAGATCATTTCTGCATAACCAGTGTGTGTATTTCATGTCACTGGCTATTTTTGAAATTAATTAAATATTACTAATTATGTAACCGAGTTTCTTTAACTACTTATATAAAGAAATTACTTCATTATAATTACACTAAGTCTTCCAGGGACATGTTTTCACTAAATGCAAAAAGCCATTCGCCCAGAGATTTGATAAATATGAATTTTACTGCACATGGTACAGAAAATCGTTTTTTATTTTCTCCTCATAAATCAAGAGAGGCAACAGGGCACATGCAATTACACAAGAAAATATTGTCGTAATGAGAGACAATTGAGAGACAAAACATGTGAACTGAGAGACATAAACTTGACTTTATACATCAATTTTTGCACCCCAGGCAACAAATGCATCAAAGTGGCTTGTGTATTAGCTTTCTGAGTGCAAAGCTCACTCACAGAACCACCTGCCAAGACTTCATGGGGGTAAATGCAGTTGCATGGAAAACCCAGGACATTTCCTCAAATGACCTTCAAATGAGACATCATATGAACACCTATTCTTTCTTCTAAACATCAAAATGTCACACAGGATGTCCTACTATTGACAGAAATGTATTAATTCACAAAACATCAATCTCTTCAGCTACAGCAGTTTCAACATAATTATCTTGAGCCAATCTACTCAATACATGGCATGCATCACAAGTATACTTTACATTTCACTCCTGGATTATCTTGATGTTTGATCTGGTATGATGGAACAACATCCCTGAAGACTTCCAGCAAGGACACTATAACCAGTTTACACACTGTAATTCTCAACTCTGGTGTCTCTTCATTCATCATATCTAACAGCCGTTTGAAGTTCTTGGTCTGTTCAAGAGAGAAGTACCATTACTGTAAAACACTAGATGTTGAGTGGAAGAAACCAAAGATTCAGCACAATGTTAAGTGAGGCAACAGCCTAAGTGACATCATCTGATAAAGCATTCCAGCAAGTTAACAAACTAAGTCCATGGAGCAGAGGCCTTATTTACCTTTACTGTAAGAGACATTTAATTTTCTTGAGTTAATAGACAGCCCAAGAAGTTTTTCTGTTAAATGCTCAATTATGCAGTGACTCATAATGCAATGTACTTAAGGCATAAAAACTAGATTGTTAATTATGAATAAGTTTACTTGCATATGAAGTTTTGATACAACCATCCTTTATACAAACAGCATAGTTTCTGTTCCTGTGCAAGTACTTCAAGTTTTCATGCATTTGATTAGTTCTTTTTCAAAAAAATATATGTATCAAATTTGCTTTTAATGCAAAATTTAGGTTCACCACCATGTTCACAAAAGCCTGCCATGCCTGAGATTCTGTGTAACATTTTCTAACTTTCTGGTTTTTTATAGCGAGGAGCCACTAGTCCCCCACCCAACTCCCAAGATGGAGGATCACTTGCTGTCAGGTGTCTCTGACGTATTCATTATATTCACAGTCATCTTCCATTTGGTGGTTCTTTTCCACCTGGAACATGAGGACATTCCATGTCTTAATGACAAGAGACCTACTTAACATGAATATTAATTTAATTTACATCTTATAAGACTTTTACTACTGAGTACTGAAATTTTAATATTATCAGTGTCTTCAAAACTGCACTTAAAACTGAAATTGAAGGCTATTTCAAAATAGCTTAAACCAAAATAACTTTTGTACCAAACACACTCCAGAAATGAATTTGTGTTGGACAATGTCATGTTCCGGTCTTTCTAAAATGAACAAAAGGAGTCATCTTTCTACCTTTTACGACCATAGTACATACATATGAATTCTTTATAAAACACAACACTTCCAAAATTGTTCTCACTACTAAATACTAAATCACCATCACCATCATTACAGTTATTTACTTGCATGGAGATGAAATCAGTATCTGCAAGTATCTGTCATTTACTTAAGATGCAGGCAGTCATTTTAATCCTCCATCTTGGCATGGTTCACATTAATTTTTATACAGTGGGTTCTGGTTAATAGGGGCAAATCCTGGAGAACAAAAACAAATCAAGAACATAACCAGAATTTGCTTTGCTTATTTTGGAATCCATGCCATTTAGCTGGGCCAGTAGCTGCTACATGGCACACTTGTGATTACATCATAAATGAATCACTGACTCAGTCATTATAAATGAACATTTAGATACAGTTACTCTGTCATGCACTGAGTGAGTTTACTGTGGCATGTGCAGTGATTTTTTCATTTTAAAATTCAGACCCTTAGAGAAAAGCCTAGGAGAGATGTAACACTGACAAAATTGCATTATTTTATTAAATAAAAACAAACTGCCTAACACCAGTCATCAAAGCTGGCAGAAATAAGTGGACTGCTGAAAGCTACAATTGCATGTGTTGTATGGCAGCAACAGAGACTGCAAAATGAATGGACATTATGCCACAGACAAATGGGTAACTTCCCAAAAATGGAAGTGTGAAGGTAAGGATCCAGATGTTGAAGAGTGCCTCAATCAATGGTTCTCTATTGTAACTGGAAGAGGTGTTCTGTGTCAGTGGTCCAATGTTGAAAAGCAAGTCGGAGTGAGCTAAAAACCTGGGTCATAATGATTTCAAAGTTAGTTATTTTAATGGATATGCAGGTTTGGGATAAAATTCAAGAAGGCACACAGTGATGACATTGCTGAACAATGGAAATCCACCAATGCTGATGAAACAAATTTATTTTACGATGCCACGCTTGATGCTTCCCTACGCTACAAACATACAATTCTATCTGGTTCTAAGAAAGCAATGGATTATGTAACTGCGTTCTGATTTTCAAACATGTTAGGAACTGATAAATGGAAGCCACTAGTTATTGGATGTTATTGGTGTTTTAAGGGGATTAATAAGGACATCTAGTTTTAAATGGCTGGTTAATAATGAGTTGGGGCATGGAATTACAATGGAAATTGAGGAAAATTTTACAGCTTCTTGACATATGTGCAACACACCTTAATTTAAATTCTTTGAAAAATATGGAACTAGAATGTGTCTCTCAGCACCACATCCCTGGTACAGCCAATGGACATGGGAATCATACGAAATATGATGACCTTTTATCATGGAAATTGGTAAATTACATCCTTAAGGCAATGCAAGAAAATCTACTGACACCACCTTTAGCAGCTAAGGTCAGTGCAAGGACTGATCTTTCAAAAGCAGTACACTTGGTCATCGACTTATGACCACAAAAAATGAAAAATAAAAGCTGATTAAAATGTAGAAGTTTTTAAAAATAAATTATAAAGATGATAAAAAGATTAGAAAGGTTAAAAAATACTGTTATTTTATTAACATATACGGCCGACATACAAGCAGATCGACTTACAACCTGTCAGTCAACGAGAAGTCGGTCGTAAGTCGACGACCAAGTGTACAGTTAATCTCTGATAATTGGCAAAGAGTAAGCACCAAGACCATTCAGAACTGTTTTGCTCACTGGTTTTAAACATTCAGACTTGCTGATAGTGAAAAATGATGTCATACTGGAAATGTGCTACATCTGAAATTATGAAGATTTTTTTATGCATCAACAGTAATCTTCAACGTTACAATGAAAATGAAGATTGTGAGGAAGCAACTGTTGAATAAACTGAAGCAAAACACCAGAAGACATCAGAAGATCAGGAAACTGAGGATGATGACATAATCAAGTGTCAAGAAGTGACTAACCAGGATGATAGGAAATTTATTGCTGGAATATGACTTTATTTCATGCAAGAAGGGAATGAAGGCAGTCCTGTATCTGCACTATACATAAACCTGTGCTGATGTCAAGTTGTAGTCAATCAAGAGAACAGAGCAGAGTGCACTCAATCAATTCCTCAATTACTAACTGTTAAGAAACATTTGCATGTTTAATACATGAATGAATAAAATTTGTTTTTAGAATAAATACACTCAACTCTCAATTATCCGGGATAATGGTGGGGATAGAAATCACGATTAATCAAAAACCCAGTTAAGACAAAGTTTATTAAAAGTAGTACTGTAATACTGTACCTTCATAATACTATAGGCCTACCTGCATTTAAATTTATTCAACCTCATTTTTATGTCATCTCACTGCCTGTTTAATACTTTTTTACATTACACTGAAGTATGAATTAGTTATTTCAATCACAGTGTTCAACAACATCCAGCATTTTTTACGAATACAGTCAACTCTCGATTATCCGGGCTAATGGTGGGGATGGAAGTCACGGTTAATCGAAAACCCGGTTAAGCCAAATTTTATTATACGGGCTGGACGACTGTGAAGGGTCGGAGTTCGAGTCCCGGTAGGGTCAAGAATTTTAACTTCTCCAAATCGTCCAGACCGGCTCTGGGGTCCATCCAACCTCCTATCCAATGGGTACCGGGGGCTCTTTCCCCGGGGGTAAAGCGGCCGGGGCGTGAAGCTGACCACTCACCTCCAACTAGTGCCGAGGTCAAGAAAATTTGGATCTATACATCCACTCCCCCACACGCCTTAATGGCGTAGGGCTTAATTCGTTGAGCAGAGGAACAACTTTACCTTTTACCTTTTAATACCTTCATAATACTATAGACCTACCTGTATTTAAATTTATTCATCCTCATTTCTATGTCATCTCATGGCCTATTTAATACTTTCTTTACATTACACTCAGTATGAATTAGTTATTTCAATCACTGTTCAACAACATCCAGCACTTTTTACGGTCACACTTAACACTTAAAATAATTTAATACTGTCTTTTGCTTTTTCGCGGCATTTTCCTTTTTACGGATATCCGTACGAAGCCTACGTAATATTAGCTTGTCACTTAATAAACTGTCCTCTTCACTCTCAAGATAGTCTAGTAAGGATTCCAAATGATTAAGCGCAGCACCATGTGATACTTTCTTACTGGCAACACTGTCCACCTCTTCCTCATTCTCACTTTCTTCCCGCTCTTCTGGCTGCACCCCCATTGAAGTTACGATTTCGTCACTGCTTAACATTTCGAAGCCCGGTTCACACGAGTCACAGTTAAACCACTCTCTTATATTTTCCTCGTTGACTTCTTCACCACCATGAACTTGGTTAGCCACTTTTGTCAATTTTATGGCTATCTCATTTTCACTGAATCCAGTGAATCCATGGATTTCGTCATCTTCATTAGTGATGAAAGGCATCAGTTTCTTCCATGAATTTTTCAATACAGATGGCTTTACTGTATCCCACGCTGTTGAAATCTCGTATATGGCATCTAATACTGAAAAGGACTTCCAGAAACACGTCAGATCATTGCCTTCATCGATGTACTTTTGTAGCAAATTTGATCTGTAGATTCTCTTCATACTTGAGATAACTCCTTGATCCATTGGTTGGATAAGTGCGGTAACATTAGCGGGAAAATATTTCACAAAAATATTTCCATCATCTGACCTCAGGAGACTTTCGTTAGGATGTGAGGGCGCATTGTCAATGAGGAGCACAGCTTTCTCAGGTAGGCCTTGGGATTTTAGATGGTCACGAACTTGAGGCACGAATTTAAAATCAAACCATTCTTTAAATATCGCTCTATTCATCCAAGCTACTTTCTGGTTAAAATAATGGATAGGCAGACTTGAAGCTACTGTTCCTTTAAAAGAGCGTGGTCTTTTCGCTTTGCCGATAACTACTGGTATTAGTTTGTGTGTTCCTGATGCATTAGAACAGCACAAGACTGTCAATCTCTCCTTACTGGATTTGTGACCTGGAGCCTGTCTTTCATTTTGAAATGCCAATGTTCTGGTTGGCAAGCATTTCCAATAAAGACCCGTTTCATCGGCATTATAGATTTGTTCTGGCAGCAGATTTTCACTTTTCACAAAACTATCAAAATTGGTGCAAAATTGATCTGATGCTGACAAGTCCCCTGACAATTTCTCACCTTGAATACTGATTTCTCGTATTCCATGACGCTGCTTGAAACGTGTTAGCCAACCGGAAGAAGCGTCAAAACTCCCTTCTAGTTCAAGTGCTTCGAAAAAATATTTAGCTTGTTTAGCACAAACTGGTCCTGTTATTGTTGTTCCCTGTGCCCTTAGTTGATTAAACCAGGTCAGCATCGCTTTGTCGAGATCATCGTATGTTGATTTCTTCATGGTTTTTCTCTTCTTCATTCCGCTTGAATTAGAAGACGAAGCAAAGGAAATTAACTCATTCTTTTGTTTTTTCAAATCACGAACAGTTTGTTCTCCAATACCGTATTGCATTGCTAATTGTTTAACTACAGCTCCTTTTTCCAGCTGATTGATAATTTCAAGTTTCTGTTGAATACTTAACACAACACGCTTCCTTTTAAACCCCGACATTTTGCTAACGCACTTGAAGATCTATATTAAGAAACTGATACTTACTTTCACAATGCACTCTCACACTGAGATGGTACCGTTAAATAACCTGGGGCGGTGTATTTGTCCTTGAAACTTTCCAAAAATTCTTGCATTCTTTCACCCCCACCCTAGAACATTGTGTTCGCATAACGGGACGAAATAATGCAGAGCTCGGTTCACACTAGTGCGAAAATAGTGTTAAACTCACCATGTGAAACAAAAGTGAATGAATATTAAACAACATATAAACTAAAAAAAAAAAGCCCCGGTTAAGCCGCAAACCGGTTAATCCGCCCCCGGATAATCGAGAGTTGACTGTATTCACACTTAACACTTAAAAAATTTAATATTGTCATTTGCTTTTTCACGGCAATTTCCTTTTTATGGATATGTGTACGAAGCCTACGTAATATTAGCTTGTCACTTAATAAACTGTTCTCTCCACTCTCAAAATAGTCTAGTAAGGATCCCAAATGATTAAGAGCAGCACCATGTGATATTTTCTTACTAGCAGCACTGTCCACCTCTTCCTCATTCTCACTTTCTTCCCGCTCTTCTGGCTGCACCCCCACTGCTTAATATTTCATTTTGAAATCCCAAAGTTCTGGTTGGCAAGCGTTTCCAACGACCTGTTTCATCAGCAATATAGATTTGTTCCGGCAGCAGATTTTCACTTTTCACAAAACTATCAAAATTGGTGCAAAATTGAACTGATGATGACAAGTCCCCTGACAATTTCTCACCTTGAATACTAATTTCTCATATTCCATGATGCTGCTTGACACGTGTTAGCCAACAGGAAGAAGTGTCGAAACTTCCTTACAGTTCAAGTGCTTCAGAAAAAATTTTGCTTGTTTAGCACAAACTCATCCTGTTATTGTTGTTCCCTGTGCCCTTAGTTGATTAAACCAGATCAGCATTGCTTTGTCGAGATCATCATATGTTCATTTTTTCATGGTTTTTCTCTTCTTCATTCAGCTTGAATTAGAAGACGAAGCAAAGGAAATTAATTGATTCTTTTGTTTTTTCAAATCACGAACAGTTTGTTCTCCAATACCATATTGCATTGCAGAGCTCGGTTCACACTAGTGCAAAAATAGTGTTACAACTCACCATGTGAAACAAAAGTGAATGAATATTAAACAACATATAAGCCTCAAAAAAGCCCCGGTTAAGGCACAAACTGGTTTATCCGCCTCCGGATAATTGAGAGTTGAGTGTATATTTCTGTGTATTTGCACCAATTTTTTCAGTTCATCTGAAGTCACTCACTCAATAAACGGAAAGCTTATCTACTCTTATGTCCATATACCTCTTTAACCCTTTACATGCAACTTCGAATACCGGGTACAACCGCTTAATTGAGGCGAAGTACTCTAGTCCTGATTTATTCCAATTAACTGGGATCCACTATATTTCTGCTTTCATCTTACATACAGATTGAAAATAAACCACTTAGTTCATAGTTATGCAGAAGGGTTCAGTTGATAAATTAAACTGTATCAACTGTTGACAGAAGTCAAAAAATATAGAAACCAAAATGTGCAACAGGACAAAATATTAATGGTGAGCATACAAAAGGTGCTTTGGGAAAATGGAGCAAACATAAAAAACCAAATCTAGACACTGTGAGTTGTCTGAGATACACCTGACATAAGATATGTTTTGGGAGCTGCCTCTACTCCCATCTTCAGGTGATTTGTTACCATTATACTCACAGACATGTTTTTCTTTCTTATTTCATTACTAGCTGTACCCGGCCACGCGTTGCTGTGGCTCAGTCTGGTGAAACAATTGATGGCATTTCAAAATGTGATTGTCTTCATTCTCTCAAATCATTAATCGGTATGAATAATAGTTCATTGCGCGGCATTTCATATTTGTTTCTTCGCCACTGACTGGATTTATCATCTTAACGTTGAAGTGCTATCCATCGGCACCATCCCAAAAAATGATTGGATATCGCAGGGCATCGTAGCATCGATGAGTTTCTGCAACTTTTGTCAATTGATCGTTTCTCTGATGAACAACAATATCTCTAGGTTGGAACTGATCTCTGACTATAACAATTGCCACTTTGTCTATAGTTGGAGCATTGAATCTTCGCACATGTTGTCCAGCAGGCGTTTTGTCAGCATTAATAATCTTGTGTGTATCAGATGGCATCATGTCAATTAATGTTTTGAACAAACACACTAAATTGTTTCTTCGTGAAGAAGCTTTTGCAGTTGGGAAACGATGGACCGTTTTATGCTGGTAAAATTCTGCAGCATGCATTCAATTCATCATTGCTATCGCCGATGAAATACATTTGTAGGAATTTGTTGACCATCTGGGAACGGAAGCAGGGAGCCGCCTTTATGACAAATTTGTCCTTTCACTTTGAAAGTTGGCATGAATGGAGCTGTTATGATTTCTGTGCCAAACGACGTCATTTGGAAGCATGAGTTGTATTTCCTGATGTTAGATAGGACATGCTTTGATTCGGCGGTATGTCCGGCAAGCAAAGTTTTTAATGGCTCTGGCAGTTCTCCAAGATGAGTTAGTTTAATTTTTCCTGCGGCGCAACACATTCCTTTCGTTTCTCCATTAAATTTCAGAGCTTTGCAATAAGGACACACTTCAGTCATAGTGCCGATGAGAACATGCCGGCTCAAACTATAATCTTCAGCTGGGCTGTACCGGAATGCAAGGCAACTGTAATCGCGTGATTGCTGAGCACGGAGTCGTGTTTGACGCCGATCTGCTGTTTCTTGTTGACGTCCTTCAGCCACTCTCATCCTGTCACGTTCATTCTGTTGAGAACGAAGCAGATCTGAAGCTGCAGAACGCGATCACCATGCTCCCAACCGTGCATCCTCAAGTCTGGCTGCACGTCACTCTGCTGCTTCCTCAGAACATATTTGAGCCATTCTTTGCCTGTTTCGCTCGTTCGCTGATGCCTGTTCTTCCCCAGTTTGATTTGCAATTACTCGTCACACTGCTTCCGCTCCACAAGTACAACGACCTAAGTTTGATCTTCTGCGAGGCATTATTTGGATGAACTAAAGCAGATCAATTGCACCGAAGTAGTAGAAAGAAAGTTATAACAAAAACGTATAAAATTGCAAAACATTAAAAAAGGAAAGAACACAAACTGGAAAACAAAGAAGAAACAAAAAAAAAAATACTAACGAAATATTTCAATTCAAATGCAGATCAATCGACACAGCTCAATTCCACTGCCAATTGCACTGAAAAGTAAGGAAAACAGTTAAGAAAACAAAATGAAAAACAATGAAAGAAGAAAAAAATAAACTACTCACGAAATGAATGCTGTGGTAAACGATACAGCTCAATTCCAATGCAATGTCACAAGAAATAATTAAATCAAAATGAATGAATTCAATCCCCCTTTTATGCCCCCGGCTGCTGCTATGCAAATGAACCTTTGTTATAACCATGGAAACGCTGCTTTGTTGATTCCATGATTCCTACGCAACGACCCACTGTTATTGCGTTGTCTCTGTGAGAACGCTCCGTGTATTCGTCGTAACCGTGGAGATTCGATGTTCTCGACACAACGGTTTTCTTTCTCTCCCATTTAACCAGACTGAGCCAAGCAACGTGTGGCCGGGTACAGCTAGTACATGCACGCATTCAAATGCAACGTTGTGTCAAAATTTCAAAGCAATCGGTGAAGAACTTTTGGGGATTTAAGATTTTGAACAAACGATCATTTACAGTTTTATTTATATAGATTGGTGGTGATGGTATATGAAATATACCACAGAAAATGAACAATGTCCAACATAATATTCATATTGTGACGTGGACGGCGCAACGTTCGGTGACCCCCCCCTCCCAGCGGTGATGTAACAGCATCAGAGCAACTGCCGCTGCTATGGTAACAGGCCAGTCAAAACTCCGTCCCCCTCCCCCATGGTGTTGTAACAGCACTTCCCACTGTGACATAACAGGGGACACCGCTGTTGACACGAGGCAACAGGGAACAGTATAAAAGGCCAGCTGAGTAGTGTGTGAGCAAGAGTGTGTGCTCAGGAGTGACACAGTGTGGATCGTGAAGTCACCGAGTGCAGTAGAAGTCTAGCAGTCACCAAGAGCAGTGGAGGTAATTGTGATACTGCCAATGGCAGTAATTGTGTAAAATTGTGAACTGTATAAGTGTAAGAACAAATGTGCAATAAATTCACTAGATCCAAGATGGCGTGAAGTTATTTGTCGCGTGACATATAGCCAACACGCAACAATATGTAGTGAATCAATCTCTGTCAACAAACTTTAGAGAAATGAAAGAATAATGTGATGCTCACCTTCACAGTGTTAATAAAGTCATGTGATAGAAACTAAAAGCTGAGTTCGGATTGATAACTGGATTTATTGAATGCCTGTAAGTCATAACTACAAATAACTATAATGGTCTCACTAATTTACACTCTACAGATCATTAGAACTACATCACACATAAAATCCAGTGTTTATTCACTAGTTGTTGCTAGGCAGTGGCTGCTAACAATGCAACTTAAAACGGTTAACTGGAGACTATGGCCTCTGACTGACTGTTGACTTAGTGGCTTCTCCAGTTGGACCGTACAGATAACGCCATATCCTCTACTGCTGCTGTGGAAACGTGCTTACGGCATTGCTGCCTATCAATGGCCACATCTATTTGTTCCATTATTCTAGCATTCAGCCATCATGTTACAATATCAACCTGTTAATGTTGATGTTATATTTTAGCGTCCTGTTGCACTGATTTAAGTCCATGATTTATTTAATCCGTCTTGCAGTGCATACACTCATTTATTTCCTTCTCTCCCTCGCACTACATGTTTCGGCATAATAATGCCATCTTCAGGTGCTTACTTATCCACGTCAAACCAGTTCATTGCATGCCATGTTCACACATTAAAATAACTAAAATATGTATCTATCATATACATTGTCAAACGTTAAAAATATTAAAATTGTTCAGGATACCACATCGCTACGTCGCCCCTCACTACGTCAGTCACGCCCATTCTCCTTTGTTGGAGCACTCCTTCACTATCTTGTGTGTTGTGCTTTTGTTGTGTCGTGCTCCTGCGACTGCGTGTGTTATACTGTTGGGCTTCCTGGGTATGTGTCTGGGTATGTATCCTGAACAATTTTAATATTTTTAACGTTTGACAATGTATATGATAGATACATATTTTAGTTATTTTAATGTGTGAACATGGCATGCAATGAACTGGTTTGACGTGGATAAGTAAGCACCTGAAGATGGCATTATTATGCCGAAACATGTAGTGCGAGGGAGAGAAGGAAATAAATGAGTGTATGCACTGCAAGACGGATTAAATAAATCATGGACTGTTAATGTTGTCTTAAGAACAGTTAATACATGGCAAATATAATGCATAAATAAACTCATTAAAAAAAATACCTTCACTTGTGGATTTTCCAGCAAGCCACTAGCAAGAACACCTATGAGAAGTCTACGTTTACGTAGTGCCTCTTCACGAGATGCCAGCAATTCTGCTGTGCTGACTGGTCGGCTGGGGTCTATAAAATCAGTTCTCTCAATGTCAAGTTCATTCTCCAGTTCAGCATCACTGTCAGTTTCAGTTTCCTCAGGTTTGGGAATAACTTCTTCTTTTGCTGGCTCTGGTTCTTCTTCTAGAAAATGTATTTCATTATTTTCCATGCAAAAATAGGTATGAATTTTGTATAACTTTCTAATGAGATTGCTTATTTGTACACATACTGATAATGAATGGTAAATATCTTAATTATAATAAATAATGGAAAGAATCTGTACAAAATGTCAAGTTTATTTGCATATTCTCTATATTTTGCAAAAAAAAAAAAAAGTGATTGGGGAACCTCGGTTCCCAGGATTAACGTTGAAAACGGTATTAAATTAGGATTCTTATTGGAATAAATGTACTTTGTACATTAAAATTGTAATTTTATTGAAACATTGATATATGTTCCAAAAGCGTTTAGTTTGTAGTTATGCCAATGAGTTGAGAAGCTTGGTGATTGATTGTGCTCAAGACAGGGCTATGACAGCTAAAGTACAAAACATAGTGGGAAGATCACACAACAGGATATCTTCCATAGTGCATTAAGTGGAGATATTGAATAAATGACCAATGAAGAGACCAAATGAAGGTAGATGTACACAATTCAGCAGGGAAAGAGTGGACCAGACACAAAGAAACTTATTACAGGGCAAATCAAAAGGTAGGAGTCACTGTCAAAAGAAGACCCAACCCTATCAAAAGATCATGACAAATACAATGAATACAATAATAATTTCACCTCATTTCTACAGTAATTAATTCAGTACAGTACAATCTCCATACCATTAAAATCCTCTGCAACAGAACGATAAACCAATCCTCCTTTTGTTTTTATTGGTAACAAATGTTTAATCCTCTTTGGTTCCAACTCAGGAACTCTTTCCTCATAATTCCCTTCCACATCCACTTCATCTTCTCCATCCTTGTCTCGCTTCCTTTTACGATCCTTTTGCTTGTTTCTGAAAGTAATAACGTATGAACACCACTGTCATTCCAAGAGAATTACCAGTTGATTTCCATTCAAGCCTTACACAAACAAGTACTGGCATTGCATAACCTCTGTAAATGATACAACATAAAAATAAGCAACCTAATGTGAAGTCTTGTTGCTGTTTCTCAACTGTCATTGTGTCTGCAAGACACAAAGGAAAACTGCATCACAGTCTTGCTGAAATGCAGCTTTATTGTGCCTCCAGACATGGTCAGCATTGACCTATCTGGCTATCACCTGCCTTGCCAAGGGTATAAAATCCATTTCTGATCTGGAGACAGCATCAGGGTGGATTCTGTAACACCAGTGACAGGTAGGTCTAGGGGTAACACAGACTTATATTTGGGAGGTGTTCAGTCCAAATCTCTGCTGGGATAATGGTTATACTCATTAAGGTTTTTCACGGTTTTCTTCAGTCCCTACAGGCAAATGCATGGTTCATACCTCAACTAGGCCATTACTGCATCCTTCAAAACTCCTGATTCATCATTCATCACTCACTGTATCGCCTGAAGCTATAATCTTAATAATGGCATGGTAGTTAAATAATAAAACTACAGAAAAGAGAGAATGCCAGTTGGCAGAGGTGACCCACAGTTTAACGTCAGACTGGAACCATGTTTTCAATGGACATCAGTAAACATTTACCAGACTGCACTGTGTCACATCTCAAATGACAGTAATCTTCATTTATTATATTTTATTAATTATAGAAATTGTGAAATTATATCTGGAAAATTTAATGCACCCTGTTATAGGTGCAATTATATGCAGAAATGGGCCACTGAATTACTTGTATGTAATCCTTAATGCATGGTTTGGAGACAATTGGATATCATATGTCATTGCAAGGGTTGAGAAGGCCCACCTATTATACATACATTCATTCATTCATTCATTCATTCATCATGTCATTATCTGAACTTCCTGCACTGTATTTTTATCTTCCGATCATTATCTGGAATTTTAATATTTTTTTACCATTTTAAGACAGCCTCATTACTGTCACCATAAAGTCTAATAAGTTTAGCAATGTTTCTGAGGAATGTTGGTAAACGTCTACGAGACTACATGGCATCGAATCCCTGAAAATAGTAACCATCACCGCCATGAGAACGCTAAATTTCAGTAACAATAATGTTTTACATAAGTTTGTAGGTATATTTCTGATCTACTTCTATATAAATTTTACACATCTAGATCCAACTGTTTATTATCTGTCACCAACCAACAGAAAGCTGAATACACACTCTGTTATGGTTCCCGTCTAGCTGTTGTACATACTAATAAAAATTACACAAACAAAAAGGGCATATCATCTAAATAAAACTATTACCATATTATAACATATTGTGACATGTTGCGCAAAGGAGAACCCCCCACCAGCAGTGACGCGGCGGGTGAGTCAGCACTCCCCTCCCCCTCCTCCGCACAGTAACGTAACGATGACGCAACAGGATTGTTACGGTAGTAACAGCAGTTACTACCGCTAGCGTTGCTAGCAACACAGTGCCAGGCAACAAGGGTGCTTATTACGTGGCCGTTTTCTGTATTGTCCGATCAAGGCTACATAAGGAGCAGCGAAGGCTATTCACAGTCAGTTGTACTGAGTCAGTCAGTCAGTCAGTCAGTCCTGGAGCTACCTATGAGTCAGTCCTGGAGCTACCTCCGAGTTAGTTCCAAGTTAGCCAGCAACCAGTCAGTTGTATTGTGGCATTTGGAGTGTACTATTTGTGATACTGCAGATAGCAGTAATCGTAAATCTGTAATTTGGGTGATTGTAAGTGCGAATGTGAAATAAAATTCGCTACATCAAATACGGTGTGAAGTTATTTGTCGCGATATACGCCCAATACGTGACAACTGGTGTCAGAAGTGGGATTTGAACTTACACACGTGACCGACGAGATTCGATCTCAAGACACGTGACAATTTGGTGTCAGAATTTTTACGAGCTTAAATACGCCTCAGAGAATTTTACTGCTACAAAATGGAGATGCAGCAGATGATGGAACTTCTCCTGAAAGAAATCAGAACCATTCACGAGAAGGAGGAGGCAAACAGGAAGAAAGACAAAGAAGAGATGGAGGAAAAGAGAAGGAAAGAGAAGGAAGAGATGGAGGAAAAGAGGAGGAAGGAGAAAGAAGAAATGGAGGCCAATAGGAGGAAAGACAAAGAGGATTTCCTGGCGAAATTAGACTCCTATCAAGAAAAGGCAGATAGCCTGCTGACAAAATTAGCCGCCGACTTCAATGCCTGGCAGGAAGAGACATTGGCCTGCCCAGTGGACACAATACCTGCGACGGCACAACAAGAAGAGGTTCCCATAGTGATACCGGTCGGAGTGACGATGGCCTGCCAAGAAAGGGAGGCACGTCCAGAAGAAGAAGAGCCGACTTCAGCGAACAGGAAACCTGAGGTGGCAGAACTACTAGAGGTACCCATACAAGACGCCGAAGTAATGCCGGTCGGAGAACCGAAGAAGAAAAGGCGCAGGGACCGACATCGACGAAATATAAAGAATTCGACGCGGGAAAACTGTGGACCAAGGATGAAGTTGGCTGCCCCCTGCAGGAAGACATCCCGTCGCGCGACAGTGGCACGACGTTGGAGAATTGCCTTCAAGACGGATATTCCCCTGGGAACCTTCGGATGCCAGCGGAAAGAAGTGACCGCCACCGGAATAAAGATTACACGCTGTGTAGGACACAGGCGTATGGGACAAATCAAGAATAAGGTCGCACCGGAAATCACCAAGAAACGGACGTTCGGGAAGAGACTGTGGAAAGGCCCGGAACGCCACACTGGCATCAGGAACCGAGGCCTGAGACAGCAACTACAACGCAGAAATGAAGTGAAGGACCTAGGCGGCGGACAGCCGCGATAT
>NW_019742445.1:804792-839912 GCF_002891405.2 Cryptotermes secundus | reverse complement strand
CCTGCTAGGATTAGCACTGCAACTCTAACATTAACAGATAATAGTGTAACATGTTGCGCAAAGGAGACCCCCCCCCCACCAGCAGTGACGCGGCGGGTGAGTCAGCGCTCCCCTCCCCCTCCTCCGCACGGTAACGTAACGATGACGCAACAGGATTGTTACGGTAGTAACAGCGGTTACTACCGCTAGCATTGCTAGCAACACAGCGCGAGGCAACAAGGGTGCTTATTACGTGGCCGTTTTCTGTATTGTCCGATCAAGGCTACATAAGGAGCAGCGAAGGCTATTCATAGTCAGTTGTACTGAGTCAGTCAGTCAGTCCTGGAGCTACCTACGAGTCAGTCCTGGAGCTACCTCCGAGTTAGTTCCAAGTTAGCCAGCAACCAGTCAGTTGTATTGTGGCATCTGGAGTGTACTATTTGTGATACTGCAGATAGCAGTAATCGTAAATCTGTAATTTGGGTGATTGTAAGTGCAAATGTGAAATAAAATTCACTACATCAAATACGGCGTGAAGTTATTTGTCGCAATATACACCCAATACGTGACAATATTATAAACATGTGTTGTTATTAAATACAGGAAGTAGTCTAGAAAAGACTGACAGTAAGGATGAACTGACATGATGTCGAAATGATTAAAATATTAAATAATAAATAAAGTCCTACTCTGTGAAGCAGATATGATTCAGTAGAGAGTAACTGTGGCTAGTGACAGCATTATGAAGAAATTCTAGGTCATCATTCTCCACCATTTGCAACAGTTCTTCTCCATGGTCACTTTCTTCTTCTTCCTCCTCTTGTACAGCATTTGATTTAGACTGCTGATCATTGTTTCTCTTGGGTAAGAGTACTGTCTTTTTCTCATGGTGCCTGTGTTTTGCTTTACCCTGCTTGCTAAGTTTTGTGTGCTTTAAGTTGTTCCGCTTTACTGTACTCATCCGAATCTTGACCTTTTTCTGTAACAATTTAAAACATTTATTTAACAGAATCAATCCTGCACTAACTTGTTTACTCTGTAACTTGCCAAACACCAGATTCAGATCAGGACATGAGAGTGTGTTGGCTGGTCAGAGCTGTTACACACCTCAGGAGGGCAATGATAAACAAGTATGATGCAACGGAAGACTGATGATTAGGATCAAGGAATCTAACAAACTGAGAGAAAATCCAGCTCCAATACTATTTCAACCACCACAAATCTCACAGAAGCCATTCAGTGGTGTCAACCTTGAACGAATTTTACCAGTAACATTATTTTCCAAAAACAGACAACCAGACCTCTTTAACTGGAGGTTTGACCCTCCACAAAAATATGAAGTTATACATTAACATTTCTTTCATCAGATTAGTTTAATAATTGCTTAATGTTTCCCCTCACCAATCAACGACATTCAATAGGACGCATGGATGTAGCTGAATGTATGAAGGGTAACTGTGAAGAGGAATGTGCCTTCTGTGACTCCTTGAACTAAAATTTTTAACAACATTTCACCAAATTTGTGGACAAAATTTATGAAAAATGCTACATTAAAGTGACCACCTACTTGAGAGTCTTTCAACATGCCCCCACTTCATATGATCAGCCTCCTTTGAACTCGTGTTCTATAGTATGATCACCCTTGGTCTTCCTGTAAATCACTGATACGCTGAAGATGAAGATTCACTTGGAACAAGGTAATAGCAGAGCACTGGTCTAATGCTTTTCTGCAAGTCCATCCTGGCTGATGATGAAGATGAAGCGTTGGATGTTCCTCCCATCAATTTGAGCCACAGAGATTCATAACACTAGTGATCCAGGAAAACCTACAGCCAGGATATTACTAACAAAATTCTCCCAAATTTCTGCAGTTGCCCAAAATGTTTTCTACTGCTATACATACATTCCTGGCACTTATTCTAATAACAATAGAGAGCATTTCCAGTATCTCCTGTGATTTGTGAAACTTTTATTTCAAATGTATTTGGCTATAGGTATGTCAATTCCAACAGCAGTCCAAATCTGTATAACCCACTTCACAGGCGAAGCATTTCATTTTTCCACTTGAGCGGCACAATGATTTGCAGGAAACCCTAGGATGATCAAACTGTAGTTATTCTTACTAGAATAAATATCAACATAAATTAAACTAAACGGGTGACATTTAAGGCTATCATGATGGTAGCTATGAGCATTACTGACTTCAGGGATGTTGTGCCATGCTGTCTTTTGGATACTTACAAACACTGAAGAGATCTGTTGCTCCTATTTTCAGGTAAATGACAAGGCTGAGCATGAAAAAATGGTACGTATAAAAGGAAAGTGAGGGCCAGGATGAGGGCTCTGGGTGAATCAACAGAAGGGCAGACTGAATGGGGGAAATAACAGCTGTAGTGATTATGAGTTAGAGGTGAAGGCAGAAGAAACATACCAACTATACAAGCTCAGGATACGTGCATTAAAATCAGATACAGACATAGAGATTAGCTAGTCTTCAATTAATTAAAACTGCATTCCTACCAAGAGATGGCAGCAAGTTTGACACACTGACATTTAGAAGAAAAAATTGGCTTTCACAGCTGATTGTCTAGAAAATGTGGGAGCTTCGACATCTCACAACTCTATGGGCCTCCATGATCTGTTACAAGGATACCTTTAACTTTTACTGCATTTACCATATGTAGTGTTGCCATTTCTAGCCTCTTGTAGCCCCTATCATTTAAACAACCCTTTCTCCTGTGCCAGAGGGTTGAAAGGGGTGCAGAAAAATTCATTTTGCACATAAATTATGAATTGTTACATATGCAAGGATAACACTGAACTTACAGGTAGAATAAAAAATTAAAGGTGACATTCAAAGTGAGCTGGGATACAGTAGTCGGTACACTGAGTGGCTATAGGCTGGACTGAAGTGTCGAGAGTTCGAGTACTGGTAGGGTCAAGAATTTTTCTTCTCTAATTCGTCCAGAATGACTCTGGGGTCCACCCAACCTCCTATCTAATGGGTATCGAGGGCTCTTTCCCCAGGGGTAAAGCGCCAGGGTGTAAACCTGACCACTCACCTCCAGCTAGTGCCAAGGTTAAGAAAAGGTGGAACTATAAATCCACTCCCCCATACACCTTTATGGAGCTGTGCTTAATTAGTTAAGCACAGGGACAACTTTACCTTTACCGCACTCACATTCAAATATGGAACAATACTGATGACACTAATAACATAAACATTACAAAATAAAGTGTGACTTTATATCAGTCAAGCACATGGGAAACTATTCTTAGAACAGTATGTAACCTCTCCTTGATTGTCAACACATGTCTCAGCATGACAACAGTTTGAACCATGGGGGTGCATTCATTCACAAAGCAAGAGAGACTGAGGTGTTATAGTAAATGCAACACCTGACTGCAGGTGACACTACTTCACATTGTTATCATGCATACATCTACTTTTAAAGCAAAAAACTAGAAGCTTTTGGCTATCAAGCTGTGAAATCTCCAATACCAATGTAATTTTCTGCTGCAAATTTTTAAAGGCCTGGTGGTATGTGTACCACTGCCAGTTTCTTGGCAAGGCCAGTAGCATGGTATATGCACTACAGCCAGATCTGAAAAGCTAGAAACTAGTTCTATGGTGGGGCTTGGTAGTCAAATGGTTAAAGGTCCATTTGCTAAGGGTAGAATGAATGACATAAATAATAAAGCTTTAATGGGAGTTGATTCTGGGAAGATACAGAGCAACTTTTTCCTTAACTCCTGACTTCACTCTACCTATTATTCCTTCAATGGAGACATTATTTCTCCCATTTCCTCTGCCCTTGAAAAATGACCTTCAATCATTCAATATTCTTCAATCTGCTCTCCTTCTTCCTACTGGTTCACACAGAGGCATCATCATAGTACCTTCCTTCCTTGCATCTATACCATTTCTTTCATACATAAAGTACTCTTCTACCATGAAAATGAAGAGAGCAAGTTCCTCTGAAACGCTGTAAAACATTTACCCAACTGCATGGCATCACATCCCAGTAAGCAGTAATATGCAGCTTCTTTCATCAGAGGGCCACGCCATAGCTAAAGCAGTTAGCCGCTAGCTTCCCACCGTGGCGGCCCGGGTTTGATCCCAGGTCTGGTCAAGTGGGATTTGTGGTGCACAAAGTGGTGCTGGGGCAGGTTTTCTCAGAGTACTTAGGTTTCCCCTGCCAATCTTCATTCCACCAATTGCTCCACAATCACCCTCACCTATCTTCTGGGGCTGGTACAATAGGCCAGAAATGGCCACAGTACAAGGGACTTAGTCCCACCCCACTAGCATTAAAAAAAATTCTGCCATGAGAACTCAGATCTGCCTTCAGACAGAGATTCGTGGTCAGTTTCCCATTACTTATGATAGAACTCCAAATTACTCTCAATAGGAGGCCAAACAGATTACAGCAACATTCTGGATGTGGTATGAAAAAGAACCCTCTTACACACCAACACCATAAAAAATTAACTGCACTGCAATCCAGTGGTTAGTGCTCATGTTTCATATTTGAATTTCTGACCAGGGACTAAAACTTGGGGTTTTTTGGCTCTTCTAAGTTCTTCAAAGAAAATTCTGGAATAGCACCTACAATTTGACCTGACCACTTCTTTCCAAACCCAATTACCACACACAATCAACATACCATTAGACACTACACAATTTATTCAGACTGAAAAGCATTGTCAGTAACTCAAGAACAAATAAATTCCAAGATGTACATAATGCTGGTAACACCAGCAGCTGGGAGCCAGGATAGTGCAGTCAGTATAGCGATTGGCTACAGGCTGCACAACCGAAAGATCGGAGTTTGAGTCCTGGTAAGGTCAAGAATTTTCTCTTCTCCATGCCGTTGTCCAGACTGGCACTGGGGCCCTCCTGGCCTCCTATCCAATGGGTACCGGGGGCTCTTTCCTCGGGGGTAAAGTGGCAAGGGCATGACACTGACCACTCACTTCCAACTAGTGCCGAGGTCAAGGAAACGTGAATCTATACCACATACTTCCCCATACATCTTCATGGCATAGAGCTCAATTAGTTAAGAACAGGGACAACTTTACCTTTATTCACCTTTACCACCAGCAGCTCGATTTTTGTATATGGAGGCACTGACCAGGACCCATCCTGCCTTGTGACACAGGTAACCTCTTCCCCAGGGTTCCCTCTCTTTCCTCATGTCACACAGATATTCCCTTCCCTAGAGCTTCCACTGCCCTATACAGGTACAGTTCCTACGATCGTTTCACGTGCGTATCTAACCGTGGCCTGTGGCACACCAAAGATGTCAGAGAATTCCAACCTTATTCTTAATATGCAAACTTTCCAAAGTTAGATTGTTGGGTCTGTGATTTACAAACTGAGGAATGCTAACCCTCAAAAGTGAGGCTTTTGATTTCCACTACTTTTATATTTTTTTACATAAACTGAGGATTGCAGACCTACAGTTAGTTTAAAAATAAAGATGGGCACGCTGGTTGCCATACTAGCATTTCATCCCACCAACATAACCTATCTTTAACTGAATTTACAATGGCGCATAATATTTAGGGTCTGAGGTTCTCACAGCGGTGTTTATGAAGAGTTCTATCTCCTGGGATACAACCCCGTTTAGTCAGCTGAAAGTTAACCGACATTTCGGAGAATGTAGCCTCCAATTTCACGATGGAAGAACAAGATAAGCAAGAAACCAGTGAGGAGATAGCAGGCACAACCATACAGATAGAACTCTCCACATAATACAATCTACAAGACATAACATACCGTAGGCATTTTACTCTATGAAACCACATGCACAAACACACTTAAGAAAAAAAAGCCCCACTCTTACATCACACGTTCTCGTAATCAGATTCGTTCAGTAATCGACCACGCCAGTCACTTTCCTTCGAACCGCTCCAAACGGCGGATGGCCACGGATCACTCTAAATATTGCAAACTTCTCTTCCCCTTATTGAACGCTCTTGATATTTTGGCCGTGGTTACACCAAGGAAACTGGAAACCGCAACGCAACCTCAAATTCCGAGAAATGTCGCCGATATCAAGCAGGCAACCTGTTTCCAGATTAGGAGGCGCACACTGAGGAAATTTATATTAGAGTAGTTGATCACATCATATTAAGTGGGTGTTTGCCCGACGTATTCCATGAATGTATTTTTTAATTTCGTGCACTCTTCTCCTGCAAAGAAGATAAAATATACTGATCCTGTCATAATATTGTGGTAGTTGAGACCGATTGAGATGGCGTGAGAAGAGAGGACGACGACCATAAGGAAAAGATTGAGATGTTAATTAACATTTTAATTAAGGTCAAGTTTATTTTAATAAGGAAATTAGCGTTCACACGTGACAGGAAATTTTGGCATATAGTACAACAATTTTGGCAAGATAGAAGACACCTGATGACGGCCGTATACAGCCGAATCATGTGGAAGAAGGATGACTACGTATATATTATGTTGCATTTAAGATGGAAATATATGTAAAAATAAATGATATATTAATGGAACAGGATGCATAAACAGAATATTAAGAAACCAAAAAGCCAGGAGCATTCGTTTTTCTGTGACAATTTAAACTGACGGGCGTATGTTTCGAAAGAGCCTAACCTGGATCCAGACTCTTTCGTCTCATGAGAAATTCTTTCCCAGGCCAAATTTATTTTGTTCCGCCTAGCATAGTCTGGGAGGCGTTTGCCATATATACCAGGCTCTTGCTCAGTTAACTGCACAAGAACAAAAGTAGCACCTTCGTCAACCTTTCGTGCCATCGTAAGAAACGAATTAGTGACGGCACGTTATAGAACAGCTGATTCAAGGAAACCACGCGGCAACGCATATATGAGAAGACAGGCATGCTCCGTTGCCCGGAGGTTGAGTTTCTCAGTCTCTCGACAAGTTGCGTTGCCTCAATTTGCGCTGCTCTATTCAGTTACATGTGTTCAACTCGGGCTGATGACTATTCTCGGTAATTGAGGTTTCGTTGCGGTTGCCAGTTTTCTAGATGTGACCAAGCCCACGTGCGTAGGAGTAATAAGTATTCTGTTGAGCATATGGAAACTGTAGGGGATTTGGTTGTCTCGTAAACTAGGTACGGTGTTTGTTCACGATATCTGTGGACTGCACCGGCTGCAAGTCCATTTTTGATAGAATAAATGATAATATATTTACACCTCCTTGCGCTAAGGATTGAGTCTTCGGGTTACACCTTCGACGCTAAGGCTTGAGAGTTTTAGGGGCGATCCGTGAAATTGAAGCAGCAAGTAGAAAAATCTAGGAGGATCAAGGGGCATAGAGCATAGAGCGATTACGGACATTACGGATGCGAGCGTTGTATTGTGTTAATGATGTTGGTTGTATTTGTTTGTATGTGTAGAATAGTTTCAAACCACCTGTAATCTACTTATTCATTTTAGGGCTCAGTACGGCAGGAACGCTTAATATACAGCTTAATTAACGTTTAATAATGGATATTGCCAAATCGCTGTTTGGAAATCGAACACACGATGGCTATGCAGGCAAGGAAAACTACAATGTAAGTTGCCCATCAAATCTGTGCGACAAAGTGTTGCGTTGATAAGAAAATGATTGAAATATCTGCATTGATTCATTTTCCTTTGGAGTCGTCATTATTTACATGTGGTTTCTAATAACTTAACGTTATGTAGCGTATCTTCGATATCCATTTATACTGTTATTAATTTTCTATCATCATGAACGATACGTAGTGTAGTATATTATTTCTGATATTCATCTTAGTACAGTATTCTGCAGGTAAATACTTATAGACTGGACAGTTGCTGGTTTCTCATTATACCCTTTTAGTTTTATAAAATCTTAATGTACAGTGCTTTGCCTTTTGAACTGACAGGAGTGTTATTTAATGATTCTGTTTGGTAGTATGTCTGACAAAAGTAGCACAGAAAAATGTTTGTCATTGCATGTTTGTTGAAAATTCACTCTGTTCAGTATGATTTATCAGCATCATATTCTGTTTGTTGATTTTGTTCTTAAGATTGTTACCATTGCTGTAGTAAGAAAAAAGGAAACATAATACTGAAACAGATTATAGTCTTTAAGCCTAGGGGAAAGAAAAGATTGGGAAGACCAATGAAGATGTTGTATGATCTCATAACAGGCCACATGGCATAATGCCTGACAAAGTGATGAGGACTGTTTTTTTGGGGGTTATATAACAATGCTTTCATTATTGATACTATATTGCATGATATACATATATATACTGTACATATATATTTATATTTGTATTGTACTTTATTAACTATGTGACTGGTTCTATATCTATGTATATGGATTTATGGAATATACAATAAATGAATGAATGAATGATGATCATGATGCATTATGACAGTGACAGTGATGGCAGTAATGGTGATAACTGTGAGTAATCCATTACCTGTGTTCTGGACTCATTACTTGTAAAGAAAAAAGAAGGAATTCTTGATATATTGCTTATTACTCATTACCATTAAATAAAAAATTTGTACAGAAGTGATGATGATGTAGGGAAGGGGCCAAGAATGGCTCTAATCTTATGGTCCTCTAGTGTGTCCAGCAGAGAATGTTGTTAGTTTTCTTTCATTGCCTGGAGAATGGTTGCATTAATTAACAATTGCACAAAAATGATGGTACATTTGAAATATATAAAGGGCAGCAATCCTACAGTTTTGAGCTCTTTATGTTACATTTGTAGATCATTTGTGTGGTTCCTACTTCTATAACGATGCTTTTATGTCGCAGGATAAAATTGATACAGCTTTATCAGAGGATGAAGGAGAAGGAGATTTATCATGCCTTGGGGAAGTCTCAGAAGGGCTCAGTATTAAGGCTGATGGTGTGTCTCCAACACCAGGAGGACCATTTTCTGCCTTGACACCATCCATGTGGCCTCAGGATATTCTTATTAAGCTTGGGCAACAACCAGATGATCCGAATTCACAACCAGAGTACAGGTATCAAAGTGGTGAAGTGCAATGTGCGTTCTTAAAGTTAAGGTTCAGTTTCCAAGTTTCGTTACATCATAACTGTTTATAGTAGGAGTGTGGGTAAAATAGCGAGAGAAAGGTAAATTCTGAACATTTACTTGTTTAATTATTGAAGTTGTTGCTGGGTACACAACTCTCTGGTAATTCTGAATCTTGCAACACCCAAGTGAGAACGTCTGACGTTACAGACTCAGCATTATTACTGGTTTTTCTTTTTTTACTTTAAATGGTCTTTTTCAGTGATGTTCACACTTGATAACTGCTTGTTTTACTTAGTTCCATAGGTGAAGTCTTATTGGGTTAAGGTTCAGAATTAAGGTAGTCAAGGTGTTGAACCACCATCTTCAGTATGTCAGCCTGGATAACATTTCATGAGCAGTTTCTGCACAGGGAGTTTGAGATCAGTCAAGTTCACATTACTTTATTGCTCTTAATTTGTGGTAATATGTGAAGTTCAAACATGTCCTGAGATTTTTCATGAAAGTCCAAGTATACATTTTTCAGGACTGTAGTTTGGAAGAGGAGATTAAAAAATCTTCGTTGTGTCAGTCTCCAAACCTTGCTCCACTGCTTTTATTTATGAAACTACATAAGTGAAGTCAAGAGTGAAAATCATTGGCATCGGTCATGTGAAGCGAAGAGTTAGAGACACTTCTGAGACAATAATTCCAAATGTTCACAGTCAGTTGTGACAAGAATTGAAATACCAAATGGATGTGTGCAAAGTGACAAATGAGATTTCATTGAATCTTGATTTCTCACTCATTTCAAGTTTCTTTCCTGTTCTTAGCACTAACTGTTACAAAATTATATTGCTTGAAAATTGTACCATTACTTAACAGACATCCTGCCTTTCTTTATTTAACTTCTTTGCAGGGAAAGACAGGCTTACAGAATCATTATGTTCTTGTATCTTTGTACCATTATCACAGTCATACAATTTCTGAGGTGGCAGTGATGCTGTGTGTAGTACCAGATCTTTGAAGATTATTAAACTTTTATTGACTCAAGCTTTTACATAGTACACGCAACACTTTACGAATATTCACACTTAACGCTTAAAAAAAATTAATATTGTCTTTTGCTTTTTCGCGGCATTTTCCTTTTTACGGATATCCGTACGAAGCCTACGTAATATTAGCTTGTCACTTAGTAAACTGTTCTCTTCACTCTCAAGATAGTCTAATAAGGATTCCAAATGATTAAGAGCAGCACCATGTGATATTTTCTTACTAGCAGCACCGTTCACCTCTTCCTCATTCTCACTTTCTTCCCGCTCTTCTGACTGCANTGAAGTTACGATTTCGTCACTGCTTAACATTTCGAAGCCCGGTTCACACGAGTCACAGTTAAACCACTCTCTTATATTTTCCTCGTTGACTTCTTCACCACCATGAACTTGGTTAGCCACTTTTGTCAATTTTATGGCTATCTCATTTTCACTGAATCCAGTGAATCCATGGATTTCGTCATCTTCATTAGTGATGAAAGGCATCAGTTTCTTCCATGAATTTTTCAGTAGAGATGGGTGTACTGTATCCCATGCTATTGAAATCTCATATATGGCATCTAACATTGAAGAAGACTTCCTGAAACACATCAGATCATTGCCTTCATCGATGTACTTGTGTAGCAAATTTGATATGTAGGTTCTCTTCATACTTGAGATAACTCCTTGATCCATTGGTTGGATAAGTGCGGAACATTTAGCGGGAAAATATTTCACAAAAATATTTCCATCATCTGACCTCAGGAGACTTTCGTTAGGATGTGAGGGCGCATTGTCAATGAGGAGCACAGCTTTCTCAGGTAGGCCTTGGGATTTTAGATGGTCACGAACTTGAGGCACGAATTTAAAATCAAACCATTCTTTAAATATCGCTCTATTCATCCAAGCTACTTTCTGGTTAAAATAATGGATAGGCAGACTTGAAGCTACTGTTCCTTTAAAAGAGCGTGGTCTTTTCGCTTTGCCGATAACTACTGGTATTAGTTTGTGTGTTCCTGATGCATTAGAACAGCACAAGACTGTCAATCTCTCCTTACTGGATTTGTGACCTGGAGCCTGTCTTTCATTTTGAAATGCCAATGTTCTGGTTGGCAAGCATTTCCAATAAAGACCCGTTTCATCGGCATTATAGATTTGTTCTGGCAGCAGATTTTCACCTTTCACAAAAGTATCAAAATTGGTGCAAAATTGAACTGATGATGACAAGTCCCCTGACGATTTCTCACCTTGAATACTAATTTCTCGTATTCCATGACGCTGCTTGAAACGTGTTAGCCAACCGGAAGAAGTGTCAAAACTTCCTTGTAGTTCAAGTGCTTCGGGAAAAAATTTTACTTGTTTAGCAAAATCTGCTCCTGTTATTGTTGTTCCCTGTGCCCTTAGTTGATTAAACCAGATCAGCATTGCTTTGTCACGCTCATCATATGTTGATTTTTTCATGGTTTTTCTCTTCTTCATTCCACTTGAATTAGAAGACGAAGCAAAGGAAATTAATTGATTCTTTTGTTTTTTCAAATCCCGAACAGTTTGTTCTCCATTATCATATTGCATTGCTAATTATTTAACTACACCTCTTTTTTCCCAACTGATTGATAGTTGAATACTTAACACAACACACTTCCTTTTACACCCTTTTACCCTTCTTTTTACATTTTGTTAACGCACTTGAAGATTGATACAAAGAGACTAACTGGGGCGGTGTATCTGTCCTTGAAACTTTCAACAAATCCTTGCATTCTTTCACCCCTATCCTAGAACATTGTGTTAGCATAATGGGACCAAAAGATGCAGAGCTTGGTTTACACTAATGCGAAAATAGTGTTACAACTCACCATGTGAAACAAAAATGAATGAATATTAAACAACATATAAGCCTCAAAAAAGCCCTGGTAGCCCCTGTTAAGCCACAAACCGGTTTATCCACCCCCGGATAATCGAGAGTTGATTGTATAGTGTAAAATAACTACATGGTGGTGACACAAAATATATACTTATCCCTCTATATGATTGTGAAAGTTTGTATGGTTTTAAATTAAAAGCATATCTATGAATTTTGTATAGAAATTTTTCAGAATGTTAGCAGTTAATAAGTCGGGAATACTGTGAAAATTTGAGGTTATTTCTGGAAGGTTTAATCTTATGATTTCAGACTAGGGGTTTTAAATGCCAGGTTTAAACTGAGAGTTTTGAATGGTAAGGGTGTAGGAATGTGTATATCTTCAGAAGCATAACTGCTGAAACATTCTACATTAAAAAGAATTTGAAACATAATAAAAAGTCCATAGCAGGAAACATAATGACTGCTTTCTGTTTAGTTTGCACACGTAATGAAACAGCCATTTTGAGAGTGTGGTATGATGCTATCACAGAGTCATTCACCTTCAAACTGAAGCCTCTTACTGGAATGTAATGCAACTTTCTTAAGTTATGAGGTGAAAATTGGGAAGCATTTATTTTGTACCAGCACTTATAAATGCAGACAGATAAGCAATTTTAAGAGGCTTTTTCAGAATTTTTCTGTTAGAAAATGTCTAATACAGAAAATGTTAGAAAATAATAAATATGCATTTGATACCATTGTGTTGTTATAAAAAGTATTCACAGTGTGCTAAA
Organism: Cryptotermes secundus; assembly: GCF_002891405.2. NCBI lineage: Eukaryota > Metazoa > Arthropoda > Insecta > Blattodea > Kalotermitidae > Cryptotermes > Cryptotermes secundus. The sequence continues at coordinate 827,287 of NW_019742445.1, read as the reverse complement.
ATTGTTATTATGTAGGTTTGCTAATGGTTACGTTTTTTATTTTCAGGTTTGATGAATTTGGTTTTCGAGTGGAAGAGGAGGATGGGCCTGAACAGAATTCTAACAAGCTATTAGGAATTCCATTTGTTGAAGATCCACAGCATAGGTAACATTCCTTGATTGATTGATTGATTGATTGATTGATCAGTTGATGAATCGATCAGTCAGTCAGTCATTCAGTTGGTTGGTTGTCTGTTGGTTTGTTTGCTTAACAGGGCTTTTTTCCAGCTGCATAGGTTATATTGTGAATGGTTGAGTAATCGTGAATGATGAATGTGAAAGGTTGTGAAAGGATGCAGTTGTTGGCCTGTTTTAAAGCTCTGTCCCAGTGTTTGTGCAGAGAGTATGAAGAAAACCACAAAAAACATGAGTTGAGATAGCCTGTTGCTGAGTTGACTTTCAAACGTTTGACCTTCTGAATGAGTGTTGGTCATTCAGTCATGTTATTTGATAAATGGCCTTGATGATGTGATGATAGGCACAGGTTAATATTACCTTTGTATTAAGCATGTGTGAATCTCTAATTTTCAGGATCATATTGAGAAAAAATTCTGAATATCATTGAGACTTTGTGAATTTTCTGATAGCTGTTTTTGAATTGGGTGTTAGGGTCTGATGTTACAGGGGGTTGGTATCACATTTGCCTGAATGGAAATCACATTCTTCTTTCTCTTCTTTTAAGTGTTGCTGTAGTCATGAATACTGATCTCGTGATGGTACCTGGACGGTTGACTTCACAGCTACACATTGTAGTGAATAAGCATTTGGAGGAACATTTGAAGCAGTTATATTCTGAGTGGCTCTTGTATGTATGTATGTATGTAAAGGGTGGGCCATAAAAACTGGCCCCCGCACTCTGACCTTCAATGATCTGTTGTGCTTTCCCTTGGATTAGCTCTTTATTAATCCTACACTTTTAATAAAGTGTAGGACCCTGCTTATGGGGTCATCATAAAAGTCACTTCGTTCGATAAAAGACTGACCCAAGTGATGAAATCTTAAATAAGCTATGGTCCCGCATTCACAGAGGATGCGTGTGGCCGATTCATCATCTTGTAGGCACTTTTCACAAGTTGGGTTATCAATGAGTGGCTCTTGGTAGGGGACCAATTTCTGACCCCAAACTGGGTCACTAAAGGAGCACAGTCTAGAACAGGTGTGCAACTGAATCAAGACCATGGCAGCATATCTCTCCAGAAGTAATAGTTAAAGTATGTAAAAACTACTGTATGTCTCATGAAATAGATGGAAAGGAGGACAAGGAAGAAGTTTGGAATGTTAGCTGTGAATGTGTGGCTGACAATGGGGATTTGTGAAGGCACTGAATTTGAGACAGTTCATAGGGTTGGTGAACAGAGTGAGACTGGTAGAGCTGCTGAACGAAGACCAATGAGTTTGAAAAGGAAACAGTCGTTTAATGTCATATGCAATGTGTCCCAGGAGGAAAGGTCAATAATCTGAGAGGTCATGGTATCAGTCATTCTAAGAAAAAAAGTGTATATATACGTGCCCCATTCTGAACGGTTTCTGATATACAGCTGTTTCACTTTTGTTGATAACGATATATTATGTACTGTTTCTAATACCAGTATTTATTGTTCAAGTGACAAAGTTGACACAGTTTACCTAGTATAATACTGTGATACATCAATGCCCTTCCAGGCAATGGTTCAATAAACACCCAAAAGTATGTGGGTCATACCAAAAGTCATGAGCAACTTTTTTTTTTTTGCATGCAACCTGGGAACAGCAGACAAAAGAGAGTATGGTGGTAGGTGGAACCAGCTGTTGTGTTAACCGTGAGTGTCTTGTGACGTCAGTAGCTTGCATCACGTGACCAGTATCACTCCTAACAAAATGCCCGACAACGATATGTCGTTTCACCAGCGTGCTGTCATCGAATTTCCTGTGAAAGAGGAAATCCCTGCTGCAGAAATTCAGCAGAGACTTCAGTTTGCTCATGGAAGTGTGTGCATGGGTGCAAGCAGTGTTCGAAGATGGGTGAAACATTTTAAACATGGGAACACCAGCATTGAAGATGAGCCTCAGAGCCGTCGTCCTAGAACAGCCTCAACTGAATGCAACAAGGAAAGAGTGGATGAGATCATTCTAGATGACAGGCATGTGACTGTGGACACAGTAGCCCGAAAACTTGGAATAGGGCACAGGAAATGATGAAAGCTTGGGCTATAGGAAAGTTTATGCTCGTTGGGTCCGGCGGTTATTGACCGAAGACCACAAACGTCAGCAAAAAGCCATTAACTGAGAACTGCTGCAGAGATATCAACACGAAGGCGATTTTTTGCTCTGTATTGTGACAGGTGACGAAAGCTGGTTTCACCATTTTGAGCCTGGAACGAAACGGAACGGCAGAGTATGGAATGGCACCATTCGCATTCTCCATTAAAAACGAAGGCAAAGACAGTGCCATCAGCTGCAAAGGTGATGGGCACAGTTTCTGGGATGCAGAGGGGTTTATTCTGGCCGAACTCCTGGAACCTGGGCCAACCATCAGTGCTGCTCGTTATGTCCAGACGCTGCACAAGCTCCGTCATGCATTGCGCGATAAACGTCTGGGACGAAACATCATCCTGCATGACAATGCTCGCCCCCACACTGCTCACCTCACATTGGAAGGAATTGCAAAGATGGGATGGGAAGTTCTTCCACACCCCTCCTATAGCCCTGATCTGGTACCCTCTGACTACCATCTTTTCGGATTTGTGAAGGATCAGCTGCATGGACAACGTTTTGAGGCAAGGGTGGCAATTCAGAAAGCAGTGCATCAGTGTCTTCAGACGGCTGGAATGGAATTTTACACAAGGGGAATTTTCAAGCTCCCAGAACGCTGGGAGAAATGTGTACAAAGAAGTTGTGATTGTGTGGAAAAATAAAGGAAGGTCTGTAGATTGAGGTGGTGTATTTGGTTTGTCAATAATAAAGCATGTTAGTTTACAAAAAATTGTTGCTCATGACTTTCAGTACGACCCTTGTACATGCACACTGTAATGCCATGATGACAGGGGTGGTTAAATCAAAATACTAAATTACTATGTCAGCCATTTCTCTTTGGCTAATCCCACCGCTGCCACCACTTATTGTGCCACAAGGATTGCGACACAAATATTGCTCTTCTAAATCTTATCGCTGCCACCAATTGTTCTGCCATAAGGGGGGGTATTTAGTAATTACCAAAAAAACAGTAGATCACAGTAGTCTACTCTCTGTCGGCTCCTGTCCCTTAGGAGCCTCTCCCCTTCCTCCGGCTTATTCTTCCTGTAAGGACTGTTGTTGCTCCCAGGCTCGAGCTCACAGTTCCCATAAAACATAGGGTAAGCGGTAAGGGGAAGGAGCCTAACGGGTTGTACCAATAAAATTCTCCACTTTTCCATCCTACTGTATTCGTCTAGTATCTACATACATACACATATATACTGTAATTAATGCTGACTGCCATCGGGTCGCACAAGGTTCACATATGCTCGTTATCCCTCCTGTACTGACACATGGTACCCTAGCCTGTTATGTTGCTCATTTTAGTCACTGGTGTTGTGCCCGGATAGGGGGCATTGACTGTACTCACCCCCTATCGGACGTCCATTGATATCACTTAACCTATGCTGTAGAAAACATGCTTCACTAGGAGGGTCACAAAAACTCGAGTTCTCCAAACGAACAACAAAAATGGAATATATAATCAAATTAAAACACTTATAGACCTCTAAATTCTAAAAACACATTGACCCACCAAAATCATTTAAACCAGAAGTTCTAATAAGCCATCAGTGACCCGACCACGGGCAAGTACTCACACGCGCTGAACATGATGCACATGAAAAACACTGGCGCCATCCCAAGGTTTTCCACAGGCACACTTTGCTTTGCTCCGTTTCTGGCAACTGCTAGAAACAGTGCCTGAAGCGGCCTGTTTTCCCAATTCCAAGATTCAACTTTTTCCCAAGTTGCGAAAGCTGTGCGTGCGAAATCCCTGAAGTCAGCATCTTGCCGGACATGTCTTGTCACGCGAAGCGAAACCTGACCAGGTCTTTCCACTGATGCGTAAACAGTCTTTTCTAAAGACAATTCGATCGACTGCCAAGGAATGCAAAGAGTCAGCCGCGGTTCTGTCTCCCTGCCTTCCAGCCAGCCGTCTGGCATTTTAACCTAAACATTCAATCTTACAAAAATTATACTTAATAACTAATGAAATGGGCTCAACACTGGGTTTGCACTTTATTAATATCACCTTATATTTCATGGCTAATATGAGTAGTTCGACTTACTTGAGACAGAGATGCAGACGATTACCAACCACCACTTGTCGGTGCCATGACGGACATAGCCTCCAGCTACATTTCTTGNTGTTAAGCCACAAACCGGTTTATCCACCCCCGGATAATCGAGAGTTGATTGTATAGTGTAAAATAACTACATGGTGGTGACACAAAATATATACTTATCCCTCTATATGATTGTGAAAGTTTGTATGGTTTTAAATTAAAAGCATATCTATGAATTTTGTATAGAAATTTTTCAGAATGTTAGCAGTTAATAAGTCGGGAATACTGTGAAAATTTGAGGTTATTTCTGGAAGGTTTAATCTTATGATTTCAGACTAGGGGTTTTAAATGCCAGGTTTAAACTGAGAGTTTTGAATGGTAAGGGTGTAGGAATGTGTATATCTTCAGAAGCATAACTGCTGAAACATTCTATTAAAAAGAATTTGAAACATAATAAAAAGTCCATAGCAGGAAACATAATGACTGCTTTCTGTTTAGTTTGCACACGTAATGAAACAGCCATTTTGAGAGTGTGGTATGATGCTATCACAGAGTCATTCACCTTCAAACTGAAGCCTCTTACTGGAATGTAATGCAACTTTCTTAAGTTATGAGGTGAAAATTGGGAAGCATTTATTTTGTACCAGCACTTATAAATGCAGACAGATAAGCAATTTTAAGAGGCTTTTTCAGAATTTTTCTGTTAGAAAATGTCTAATACAGAAAATGTTAGAAAATAATAAATATGCATTTGATACCATTGTGTTGTTATAAAAAGTATTCACAGTGTGCTAAAATTGTTATTATGTAGGTTTGCTAATGGTTACGTTTTTTATTTTCAGGTTTGATGAATTTGGTTTTCGAGTGGAAGAGGAGGATGGGCCTGAACAGAATTCTAACAAGCTATTAGGAATTCCATTTGTTGAAGATCCACAGCATAGGTAACATTCCTTGATTGATTGATTGATTGATTGATTGATCAGTTGATGAATCGATCAGTCAGTCAGTCATTCAGTTGGTTGGTTGTCTGTTGGTTTGTTTGCTTAACAGGGCTTTTTTCCAGCTGCATAGGTTATATTGTGAATGGTTGAGTAATCGTGAATGATGAATGTGAAAGGTTGTGAAAGGATGCAGTTGTTGGCCTGTTTTAAAGCTCTGTCCCAGTGTTTGTGCAGAGAGTATGAAGAAAACCACAAAAAACATGAGTTGAGATAGCCTGTTGCTGAGTTGACTTTCAAACGTTTGACCTTCTGAATGAGTGTTGGTCATTCAGTCATGTTATTTGATAAATGGCCTTGATGATGTGATGATAGGCACAGGTTAATATTACCTTTGTATTAAGCATGTGTGAATCTCTAATTTTCAGGATCATATTGAGAAAAAATTCTGAATATCATTGAGACTTTGTGAATTTTCTGATAGCTGTTTTTGAATTGGGTGTTAGGGTCTGATGTTACAGGGGGTTGGTATCACATTTGCCTGAATGGAAATCACATTCTTCTTTCTCTTCTTTTAAGTGTTGCTGTAGTCATGAATACTGATCTCGTGATGGTACCTGGACGGTTGACTTCACAGCTACACATTGTAGTGAATAAGCATTTGGAGGAACATTTGAAGCAGTTATATTCTGAGTGGCTCTTGTATGTATGTATGTATGTAAAGGGTGGGCCATAAAAACTGGCCCCCGCACTCTGACCTTCAATGATCTGTTGTGCTTTCCCTTGGATTAGCTCTTTATTAATCCTACACTTTTAATAAAGTGTAGGACCCTGCTTATGGGGTCATCATAAAAGTCACTTCGTTCGATAAAAGACTGACCCAAGTGATGAAATCTTAAATAAGCTATGGTCCCGCATTCACAGAGGATGCGTGTGGCCGATTCATCATCTTGTAGGCACTTTTCACAAGTTGGGTTATCAATGAGTGGCTCTTGGTAGGGGACCAATTTCTGACCCCAAACTGGGTCACTAAAGGAGCACAGTCTAGAACAGGTGTGCAACTGAATCAAGACCATGGCAGCATATCTCTCCAGAAGTAATAGTTAAAGTATGTAAAAACTACTGTATGTCTCATGAAATAGATGGAAAGGAGGACAAGGAAGAAGTTTGGAATGTTAGCTGTGAATGTGTGGCTGACAATGGGGATTTGTGAAGGCACTGAATTTGAGACAGTTCATAGGGTTGGTGAACAGAGTGAGACTGGTAGAGCTGCTGAACGAAGACCAATGAGTTTGAAAAGGAAACAGTCGTTTAATGTCATATGCAATGTGTCCCAGGAGGAAAGGTCAATAATCTGAGAGGTCATGGTATCAGTCATTCTAAGAAAAAAAGTGTATATATACGTGCCCCATTCTGAACGGTTTCTGATATACAGCTGTTTCACTTTTGTTGATAACGATATATTATGTACTGTTTCTAATACCAGTATTTATTGTTCAAGTGACAAAGTTGACACAGTTTACCTAGTATAATACTGTGATACATCAATGCCCTTCCAGGCAATGGTTCAATAAACACCCAAAAGTATGTGGGTCATACCAAAAGTCATGAGCAACTTTTTTTTTTTTGCATGCAACCTGGGAACAGCAGACAAAAGAGAGTATGGTGGTAGGTGGAACCAGCTGTTGTGTTAACCGTGAGTGTCTTGTGACGTCAGTAGCTTGCATCACGTGACCAGTATCACTCCTAACAAAATGCCCGACAACGATATGTCGTTTCACCAGCGTGCTGTCATCGAATTTCCTGTGAAAGAGGAAATCCCTGCTGCAGAAATTCAGCAGAGACTTCAGTTTGCTCATGGAAGTGTGTGCATGGGTGCAAGCAGTGTTCGAAGATGGGTGAAACATTTTAAACATGGGAACACCAGCATTGAAGATGAGCCTCAGAGCCGTCGTCCTAGAACAGCCTCAACTGAATGCAACAAGGAAAGAGTGGATGAGATCATTCTAGATGACAGGCATGTGACTGTGGACACAGTAGCCCGAAAACTTGGAATAGGGCACAGGAAATGATGAAAGCTTGGGCTATAGGAAAGTTTATGCTCGTTGGGTCCGGCGGTTATTGACCGAAGACCACAAACGTCAGCAAAAAGCCATTAACTGAGAACTGCTGCAGAGATATCAACACGAAGGCGATTTTTTGCTCTGTATTGTGACAGGTGACGAAAGCTGGTTTCACCATTTTGAGCCTGGAACGAAACGGAACGGCAGAGTATGGAATGGCACCATTCGCATTCTCCATTAAAAACGAAGGCAAAGACAGTGCCATCAGCTGCAAAGGTGATGGGCACAGTTTCTGGGATGCAGAGGGGTTTATTCTGGCCGAACTCCTGGAACCTGGGCCAACCATCAGTGCTGCTCGTTATGTCCAGACGCTGCACAAGCTCCGTCATGCATTGCGCGATAAACGTCTGGGACGAAACATCATCCTGCATGACAATGCTCGCCCCCACACTGCTCACCTCACATTGGAAGGAATTGCAAAGATGGGATGGGAAGTTCTTCCACACCCCTCCTATAGCCCTGATCTGGTACCCTCTGACTACCATCTTTTCGGATTTGTGAAGGATCAGCTGCATGGACAACGTTTTGAGGCAAGGGTGGCAATTCAGAAAGCAGTGCATCAGTGTCTTCAGACGGCTGGAATGGAATTTTACACAAGGGGAATTTTCAAGCTCCCAGAACGCTGGGAGAAATGTGTACAAAGAAGTTGTGATTGTGTGGAAAAATAAAGGAAGGTCTGTAGATTGAGGTGGTGTATTTGGTTTGTCAATAATAAAGCATGTTAGTTTACAAAAAATTGTTGCTCATGACTTTCAGTACGACCCTTGTACATGCACACTGTAATGCCATGATGACAGGGGTGGTTAAATCAAAATACTAAATTACTATGTCAGCCATTTCTCTTTGGCTAATCCCACCGCTGCCACCACTTATTGTGCCACAAGGATTGCGACACAAATATTGCTCTTCTAAATCTTATCGCTGCCACCAATTGTTCTGCCATAAGGGGGGGTATTTAGTAATTACCAAAAAAACAGTAGATCACAGTAGTCTACTCTCTGTCGGCTCCTGTCCCTTAGGAGCCTCTCCCCTTCCTCCGGCTTATTCTTCCTGTAAGGACTGTTGTTGCTCCCAGGCTCGAGCTCACAGTTCCCATAAAACATAGGGTAAGCGGTAAGGGGAAGGAGCCTAACGGGTTGTACCAATAAAATTCTCCACTTTTCCATCCTACTGTATTCGTCTAGTATCTACATACATACACATATATACTGTAATTAATGCTGACTGCCATCGGGTCGCACAAGGTTCACATATGCTCGTTATCCCTCCTGTACTGACACATGGTACCCTAGCCTGTTATGTTGCTCATTTTAGTCACTGGTGTTGTGCCCGGATAGGGGGCATTGACTGTACTCACCCCCTATCGGACGTCCATTGATATCACTTAACCTATGCTGTAGAAAACATGCTTCACTAGGAGGGTCACAAAAACTCGAGTTCTCCAAACGAACAACAAAAATGGAATATATAATCAAATTAAAACACTTATAGACCTCTAAATTCTAAAAACACATTGACCCACCAAAATCATTTAAACCAGAAGTTCTAATAAGCCATCAGTGACCCGACCACGGGCAAGTACTCACACGCGCTGAACATGATGCACATGAAAAACACTGGCGCCATCCCAAGGTTTTCCACAGGCACACTTTGCTTTGCTCCGTTTCTGGCAACTGCTAGAAACAGTGCCTGAAGCGGCCTGTTTTCCCAATTCCAAGATTCAACTTTTTCCCAAGTTGCGAAAGCTGTGCGTGCGAAATCCCTGAAGTCAGCATCTTGCCGGACATGTCTTGTCACGCGAAGCGAAACCTGACCAGGTCTTTCCACTGATGCGTAAACAGTCTTTTCTAAAGACAATTCGATCGACTGCCAAGGAATGCAAAGAGTCAGCCGCGGTTCTGTCTCCCTGCCTTCCAGCCAGCCGTCTGGCATTTTAACCTAAACATTCAATCTTACAAAAATTATACTTAATAACTAATGAAATGGGCTCAACACTGGGTTTGCACTTTATTAATATCACCTTATATTTCATGGCTAATATGAGTAGTTCGACTTACTTGAGACAGAGATGCAGACGATTACCAACCACCACTTGTCGGTGCCATGACGGACATAGCCTCCAGCTACATTTCTTGAAATGATTGTTTGATTAGCCTTGAATAGTTCCCATTTCGATACTTTTGTACTCTGAAATTGACAGCTCATCAACTTCCGTGAAGGTGAGCTCCCGCCCCTTTCTGACGCTATTTCTAAGGGTGGCTAGTACTCATTGGATAATTACTTTTCACGGCGGCGAATCGCGTTCTTCCAGCCTCTGTCTACTCAGCATTTCTATTCCTCCCAGTGTTTTACCTTTATGAGCGCTTGCTTCCGCGTTGTCACCGCGGCTGTGCTGAGCTAAAACATTCTTTTGCCACGGTGTTTGCCTTCCGCATTTCACAAACACGGACCTTGTGACAGCATGAAATCTTTTTAACAATCCAAAATATAATGTCGATGCCCCCCATATAACATTTGTACATTTGGGGCATAACACACACAACAATAGAATAATGGGGTAATGGGGTTATGCAACCCATTTCTAGGCAGTGGCTCAGGAAACACAGTTCTGTGTAGGCAGTGACATCACACAACAGTGGATAGTGACTACTTGACATGTTTTCTGTAGGTCTATGTCAGAGTTTTGTAGGGGATAACAAAGGTCATTTGTAGGCAGTCGTAAGCCTGAGGAGCGAAGTAGAAGCTAGGAACAGTTGAGTACAGATTAGGACAGAGGAGGATAGAGTGAATGAACAAGAATCCAGCCACCAAAAACTATTGTTACCTACCCTAACACCTTATCATTGTTTTTTCAGCCTTGAGATGGCTTATGACGCCACACACTTACATACTATGCTACAAACTCTTCCCTGGTGGGATCTTTTAGGTTTTCCTTACTCGTTTTGTCTTCATACAGAGAGCAAAGCCATTCATTTTGTTCTGATGGTATCGTAGGTTGTGACTTGATATTAGACTGGAGGAAGTAGTGTTAATTAATCATTGTTACAGACCACAGATTATACTTGTAATCTGCCAAATTTATCATTTCTAATTGTTGAATGAAGTGATAGACCATATCCAGTTCACATTCACAGTGTACTCAGTTCTAATCCAGGCCATGAATCAGGTATCTTAACCTTGGGTTTTCATAATTATCTGTAGTCCTTCCATGCAGCTACCGAGTTTATACCTAGAAATAAATAGTGACTGCCTTCTCGTGCTTTCCAGTTCACTGCACTAAATAACCCATGTGGTTGGTACAGTGTTACTAAATAACCTGTGAAGAAACTCTGCAGCCATTTGTAGTTCTAATTCAGTTCGTTGTTATTTCGTGTATGAGCAAGTTCGGTGATTGAATCCAGATGCTTTGTATGTGGTATAAATGCATTTACTTTATTCTAATTTACCTACATTTTGTTTGTGATATTGAGACTCCTGTGGGTAGCACACTTGGAATTCAGTCATAATAAGGAAGTCTGTGATTTAACATGGGACAAGGTAGAAGCACGACTGCCTCGGACAGAAAAATTGCGTTCCATGGTTCGGGCAGGAATACCTCATTCTCTCCGTCCTCAGATGTGGATGCGCCTGTCAGGTGAGATATAAAATCTGAAGTTATTTCTGTGATTCAGTGCAGTGAAGTCTTGTTGGCTGATCAGCCATTTTGGAAACTGTTTATGCCCTCATCATCATAGATTATGGTAAAGAAGAAAGAAATTATTATCCCCATATAATTTTACAGGAAATATAAATAAGTACAAAAAGCAACAAGAAGTTCTGGGAAGAACTAACCGCCTACTTTCCTTTGATATGACATCAACCACAAAGAAAATGAACAAATTAAGGGGGTATATGCAGATGGCAAGGTAACCTCATAAGCCTAAAAAATTAGAGGGGGATACACAGATAGACAGAGAGCAGTGTGATCTCATAAGCCTCTTATTTTTTTAAAGTAAGGAAAGTAGGCAACAAATAGTTCCTGAAATTTTATTACAGATCTTTTCCATTGAAACACAAGTCAGTTTTATTTCATATCAGTACAGTTATTTCCTCATAAAGTTATATTGCTCTAAAATAAAAAGCCTCAAAGTGTCAGCTTCTACTTCAGAGTATGCAGTTGGAATGACATGTCATTTTTATGAGTCAGTCAAGAAGTAATGCTACAGGTAATTTTACTGGGTACTGAACCATTGGTTTATGCCTGCAGGTGCATTGCAGAAGAAGTTTTCTTCAGAAATGAGTTACAAAGATATTGTGAAAGCTTCTAGCAATGATGCACTTATGACATCTAAACAAATTGAAAAAGACTTACTACGAACCATGCCAGGAAATGCATGTTTCAGCCATATGGATAGCACTGGAATACCACGACTCCGCAGGTTGTTGCGAGGGCTGGCGTGGCTTTATCCAGACATTGGGTATGTTCAAGGGCATCATTGTAATATGGGAATTTCTTAGTACAATACTTCATGTTTTGCATTCTGAGGATTTACTGATGAAACTGTAAACTGGATGTTTTGTGCAACTTGTGTCATTCATTTGGAAAAATAACAGGATAATTCTGCTAGGCTTGGCCAACTCATTTCACAATAAATTAATCCTATGTTACATGAATTGTACTTTTTTTTTTGGAATAATTCACTGCTAAACATTAGTATTATCTTAATCATTTATAATGAAAGGTAAGTGATTAAGGAACCTTATTTGTGCCCTCAGAAGAAGTAATATTGTCACCTGTTGATGACTGGACACAAGGTTTTGATTGATTACTGAATTTATTAATGCTTAATACTTGTAACTAGAAATAATTATGACATATTCACTATGCCACACAATCTAGAAACAACTGCAGCTGGTGACTAGATGCAAGGTTTGGAATAATTACTGAATTTAATGAATGCTTAATACTTGTAACTACAAATAATTTATGACCCATTCACTGTGCTACACATTCTAGAAACAACTGCAGCTGCAAATAACTGCTATATCTTCACTCCCCATTGCTTGGTAGCAGCTTCTAACAATGTGGATTTCCTTTACTGCTTTCATGTGAAATGGCTCTTGTCTTTGCTGGCTGGCAACTGGCTGCTAATCACCGACTGCAGTCTTGGTTCCCTTCGTCCTTCCTGTATAACTTTGGCATGGACCACATAGAAAACATTGTTTCTGGCAGTTCCTCTGTTGTTTTGCTGCAGGAACATGTTTACCCAGCTGTTGCATAGCAGTGGATATCATCTCTGACTCCACTATTCCAGCTTTCAGGTGTCATTTTGCATGTGAAATACATGCAGATGATGCGTGTACATCATCTCCTACCATCATGCCTTCCATCATTCTGTATTTGTTTAGAAATTTTAAGAAGTAAATAATTGTTTCCCTACCATAAGAACTTCAGTACAGTGTGCTCATGATTACAGCCATTTTTCCGATTTGTCATTTTTCTCTCTTTTAGTCATCATTTTGTGGAAGTGATTGTGAAGCTGTAGTTTAAACCCTTAAAGTATGTCTAGACCAGGATACTTTGTTCAGAAATATTGTATCCCTTCAGTTCGACACTTTTGTTTCTTGACTGTTGAGAAACTGTTATAAATAGAATCAGAATACAGATGTTAAACAGTGTTATATGTCCACACCTAGCAGCTGGAACTACAGCTAATAAAAAGAGTGTGAAAAGTAACGAATGCAGCATCTGCTGCTTATGTTATAATTTCTTTGGGAGAAAGGAAAGGGGAAGGGAAAATGAGGTGAAGACCTGGATGTTGGTGGATGAGAACATTGTGTGAAGATGGAACAGCAGATGGGGATAAACATATGACAGAACTAAGAATAGGGAATAGAAGTGGGTTTTAAAACTTCTGAAGAATATCAGCAACTGATTTTTAAATGTTACTAAAACTGATTCATCCAAGCATCTGTCAAGTGGGAACAAAGTGTTGAACTGCATTGTCACCAATAATAAGGCCAGCAGCATATACATTTGTCAAGGAAGGAGACATTCACTGACCAGATTTATCAGATTGTTGCCAGTGAACGTGACAATATGAGCAATGTATGTGAGATGGAAGAAGAGAATTGTGAAGACACTGAAGGTGAGACACAGTAAGATTGATGAACAGAGTGAGGCTGGTGAAGCAGAATAAAGCCTAAAGGAAACTAACTCAATAAATGTCATGTAACATGTTTTTAGTGCATGTCTTCTTTCACATGTTTGTAGTAGGAGCATGAAATTGATTAATAAAATTGGTTCTTTTGTGCAGACATGTTCTGTATTGCAGGACCATCTTACATTCATGATCATCTGATGCGAAAAGGGATTGGTATTGTATTTGCCAGAATGGAAGATGAGTTTCCCCCCATCTCTTTTGAGAATTAACAAAGCTTTGGGTGGTCATCAATTTTAATGTTAAATTAATATATTGTTTCGTGTCCAGGGTTCTGCAACTAATAATAACAGGTTCTGGATTGGATGATTTGATTTATTAACAGCTTCTTGTACAGTTTCTCTTAATCACAATAAATTATAGCGCTGTTGCTGATCTGACCACTTCACAAATCACTAAGACATGCTCCACTTTGTTCTCATACTCCATTGAACTCTGTTTTACTCCTTCATTCTCATTCTCTGACTTTCGTTTTTCCACAGCAATTCTCTTACAGCTTCTGAACTATCAATTCCAATTCTCTAATCCCTCTTGCTACAAACAGACCCTTGTTATATAGCCTTAGGTCGGACCTCATGGAAAGCACCATCTTGTGTAATGTTGGCCGCATATATCACGTGTTGCATAGCAATGATCGCTGTGTGGTCCACAGAAAACACTTCTGCTGTGTTGTGCCTGTGTGTGTTTTGAGCGTTGCCTAGCAATGGGTCTGTTTGTCACAATATATTAGACATTTTACAAGGGCCATACCAAAAATGAGGAGCAGCAATGGTTTATGTTTGTTTTATTGACATGACAGCACTAAGGATTATAGGGCCAGTAGCTGTATCTGTTTTCTGTATTGTGAAATACAGGTCCTGCACATGCACACCAATAGGTACCTAGTCTACTGTGACAGAATGGCTGTAAATGATGTATTGTTTTGCCAGTTTGTTGCAATTGAATTCATCATAAAGGAGAGGACTTCTGCTGCAAACATCTTTGATCAGTTTAGTCATTTCTGTGGAGATTCATGCATGGTTACCAGCGGTGTTCGATGTTGGGTGGAACACTTCAGAGATGGCAACAGGGATATTGCTGATCTGCCTTTGCAGTAGTTCACCAAGAACTACCACCACAGAATGTTATGGGCAGAAAGTTGATGCTGTCATCACAGAAGACTGAATGGTGACAGTTAAGGACACTGTAGCACTGCTTGACATTGGACATGGTGCCGTGCAGGAGAAAATAAAGATTTTGGGATACCAGAAAGTTTGTTGTCATTGGGTTTCCTGAATGCTAAAGGGCATGCATGGATGTGTCATTGCTATTGCTTCAACAAAATACTGCTAAGATTGATGACTACCTGCTGAACACTGTGACTGGTTATGGGAACTGGTTTGACACTTTTGACCCAAGAACAAAATTACAGAGCTAGAAATGCCATCATGCTGCACCTCCAAAGAAGGAGGAGGCCAGAAGCATACCATCCACTTGAAAAAAATATGGGAACAGTTTTCTGGAATGCTGAGGTGTTCATACTGGTTGATTTCCCCTATAATGTGTCTCTCAGTGTCCAACACATTTTAGTAGGCTGTACTATTCAGTGTGATCATCTTTACTCTGTTCAGTGCTTGGTTATGACCCTGATGTCTTAACCAGGATTTTAGTCTTTTTTCAAGCCACTAGCATATCTCATCTTCGATACAGTACAAGGGGGTACACAAAAGAAACCGAACTTATTTTTTTTTAAACTTATTTATTCAAATTTTAAGCACAAACCTTCAATTCCCTTCAAAGTACTCTCCACTTACACTAATACACTTGTCTAGTCTTTTATTCCATTTTTCAAAACATTGTCTAAATTCATATTTTGAGATGCTTGACAGCGCCTCCGTCGTTTTTTCCTTCACCTCAGCAACATCAGCAAAACGCTTTCCTTTCATGTCTCTTTTCATTTGAGGAAACAAAAAAAAAGTTTTGATCATTTCGGGACTCTTCTTTCAAAGCACAGCATGCTTCCACGTGACCTTGTTTTTGTTCAGCAGTCAGCAGTCGTGGCACGAATTTCGCAGCCACCCTTTTCATTCCCAAATCTTCTGTCAAAATTCACTGAACTGAGCTCCAAGTCACTCCCAACAGCTCCACAATTTCTTCAATGGTCCATCGTCGATCTTCCTTGATGATTTCACGAATTTGTTCAACATTTTCATGTGTTTGGGCCGTGGAAGGACGGCCAGAACGAGGTTTGTCATCAATTGACATTTCACCATTTTTGAAATGGGAAAACCACTCAAACACATGAGTTTTCCCCATAGCATCGTCCTTGTATGCCGTTTTTAACATTTCAAGAGTTTCTGTTCCACTTTTCCCGAGCAAAAAGCAGAATTTCACCGCCCCATGCTGTTCACAAAAATCAGCCATTGCAAAAACAGTTGTCACTATAAACTCTGCCGAAACTAGTCCTTACCTTCTGAAGCAATGGTAGTCGGCTTATCGACTCAGGAATGTTAGCTCTATGCGCCCATAGCAGCAAAACGTGGTACTACAAGAGCTCTGCCCACAAAAAAATTAGTTAGGTTTCTTTTGGGTACCCCATCGTATACTTGCCTTCTGTACTTCCTGTTAAGAAGGTCCTATGCCATTGAAACTACCAGCACATTTTTTTGTAGCGTAACTAGCAGATAGGTGTGAATAGCTGTAGTATCTTATGCACCTGTAAAGCCACCACCACTGCTGTCACCACATTTTGTTTCAGAATCTGTTGTCTTTCCATCTCATACCGTAAACTGCAAAGATTAAAATATCCGAAGGGCGTGATTCTGCCCGTAGTTTTGTATGGGTCTGCAGCTTGGAGTTGCACGCTTAAAGAACCTAAAATGAGAATGGAGCTAATAAGGTGCTGAGAAGAATGTTTGGATCTGTGAGGGAAGATATGATAGGAGGCTGAAGAAGTTGCATAATGAAGAATTTTGTAATTTGTGCTTTTCACCAGATATTATTAGGATGATAAAGTACAGGAGAATGAGATGGATAAAGTATATAGTTAGAAGACCTGAAGGGAAAAGACCTTATGGAAAATCTGAGAATGGATTGGAAGATAGTATTAAAATGGATCTTAAAGTAACAGGCTTTGATGGTGTGGACTGTATTCATCTGTCTGTGTATAAGTCTAGTGGTGGGCTCTTTGAGAACACAGTAATGATTCTCTGTAAGAGGCAGAGGTATTTTAGTAGCTGAGTGAGTCTTGGCTTTGCTGTGCGAAGTTAGCTAGTGACATGCTCTTTTGTAGGTACTGTCAAGGGACTGGTATGATAGCATCATCTCTATTGCTACTTATGGAGGAGGAGGACACATTTTGGATGTTGAGCACAATTGTGGAGGACATTCTGCCAGCATCATATTATTCTTCTACACTTTTAGGTAAATCCTGTTCACACTTACATTTCAAGATAAAGATTAAGACTCAAGTCTAATTTGATAAATTCCCGAAGTACCCTATGAAAATTTTGTTAGGAGATTTCAATGCCAAAGTAGGGAGGGAAGACATTTTCAAACCAACAATTGGGAATGAGTGTTTGCATGAAATTAGTAATGATAATGAAGTTAGAGTTGTAAACTTTGCCACATCAAGAAATCTTACTGTCAAAAGTTCCCACATCGTAACATCCATAAATTTACTTGGACATCTCCTCATGGGAAGATACACAATCAAATAGACCACATTTTGATAGATAGGAGACGGCACTCAAGTATACTTGATGTCCGATCATTCAAGGCAGCAGATTGTGATACTGACCACTACCTGGTGGTGGCAAAGGTTAGGGAAATACTGGCAGTGAGCAAACAAACAACACACAGAGTTCATATGGAGAGGTTCAATCTCAAGAGATTAAATGAGGTAGAGGGTAAAGAGCAGTATCATATTGAAATCTCAAATAGGTTCACGGCTTTGGAAAACTTGGACACTGAGGTGGATGTTAATAAAACTTGGGAAACTATTAGAGAGAATATAAATATGTGTGCCAAAGAGAGTCAAGGTTATTATGAACTGAAGAAGCATAAGCCATGGTTCGATGAAGGATGATCAGAATTATTAGATCAAAGAAAGCAGGCCAAATTGCAATGGTTACAGGATCCAAGCAAGTTAAATGGAGATAATCTGAACAATATAAGACGTGAAACCAGCAGGCATTTCAGGAACAAAAAGAGGGAATATCACTTCGTCGGCAACCTGGGGACCACCACACCAGCATGGCAGGAGGCGTGTGAATAATTATTCCGGTGGAGCTGTGGGGTTAAATATNGATTCTGAGATGTTTCTGTTTCTATGAATAATCATTCAAATGGGACATGACATTAGAGACAGACTAAAGGACTACTGGTCGACTGCAGAACAATTTGCCACGCCTTTCTACTCTAGCACAATGAAACGCGACCGTTTTCTACACATTCTTCGTTTTCTTCATTTCGCAAGACAATTAATACAGAAACTGACAGGAATGCCGACAGTTATGACCGACTATGGAAAATTCGGACCATCTTCGACACTCTCAATGACGCATATGAAAAATATTATAACCCTTCCGAACATTTGGCCATAGACGAGATAATTGTTAAATTCGAAGGGAGGGTGGTTTTTAGGCAGTACATTCCTAAGAAACACAAACGTTTCAGAATCAAAATCTTCAAAATTTGTGACGCCGCTGGGTATACTTATGACATGAAGGTTTATCTAGGAAAAGACAGGACATGTGCCAACCAAGATGTGACAGCGACACATGCTACAGTTAGGGATCTATGCAGAAATATTGAGGGCGTAGGTCACAAATTGTACATGGACAATTTCTTTTCGTCACCAGACTTGTTTAAGGAACTGATGACAAAGGACATAACGTGCTGTGGGACAGTTAGACCTAATCGGAAGGGCTTGCCTGACGATTTTCGACGAAGACAATTTCGACTGAAGAAAGGTGACATTCGTGTTAGGGTGAGACGGAACTTGACAGCACTAGTTTGGAAGGACAAACGTGATGTATACATACTGACAGACATGCACTGTCCTCCAGCAGAAGGCAGTTTCTGTGATGAGCATGGAAATGCCATGAAGCCAGCAATTGTTGCTGACTACAACAAGCACATGGGTTATGTCGACAAAGCGGACAGAATGGCAGACAGGTATAGCATCAGTCATCAGACCTGGAAATGGACAAATAAACTATTTTTCCATTTCCTGGATATGACGATTCTGAACAGTTTCATCATGTTGTCATCCTGTGGCGCGAAATTGTCACACAGAGAATTTCGTCTCGCCCTTGTGCGCAACTTGCTGGAACATGCTGCAAGGGGTCCACCTTGCCCTCAACAGTCCAGGGGTCGATCTCCTGCTGTGTCATCAGCGATATCTCGATTAGAGGAGGCCTCTCGACATCACTGGCCGACTTCCTCTACTTCGAGATTGAGATGTTGTGTGTGCTCTTCGCGTAGGAAATGAAGTTACATCCGGACAAAATGCATGAAGTGCTACGTTGGACTATGCATTTCCGGATGTTTCCAACAGTTCCACACGAAGGCAACATTCTCTTAGATGACGCAGGAGGGGAGACAGATTACTTATAAAGCTGGTGTCCAAAAATAATATAAGTAGAACAAGAATTTCTATCTTAAAATTAGATTTTAAGACACTGTGCGCACGCGTGGACTGCGCATACCCATACGGTGTCTTTCGGCTCATAAAGGTTAATACCTGATCCTAGCCCTTTTGAGGTTGAAAGTGCTATTGCAAAATTGAAACTGTATAAATCGCCAGGTAGTGATCAAATTCCAGCAGAACTTATTCAAGCAGGAGGAGAAATATCATGTTCTAAGATCCACAGTCTAATTACTTCTATTTGGCTTAAGGAAAAATTGCCTGATCAGTTGGAAGGAGTATATTATTGTACCAGTGCACAAGAAGGTTGATAAAACTGACTGTAGCAATTATCGGGGGATATCGCTGCTATCAACGTCATATAAAATTTTGTTCAATATTCTTCTTTCAAGGTTAAGTCCATATACAGTGGGACCTTGCTTAACGAGCATAATTTGTTCCAGAATCTTACTCGTAATGTGAAACACTTGTTAACCCAAAACAATTTTTCCCATATAAATTAATGTAAAATACGATAATGCGTTCCATGCCAAAAAAAAATACTAAAAAAATTTTATGTATAATGCTTATTCAAAGAAAATTATATATACGTGGGGCAATCCAAAAGTTTCCGAAATTTGAATTTTGCGCGCGAATGGTTATGAGTACATCGAAATACCGCTAGCTCTCTCCTCACATTCTCTCGAATCAGTGTGGCAAGTGGCATCAATTTGAGTGGCTGAGTTTATTGATGGTGAACATATTTCTGTTGTTTCCATGAGTTTGCGGTTTTGCGATGGCTGACCTGAGAGAGCAGCATGTCTGTATAAAGTTTTGTTTCAAACTTGGGAAAACCGCTGCAGAAACGCACCAAATGTTGGAGCAAGCTTTTGGTGAAAACAGTTTAGGCCAGACACAATCTTACAACTGGTATAAGTGTTTTAAAAATGGTCGAATATTGACTGATGATGACCATCGTTCAGGATGGCCGTCAACAGGCAGAACACCAGAAAATATCATGAAAGTTAGGGATCTGATTCTGTAAGATTGTAGACTGACCATCCAAGACCTCTGTAACACCTTGGAACTAAGTTATGGTACATGTCAACGAATTTTGTCAGAGGAGCTGAACATGAGGATTGCAGCGAAGTGTATGACATGACTGCTGCAAAATTAACAGAAGCAGCATCGCTTGGAAGTCTGCAGGGAACTTCAGCAACAGCTTCAAGAGGATTCAAACTTTCTTTCGAAGGTTGTCACTGGTGACGAAAGTTGGGTTTATGGCTACGACCCTGAAAGCAAGCAGCAATCATCGCAATGGAAGAGGCCTTCTTCACCTCGGCCAGAAAAAAAACTTGACAAGTCAAGAGCAACATTAAGTCCATGTTGAGCTGTCTTTTTGATAGTGACAGGATTGTTCATAAGGAGTTCGTCCCTCCTGGTCAGACAGTCAAAAAAGAGTTCTATCGCGATGTTCTAAGGCGTTTGAGGGAGAACATGAGGAGAAAACGTCCAGAGAAGTGGCGCACAAATGACTGGGTACTCCACCTTGACAACGCACGACCGCGTACGGCTTGCATTGTGCAGGAATTTTTGGCTAAAAACAAGATGGAAGTTGTTCCCCACCCACCGTACTCACCAGACTTAGCTCCATGCGACTTCTTTCTCTTCCCCAAGATGAAAATCAAGTTGAAGGGGCAAAGATTTGATACAGTTGAGGAAATTCAAGCGGAAACGCAGACGGTACTAAACACCCTAACAAAGAAAGACTTCCAGGATGCATTTGAAAAGTGGCAGAAATGCTGGGATTGGTGTATGTGCTCCCAAGGGGACTACTTTGAAGATGATGGTGCAGAATAAGATCTGGGTAAGATGTAATAGTTTTTATTAATATATTTTGGGAACTTTTGGATTGCACCACGTACATTGTTAAGGAATGTGAATCATCTTCATCTTTTCTTCTATGCGAAATGAACCAACCTGGAATGTGAATTTGATTTGCAGAAAACAAAAAAAAAATCGAAATAATTAGTTTATTATTTATGATACATATCTAATTCATTTTTACTAGAAAGCTGTCTAGTGACATTTGTTTTTGCCAACGCCTCAAAATTTGGTGAAAATGCAACACAGCATTATCATTAAATAAATTTGTAGCGCACATAGCCACTGCCATATTAGGGTGATACTTCTCAGTGTACAATGCAACAGTTTCCCATGCTTTCAGCATTTCTCTTATTGCACCAGAAGATTGTTACTTTGCTGTTACCTCCTCCTCCTCCTCCTCTGACAAACTCTCCTCCACAACTTCTTGCTGTGAAACACAATGCAACTCCAAATCGTGCAGATCATTGATGTAGACCGATTGTATGTGCGTGCTAGGTCAGCCACGCTCACATCTCGTTCTCGCTTTTCAATGATTTTACGTTTGATTTCTACAGTTATATTTATTCTCTTATAGCTGTGTTTTTGTGGCTTTTTCTTTGGGGACATTTTTGCAGTAGTTATTAAACTTTGCACAAAAAAAATCACAAATAATATGTCTGAACACAAGTTTGGAAAAATGTGTGATCACAAGTGACAGTAAGAGACTAGCGGAATGATTCCTAAACACAGACTGATATAGCAAGTGTAGAATCCGGGACTTCCCCTCTCGTCACTCATTTTACGAAACGTCGCTCGTTAAGCAAATTTCTCATTATGAGGTGCTCGTTAAGCGAGGTTCCACTGTATAGATGAAATTATTGGAGATCATCAGTGTGGGTTTCGATGTAACAGATCAACTACAGATCAGATCTTTTGCATTTGTCAGATATAGGAGAAAAAATGGGAGTATGATGAGGGTACATCAGCTATTCATAGACTTCAAGAAAGCCTATGATTCAGTTAGGAGGGAAGTATTGTACGATATTCTAATAGAGTTTGGGATACCCATGAAACTAGTTAGGTTGATTAAAATGTGTTAAACAAAACATATAGTAAAGTCCGTGTAGGTAAACATTGTCTGATAAATTTCCTATCCAGAATGGTCTAAAACAAGGAGATACTTTATCGCCACTCCTTTTCAACTTTGCCTTAGAATATGCAATTAGGAAGGTTCAGGGAAACCANAAACCTGATTCAGGAGGAAATTAAGAGGCAATTGAACTCAGGTAATGCTTGCTTCCATTCAGTCCAGTCTTCTTGTCTGTTGTCCAAAAACATAAAAATTAGAACATACAAAACTATAATTTTGCCTGTGGTTCTGTATGGGTGTGAAACTTGGTCGCTGATTTTAAGGGAGGAACATAGACTGAGGGTGTTTGAG
>NW_019742445.1:792320-804763 GCF_002891405.2 Cryptotermes secundus | reverse complement strand
ATGAAGTGACAGGAGGTTGGAGAAAACTGCATAATGAGGAGCTTCATAACTTGTACTCTTCTCCAAGTGTAATTAGAATGATCAAGTCAAGGAGGATGAGGTGGGCAGGTCATGTAGCACGAATGGGGGAGACGAGGAATGCATATAGGATATTGGTGGGAAAGCCAGAAGGAAAGATAGCACAAGGAAGACCAAGGCGTAGGTGGGTGGACAATAGTAGAATGGATCTTAGAGAGATAGGATGGGATGGTATGGATTAGATAGCTGTGGCTCAGGATAGGGACCAGTGGAGGGCTCTTGTGAACACGGTAATGAACCTTTGGGTTCCATAAAATGCTAGGAAATTCTTGAGTAGCTACAGAATTGGCGGCTTCTCCAGAAGGGCTCAGCTCCATGAGTAAGTAAGTAAGTAAGGTATCAACCGTGATGAATATGAACATGTTTGAGTTTACTGAGTTGTGTTTTGCTGCATTGACCTTAGATCTGTGACCATATAATACCGAATTCTTGTAATACTCCGATTCTTTACATACTGTATTCCTATTAACACTGGGTCTGTTCGTCTGTTATACTGCTGCTACTGCTGAGGTCAAGAGTGTTGGAACTATACTTCCACTCTCCCATATGTCTTCATGGCATAGTGTTTAATTAGTTAAGCACAGAGGCAACTTTACAATTTATCACTACCTTTAATCTTTTCTCCAATTCATTTCTGATTTTATATTTCTGTTCCCCCATAATCTGTAAGGGTTGTTTCTCACTGACTTTTTCTCCCATTTACACATTATTTTAAATTAGTATTTTAAGGTATTTGTTGAATTTATTCAGTGATTTTTTTTTTTTTTTGGTAAATCCTCATTTGTGCTCAATCATTTATTACATACAGATTTTCCTATCCACTTTTCTAATCCAACCATTTTAGTAGTGCATGTTTACTTCCTCCTCCCTCAGATATTGGGAACACCTTCCTAATTCAAATCCTTTATAATTCCTCTTAATTTTCATATCCCTAATCTGTCATGCTATTCCAATTCTCATTTTGTGTATTACCATCACTATAATTCTCTTTGCACCACAAGAATTCTGTACCTCATTAAAGTACCAAAGAGATTTTATTTCACCATCATGCACATTATATTAGCTCTCCTACTATGTTTTTGTAATTTCAGTTTAGCCACACTGTTTGCTGAAAATGCACAGCAGAAAGCTGGTCTTTGTTAGTACACTCCTCAAGCATGGTCCCCTTTTGACTACTGAAACCTGCCTCTGAAGATGTGCTGGCACGTCCGCTACCTAGACAATCATGAAGCTGGACTGTGCTCCAACCTAGTGATATGTATAGAAAACCTATTATGTCCATTACAGCTGTTTTACTTACATTTGTGACCTATTTACCGACTCCCTTGTAAATTTTCCAAAATATTCAGTCATGTATCAGACTAAACCAGATGCAGTGGTATAGATTTGTATTCAATAGGTGCTTAGTTCAAATTTCTGGTATGATACTTGCTATCCTGACTGAGGTTTCTTACAATCTTCCACAATGTCTTCTGGCAAACTCTGGGATAGTACCTTGAGTGGTCTACAACTTGATTCCTTCCAAATTATTTCCAATTCATCAGTCATTCCATCGTCCAATGTCATATATATATACTAAAATTGTCATTAAATAACCTTTAGGTCAGGTGTTCTCACTAAGCATTTATTTATAGGTATTAGAGCTTGGTTATCTTTTACTGTTATTTTGATCTTTAATGTATTCCATCCTGTGTTTTCCATTGCTACTCCTAAATAATTTATTTCATCAGCCACTTATATTGTTTGGTCATATGTAGTCCAGCTGTCAATTTTTCTTCATTCTAGTTCCCTTCTTAAATATTAGTATTGTGACGTGCTGCCTGAAAGCCAGACTATAAGTCGTCCATCACTAGTCAGCGGCTAGCAATTCCTAGGCAGCAATGTCTAGGAAATCATTGCCCCGGATATGAAAGCCTAACTCCCAGTATTTTTGGCATAGAATTCATAAAAAGACCTTATGCATTCAAATACGTAGGGAAGTCAAATATTATCCCCACTCTTGTTTTTCCAATTTATATACACAAAAGTAGGGGTTGAACAAGTAGGTCATTTTTGTACATAGTCTCCTTTTTCAATGCACTTGGTCCAGCGGTCCACAAGCTTGCGTATTCCCTCCAAGAAGAAGGTTTTCTGTTGGTCTCGCAACCATTTATGCACCGCTTCCTGCACTTCTTTGTCCATAGCAAATTGACGACCTCATAAAGCATCTTTGAGCGGTCCAAAGAGATGATAGTCAGAAGGGGCGAGATCTGGGTTGTAGGCAGGGTGTTCCAGCACCTCAAAACACATATGGTTAATGGTTTCAATGGTCTGGCCGGCCATGTGTGTCTGTGTATTGTCATGCAACAACAACACTTTCTTTGACAGTAGGCCTCGGCATTTGGTGCGAATTGTTGGCCAGCAAATCACTGGTAGACTTGAAAGGATTCTGACGATGGTGTATACTGTACTTCTTTTGGCTTATTTTGGACTTCATCCATCGTCTGGTATGTAAAAGACAAAAAAAAAAAAAAAGACCAAGACGTTTCGGAGACTGGATCTGTCTCCGTTTTCAGGTGGGTAGGGGAGGATAAACCTACTCAGTTGGGCCCGTTAGAAAGAGCTAGTCTCAATTCCTGGACAAATCCCAGTCTGTAGAAAACAACCTATGAACAACCGACAACCGGTTCCATCAGTGGGAGATAAGAATAAAATCACAGTAAAAGACATGATAGAAAATTTGTGCCAAGCATGCACATGTCAACAATGTAAAAAGCAGAAGTATAGATAAAATTCGAGGAATTAAGTTAAAAACCAAAGTAAAAACTTGGATAATTCATTCCTAATCTGTGTGAATAAAGAATCGTGCCACCAGGGCAACTTCCGGGAATGAGAATAATCCCTGGAGCAAAACTTGCAGAAGTAGTAGAAGCCACTAATATTCATAAAAACTTACACTTTTGATTTGTTAACCTCTTCATTGATGAGGGGAATCCATATGGGAGAAATATCCAAACTGGGTTGGCTGATCGGATTGGATGAACTTCTACGCGGTAGAGCACTGTCCTCGTATTGTGTTGAAAGCCTCCGATCAATTTTAGCCCCTGACACACCTTCCAACCAGAGACATCGGATCGCTGTTCTTTGTTCCTCTTTGGTGCACACTGCTAGCAAAGCGGCCATGTTTACACTGTCACAGCATCAAGGAAAATGATGCAATCAAGGTCAAAATTCGATCACATGACCACAATAGTATCAACTCTAAGCATGCATGCATAGAAGGCAATGTGACAAACCTAAAGATGTGTTACGGCGAAAGTGCTGATAATTTCTGACATTCCCTCATAGTTTTACAGTAATCCCTCCTCCCTGCCCTTTGCAGTATTCCTTATAGCTTCCTATATTTTCTAAACTTCCATCTGTTATCTAAGTTATTGATCTGTTCTGCTTCCTTTTCCTACCATATACTTCTCTTATTCTGCACAGTTCTTTCATACATCTTTCTGATTTCTCAGTACTTTATTCTACATTCATTATCTTATTCTTCAAATTTCCTTAAAGCCCCTTTCATTTCCCTCTCCTTTCTCACCCATCCATCAAATTAGTGCTCCTGCTTTCTGTACTTCCCCCCTCGCCACATGCCACATGTTGTCTCCAGCACTCTTTATCATGAAATACAGTATATTTACAGCATTATTAATCCAACCCTTTCACAGAAACAGTGTAATTCCACACTTACAAATTTTACTTCATTTGCAGTACTGCTAACAATTGCATGTGACTACTAGTAATTTCATTTCCTGTCCTAAACTTGCTTAAGATACCATATATAATTAAAACATAATTAGTAAAAATTTTTCAACATGGCTAACAAAAGTATGTTGACTCTTTGCTCTGAATTTTGTATATCATATTTGAGAAGTTGTTCTGTCACAGAATTTAACGAGTTCCTTCTGTTTGTTTACTTTATCTTTACATGACATATGTCCAAAATGATTAACATATTCTTTTTGTATGTTCTCAAAGTGTCCCTATTGTGTAGCTGGTTTACTTGCATTGCCCCACATATCTCCTAACAATGTAAAATTATGCTTTAAGGTGCAAGCCCATCAGTCCTGTACCATCATAAGGTTTGTGGAGAGTTGTAAATGAAACCTGTAAATATTATTTCCATCAATAATTTATCTGGTCTCTAATACTGATACATACATTTCCTTTTATTCTGGTCAGAATTTCTGTAACTTTTTGATATCATCTCCAACACAGAGCACCAATCCCCCTGTATTTCTGTCATATTTTGCAACTTTATATTTTCCTTTAAAATAATTAAGGTAACTGGTGACCACAAAAGTCTCCATTTATGCAGTGCCAAATACATCCTGAGATCTTAGTAAATTAAAGAGGGAATTCTTTTTTCCTAATCATTTCTAAGTCCCTTGCTATTTAAAATCTTATGTTTAATAATACTGCCACACCTTCACAGTTCAATGTTGACCCACTTGTTGTCCTGCTGTCCCTTCTCTTGCCTGCTGGTTCAGCATCTTTTGTCACTGCCATTATTACATCATTTTTTACATGTGCTGTCCTGCCCCCTTGCCCCATTCCCTATGTCACTGTTACATTTCCAGTTGCTGCCACTGTCTGTTCCCTGGATCATCATGTATTTTTCTATTTTTGTATTTCATTATTTTTGTCCTCTGCCATGTTATATCCCAGCATCCCACACAAGTGGTCAAATGTCTGCTTCCATCATCAGGTTGAATATTTTCCCTCAAATACAGGTATTCTTCGATTTATGCGATAGTTACATTCTGAAAAGAAGTTGCAGGTGGTAAAATTGCATAAATCATAGTTTATCCATATCCCCTCACATTCCTCCTCTGCAAACCCACACAGTAATCTACTCACAGTTCTTCTGGCCTCTCATGATTGGTCAGAAAGTAATTTGCATTAAAGCAAGCACTCTTAACTGAAACTGGTGTACGTCAGTATATCACATTAAAATTAATTCTCATTTTTCAAACTTGCTTATAACAAATAATGCTTATAATTAAAATCATATGTCCATCTGCTCACAGTCAAAATTTACTTAATGTAACCTGTCAGTGTAATGATTAATTTCCTCTTGTTGTAGGGATACAAGCAGATCAACGTGTTCTGAGGAGTATGATCTGCAAATACCTTCCAGATGTAGATGTGACACTCAGAGAGCATGATATTGAGCTTAGTCTCATCACTCTGCATTGGTTCCTTACATTATTTGCATCTGTTGTTCACATGAAAATACTTTTGCGAATATGGGATCTTTTCTTCTTTGATGGCTCCATTGTGCTTTTCCAAGTTACACTCGGCATGCTTAAGATCAAAGGTATGTTAAACATCAATGTCATTATTCTAACATCATTAACCTTTAAATGCCAGGCTTTTGAAATGGTGGTAAGCTTGAGCTAGCCAGAGGTTATTTAAATGCCCGCTGCTGGTGCGCGTTTAAATGCACGTTGCTAATCTGCGTTTAAATGTCCGTTCCTATTAGGGTGCTTAAACAATTTTAAGCATTGTGTTTAAAAATGCTGTATCTAACTCAATTCTTGTGATAAATGAATGGAATTAACTTTGTGTGTATCAGCAAAGAACATAATGTTGTATATTACAACGGAAGATTTGAAAAATTTTATACAAAATGTTATACGCTATTTTCAATTTTTTTTTCTTTTAATTTTAATGTGTACTGCAAAATTGGTTTCCAAGTTCTTCACAGAGTTATTCTGCATTATAAATTCGTTTCTGTTTGTAACACTTAGCAATTTTAGCAGTCCCAGGTGCCATGAAACAGATGGAAGCAATAAAATCATTTGGTTCTCTGCTGGAAAACCTTACATCTTTGTTACCCTCTTCAGATTTTTGAATCTTTTGACTAAATGAGAAGAATGAAAGCATGACTGTTCAAGAAATAGCTAGAGGGGTCCCTTCTTCAGTGCTAAGACCTTCTGTTATAGCTGCAAAAGCTTATTGTCCTTTCTGTGGGTGTGAACAGTCAGCTGCATCGTGGCTGAGATTCAGAGTGCGGTCTGTTTTCTGTGCGTTCTTGGTGAAATTGAATACTGTAGTTTCATTTCAGCCTATATATACATCAAGCAGATAGCAACAAAAAAAGGTATGTACATCGAATTTTACTATATATTTTTAACACATTAATCTGCAGAATCTGCAATAAAAGTACCGGCTCGTGGATGAGTTTAGGCATAACTCATACGTATACTCTTTTTGTTGTTGTTCACTTAGGTATCATTTTAATTCCTCTATTAAGGTTTTACTCAAGTCGGACTGGTAATTACTACATTTAAAAATAAATATTTAGGACTGTGCACGCGCTTCTACTAGCGGCGTGTGCGCGCGCTTCCAATAGTGGAGTTTAAATGCCCGACTGGCCAAAACGGGGTACTTTGGCCACGATGACCATACTCATCACTGGCACAAACGGGGCACTTCAGCACTTAAAGGTTAACATAATATACTGTGTATCATATTTACAAATTAAGGCTGATGATGACATAAAATAAATGTGAGTTCAATCAGTTAAGTCAATGAAGTGACTCTCTGTGGGATGGGTGAGCAGAGGCAGGAACTTCTTCCATCATACTGCATCCAGAATATGTTTGGGCCACACCATCTTCCTGTTTGATGAGTTTTCATTTATAGTGCCCCCAGTTAGTCAAAAAACTTCGATGTTGTATGAGTAACCCCCCTTTGCTCCACAGAGTTCAAATATTTATATCCCATATTTATGGGGTTTCCTTTCATATATACCCTGAAATGTACATGCACTCAGAATGCACAAATTGCTTCATCCGTTGTCATATTTTTTGTCATGTGTACTTATGGAATTTTTGTTTCGCTTTATTGGGAATGGGACAAATCTTATCCAGAGGATCATAACCTGATTTGCCCCTGGGTTACAGTTTTCATTGTTTGCATGAAGCATTGTTAAGATGGCCATGACTCAAGTGGCATGCTGGTTGATTTCATATAACTACTTTTTACAATTAGATCTTTTTCTCCAGTAGTCCCATAGGAGAGGTTTGCACATGACACACATGTGTAACTGATGTCAATAACAGTTTAATTTCATGCACAGTTAAGTCTTTCCATAGAGCAAACACCAATTTTTGTTTCAGTGGGCATCCCCCCCTCCCTTTTTTGTGCACTTTCACTTTTCTTTTCATTTAGTTACAAACAATTTAATTTTTTTTTTATTGAAACAAGGCAGGTGTATTCAAAGAAGAAACTATCTTCTGTGATTCCTGAGATTGAATTTATTCTGAGGAGATCAGAAAATTCTGGACTATTTACTGGAGCTATACTTTCTGTCCATTCTAGTTCTGCACAAGTTTTATCTCTAGATGCTGCACATTTCCATTCTTCCCTCTTTCTGGTTGTGTTTGAGGAGGTGGAGTTACCTTGTTTCCTCATAAATATTTTTAGGCTGTTCAAGGCATTCAGCTTCATTTGGTATGTGTTGAACCATTAGTGCATTCATGCCTGCTGTGATTTTGAATTTATTATAATCTGTATCATTCACTTTTTCAGTGATACTGTATTGAGTAATATAACAGCAATGCTAACCAAGCTCACTGCTTTACTTATCCTAGGACTATCCATCTCATATGGACTGCACTGTGAAATAAACTGAGACTTTGTCATGTGGATATGGCAAAATATTTTTAGAACAGTATTTTTCCCCTCCTTGATCTGTGACTTGTGTTTCATCAGAAGAACAGTTCAAATGGGAGGGGGTATTTATTGTCAGAGAGAGACAGTATACATACTGAGATGCAGTAAATGCAGCACCCAGCTACTTCATAATGTTATTATGTAGAGATTTGTACATTGAACCATAGAATTGCAAGCTTTAAGATGTGAAACAAAAACAATTTTATATCGATATTGCATATAGCTTTTTTACCATGGATTTTTAACTTTCATGATGGTACTTGTATTACAGTCGGTTTCCTGGTGAGGCAAGCCATGTTATATGTATGCTTGGGCTGGAGAATAAGTGTTCAGGATATTCAAATAAAATTGTGTAAAACAAATTTATAAAATTTGCAGTGGTATTTGTACTGCCATCAATTTCCTGATGAGGCAAGCCACATGGTACCTGAAATTGGTAGAAACATGTTGAACCAATACTCCTCCCATCTTCACCCTACCACCACCAAGCGTTGGTGAAGTCAGGAGCTGTTCGTCATCACTGGCCCTCGCGTCGTGTTTACAATGCTCCCTAAGATCGTCGTGGGAAACCAAGCTCGCAGCGGTGAATCATTATTGAAGTCAGTGACAGACCCAAAAATAACAATAACAATGTTTAATAAACACAAAATAAGTTATGACAAAAATACACGAAAAATATATAGACAGAATAAACCTGGCTGCGCACCTTGCGGCATCAGCTCAACAACCTGCCCAGTTTCACTGGCCCAGTGGCATTTGAATACAAGGTCACTTCCTTCCTAGCCACATGCAGCACCAAGACAAATACATAGAATAACTAAACTGAACTAGTCCGCCACAGGTGGCATCAAGAAATTACATGTCTATATAATACAGGCAAAGCAAACCTCAGTCACAGGTGGCCTCAAGAAAATAATATATCTATTTATATAAAAAAAAACTAACTCTCGTATTGCCACCATGCCATCCCCCCGATAGCTGGCAACTGTAAACCCCCACGTCTGTAGCCATACCCAGAGTATGCCGAAACGCAATTTTGGATCAAGACCCCTCTGAACTGAAATGTAGAAAATATCCCTGGCTGGTCCACCAGATGTGCTTACCCAAGTGGATCCACTTATCAGACTCCAACCTTACTCCCCAACATACTTTCTCCCGAGACACGGGTAGAAATGGAAGGGGAAATCACGTGGTCGTCAGGGGAGAAGGAAGGGGTGAGCTTAGGATTGTGAAAGAAAGGGTAGCGCGGAAGATATGGCTGGAAGCCATGACGTCACTCATTATGCGAGCCGGTCCATGCTTGGCTCAATGTTAAAGGGATGGAAGAAAATTATGTCCAAAAAAAGGTTTTGAATTGTGACCTACAAGCAAAAAGGATAATTTGGAGGATAAGTGAGAGGGTAGCTTAAAGAGAGAGTTTGTTATGAATGAAATAGGGCTTTGGGCCAGATCCTTAAAATTGGTTGGGATGAATGTCAGTATGAGTGTTTCATGATATGATATATGTGTGATCTAGAAGTAAGATCATTTTGGATTATTTGTTTTCCTTTGTCATGCTCCCTCTCCCCTCCATGGGCCCATGTACTGAATGATGATTAATATAAGGTTTAGAAAAGTATTTAAATTTTAAAAATTGCCTAGAATACTAATTAGCTAATGAGTTTCTTTGTGTGTGTGTGGTTTTTTTTTCCCCCTGCTCCATGAAGTTAGCTAGTTAGTCAGTTAAATTAATTTGTGAAATTTTGTTTTCAGAACCAGATCTCAGGCAGCTGGAGAATTCAGCTGAGATTTTTAATGCCCTGTCTGACATACCGGGTGACATTGAAGATGTCGATCATCTGTTAGATGTAAGAATGTTTTTCAGTGGAAGTTATAGCACTCTATATTTGGGATATGCAAGTACACATGATCTGCAACGTACAACTGCTTGACTTATGAATGGTGTAAGAACAGTTCCGAGCCAGAGTAGTGCAGTTGGTGTAGCTACTGCCTATGGGCTGGGCGACCAAGGGGTTGAAGTTCGAGTCCTGGTAGGGTCAGAATTTTCTCTTCTCTGTATTGTCCAGACTGGCTCTGGGGCCCACCCAGCCTCCTGTCTAATGGGTACCGGAGGCACTTTCCCTGGGGTAAAGCGGCATGTATGTGAAGCTAACCACTCACCTCCAGCTAGTGCCGAGGCCAAGAAAATGTGGATCTATACATTCACTCCCCCATACGCCTTCATGGCATGGTGCTTAGTTAGTTAAGCATGAGGACAACTTTACCTTTATCTTTATCTAAGAACAGTTCCTTTTTATTCATACTTACTTACTTTTTTGCTTATTTGTCTGTGGATGTATAATGTACTCATAAATATTAATTCCTAAGATAAACAACATATAGTATTGTAGGTTAAAGTGTCCTTGTTCATAAGCTTAGATGCCCAACTGCTACTAATCACTAATCACACTAATCACTGTGTTTCAACTTAAGAACAACTCGACATATGAATTGGGCTTTGTGGGTACTCTACCATGTATTTAGGTAGTTATATTTTCTCACCCACAGATTTCTCATATCATTCTAAAAATGCTCACTCTTTTGTTGTCAGTTTGCATTGATATTCCTTTTGTTTTTGCTGTTTAGGTTTCTTTTATGGTGGCAGCTTCACTTAACGATATGGTAATGGAAACTCATCGTCGGCGTCACTTGGCATACCTGATGGCTGATCGAGGGGCATTGGTGGGGAATCCTGAAGCAGTACCCAACCTTCCTAAACAGCATCTCAGCAGGTCAGGGTTCCTCTGCAGACTCTGGCAGTTCTTTGTGAATGTATTTGATGTGTTTCATGACTGTGTGTGCATTGCTCCTGTCTGGGTTTGGAAGACAGGTGATAGTGGCACATAGGCTGTAGTTATAGAAAGAAGATTGGAAAAAGTCATTGGGTCAGATGAGGTAATTAGGAAGAAAGGGGTAAAGAATGCTGAAGGATCAGTATTTGCATATGGTTTTTTATTAGTATCATCATCAAACCAGAATAGCTCAGTCAATGTAGTTATTGGGCTGCAGGCTGGGCGACTGGTGAATCAGGGCAGAGGCATAGATTTGTATCCTCTCCACAGCATCCACAACATATGCATAATAATACAGAAACATTAACTATCTGTATTAGAACATAATTCATATAATCTGTAGTTAAAGAGGAAAAAGAACAGATTGAGAAAACCTGATGTTTATTATACACTCGTGAACAAGAAGTAACACAAGGAATTTAAGGTACTGAAGAGAAATGTGAAACGTGAAATGAAAGTGGTTTATGATAAACTGGAGCTGACAACTATAAATAAAAGAACAGGAGTGTTAGAATCTGAGCTGAAGCGAGAGAGAGTGAAAACATAATACAGAAGTGCATAATATAGTGTGGTCTGATAAAAGGATATAACTTGTAAGAAATATGGATGGTGATAAAGCAGAAATAGTAATTATAAGTAAAAGAACGTGAATGTTAGAATCTGAGCTGAAGAGATGGAAGAACATAATGGGGAAAATTATGGTATGATACATTCTGTTGAAAGGAACTTCCAAGGTAAGTGGGTTATGATGAAACAGAACAGCAATTACAGATAAGTGAATAAAGAATAGATATGGAAACCACTGTTATATCACATACTGGTGTTTATGTAGCAGCATAAGAAAAGAAAGATGCCAACAAAGAACTTGTAAATAATGTAGGTCATTATGAAACAAAATTAGTAACTACTGATAAAGAAAGAGAATAATTAGGATCTACGTCTGAAGAGGATGAATGTACCGGAAAATCTCAGGGCACAGTATGTGCCAATAAGCAAGGAAGGAAATACTTAAAAGTTACTTTTAAGGAATGTAGTTCATGATAAAATGAAGTACAGATAAAAGAAGAGGATTATTAGCATATACAGATAAAGAGAACTCGGCATGTAGTTTGTGCTACTGAGTAGGAGAAGAAAGATGCATGAAAGGAATTTGTAAAGGATTTAGGTATTGATAAAATAGACCAGTAACTATCAGCCAGTATCAAGATAAACTAACCAGTCAACTGTGCCCCCCTCCTATAAAAGGCATAATGTGCCATCTATATAAATGTGTGGAGGTTTATAAAAAAAAGCGATTCACTAATGAACTCCATGAAGTGAGTCATTCTTAAGAGGCTGATAGTCATTCACCTTGTCAAGAAGTTCTTCAGGTTTTACGAATGATCTAAAAGCTTATCATTTCCACTAAATCCTGCTGCTGAATCCTATCCTGAGAGTACTAAATTCATTCCACATCCTTACACTCCCTTCTGTTAAGTCTCTCTTAACCCTTTGGCGCGGTCATTTAAATTCCGCGGCCGCGTCTCCGGCGGTAATATATTCAGCTGGCCATTTAAATTTTGCTCGAAAATGATTTATTCATCATTGTTCTTAAATTCTATGAGATAGGAACATGAAACTTTCACTAAAATGATCTTAAAAGGTGGTTTTATAACCTTACCTTATAATATGAGCGCCCTGTATTTCGGCAATGGAAGCAGGTTGTTTAGTATTTGAGCAGTGAATGGTACGCCTTGAAGGATGAAACTTTCACTAAAATGATCTTAAAAGATGGTTTTTATAACCTTACCTTATAATATGAGCGCCCTGTATCTCGGTAATGGA
>NW_019742445.1:765290-791911 GCF_002891405.2 Cryptotermes secundus | reverse complement strand
ACATCCCTCTTCTAAGAATTCCAATTGAGTGTGTTAGTGTGGCCAGCTCAGGGCAATATGATATTATAAACACAGCACATATCACGTCTCTGCTGTTTATAGCTTCATAGCAAAGAAAACACGCCATTAATAACAGTAGAACCAAGAAACCGCTCCCAATAGCCACAGGAACGTTGCTGCAAGACAGGCATATGTAACGATGACTTAGCGCTCTTAAACGCATGTGTCATTAAATACAGTTCTCCTGACAACAGGCCAGCGAAAAATCTAACAATCTACAGCAAAACCATCAATTATTATGGGCGTTATAACATAGGTGTGCAGTTGGACGAAACATACACGTCGAACCCCCCCAGACGATTTAAATACCTGACGAAACATAC
Organism: Cryptotermes secundus; assembly: GCF_002891405.2. Taxonomy (NCBI): domain Eukaryota; kingdom Metazoa; phylum Arthropoda; class Insecta; order Blattodea; family Kalotermitidae; genus Cryptotermes; species Cryptotermes secundus. Next base: position 791,528 of record NW_019742445.1, on the reverse strand, counting down.
ACGTCAAACCACGCTGAACGGTTAATATTATCCTCTCATTTATGAGTAAGTCACAACTTGTCTTTTCATTTCACATTTCCAGCTAAAAGTCCATATGCATTTCTTATCACTTTCATGTGTACTACTTGTCGCATGCATCTCATCCTCCTTATTATACAAGGGTGGTTCAGGGTTGATGTGGACTTCATTTTCTTACAAAAAGAATAAATATGGCAGAATCACTAAAGTTTCACGCCTTTTCAGTATATTCCCCTTTAACAGTAACTTGTTATTTTCATCATCCTTGCAAGTTACTAATGCCAGTAACATGAACAGTTCCATCGTGGCTGCATAGTTAGTTCAGGAGACCCCATTCAAGTTCACATCAGTTTGAAATTTTGTCTTCCTGGGTGCACACTCAATGGTCCGAGACACATGAGAATCACTAAGGGGCTAAGTCATCTGTGAGAGGGTGCTTCATGATTTCACAGTTCACTGTTGCTAGTGTCATCTTCCTGTATGCGGCTGATGTTGTCATGCAGTAGGAAGAGATTCTTTGAACCCAGGTGTTCTCTTTTGAATCATTCATTGCCAATCATTGTCGAGCACGTTACTTTAATACTGTGCATTAATTGTTACACCATGTGGGAGAAAATTAACATGAATCACTCCTTCTGAATCCCAAAACACACCATGATCTTGCCATCTGACAGTTGTGTCTTGAACTTCTATATGGCTTTCAGAAAACTTATTGTACTAATCACAGACACTTGTACATGGCAGGATCTCTTTCCCTTACTGTACATTTAACCTGTGAAGAACTTCTGATGGCTTAACTTTCTATTTCACAAGGAATTTGATGACAGAGTACTGTTCTGTGTAAGGAGTGACAAGGTCTGGTGCCATCTTATACTACTTCTGATGCACTGAAGTGGGGTGCATGGCTACCTGCCAAGCTGTGAGTGCACCGTTGCCACCAACTGTATGTAAAACAGTTTTGTTTTTCTGGTGTTTACATCTTCAGGGAAAAAATAAAGTTCAGATTAACCTTGAACTACCTATGTAATATGTAGGTAAGTCAATAAGTAAGTTACAAATGGATATAGAACTTAAACAAATAAGAATACTGATTTGAAAAATGCTTTTATTTCTCAACATAATCTCCCCGTACACTGAGGCACTTGTTCCATGATTTCACATGCCCCTAAAATCCAGCAGCATAAAATTCTTTGGGCTGCTGTCAGAACCAGGCGTGTTCACACGGCATGGCCTACCTCATAATGCATGACATGTTGCATGTTTCCGTTGAATGGACTTACGAAGTTTCCTGAGGATGTTACAGTAGGAGTTGGTTTGTCCTTGAGGCTGGAATGCGGTGAGCAGTCTGCCTTCATGATCCCAGAAGACTGTGACCATCACTTTCCTGGAGGATGGTGTCATCTTAAACTTTTTTGGCAGGCGACGCAGGATGTTTCCACTGCATTGATGCACACTTTCTCGGGCTGGTAATGGTGAACCTAAGACTCATCACCTGTGACAGTTCGGGCTAGCATATCGTGTCCTTCAGCCTAGTAGTGATTGAGATGCTGTAATACTAGACCCATTCTTTGCATTTTGTGTTGTGGGGTCAGCATGCGCAGCACCCATCGTGCACAGACTTTGTGAAAACCTAACCTGTCATGCATTACGAGGTAGGCCATGCTGTGTGAACATGCCTCGTTCCGACATCGGCCCAAAGAATTTTATGCTGATGGTTTTCAGTGGCTTGTGAAACAATGGGACAAGTGCCTCAATGTACAGGAAGATTAGGTTGAGAAATAAAAGCATTTTTCAAACCAGTACTCTCATTTAAGTTCTATATCCCTTTGTAACTTACTTATTGACTTTTTCCCTTTGGGACTACAGCCCCAGTGGGCCTAGGCTTACCTGTATGAACTTCTCTGTTCACTTCGGTTTTTCTAGATCTTACACATTCGGTAAGACTCCTTGGGCAGGTGATCGGCTCGTCACCTCTACCTGTACACAAACACAGAATAACGCACACACACAAACTAAACATCCATTCCCCAAGTGGGATTCGAACCCACGTTCCCGGTTTCCAAGCGAGCGAAGACAGTACATGACTTAGACCACTCGGCTACCGTGACTGGCTACTTATTGACTTACCCTCGTATAACATACATAGTATACTAATCAGTGAAGAGTACATACTATGAAGCTTCTTGTTTCACAGTTTCCTCCAGTCTCCTGTTACTCTCTGTCTCTGAAGTACAAATGTTCTCTTCAACACACTGTTCCACAACAAGAAGCATTTTAATTTTTTGTATGTTAATCTTTTGGACTTTAGACCAGAGATGGGAAGACAAAGAATTCTGAACTGAATTGTAGCAGGCATTTCCCAGAATTAATCTACACTTCTTTTCCTTGTGATATTAATTTCCTGATTTTTTAGATGTTTTAACATTGCTACATTTTAAAATGATGTATTAGTTATATTTTATTTTATGATTCTCTTCTGCATTCTAATGATGAGTTTCCTCTGTCTACTTGTATACCAATTTCTTTATTAGTGTCCAATAGAAGTTTCATAAGTTTATTCATGATAATTGCATTTTCAAATAGTAAATAAGTATGATTAGCACAGACCATAAATTGATATCTCGTTCAGTTCCAGTTGATTCAGATTTCCTTGAACCTTCTAATGGCATATTCTGAAGTGAAGTTTATAAATAATGTCATTAAAACATCTCCATTTTTCAGACCGTTCTATGTAGAAAATGCATCAGATGAATGTTTACTTATGTGGACTACTCTAGTTTCATGGGTACACCAAATTAAGCAAGAACTCTACATGGTACTTCTTGACTGAGTGACAAGCTTTCTCAAAGTTTATAAATATCTGATATACTGTCTCATTATACTTGTATTTTTTCTACATTATCTGGGGAATAGAGAATATCTGATCAGTAATTTTGTTAACATCTTACATCAAAACCCACACTGGCGAATTTTTCCGTGTAGAGTGGACATTACAGATAGAAGAAAATATCGTGACGTGTTGCGCTATGGATGACGCCACTCCCCCCACCCCCCGCCAGCCGTGACGCACCGAGCAGAACCGAAGTTAGCCGAGTCCCAGCATACTGGTCGCAATGCAACATGAGTCAACAGCGGTGACAACACGGGACACCGCAGTTACTACATAGCGGTAAACAACTCTCAACAGTGTTGCTAGGCTATCGGCTACCACGGCGGCAGACAACAGTGGTGCCAATTATGTGGCTGTTTTCTGTGTTGTCCGGAACGTGGCTAAACAAGGAGCAGCGAAGACTGTTCAAGTTAGTTCTCAATCTAGCCAGCGGAGAGTAACGAGTTAGCCAGGAACCAGTCAGTTGTATTCTGGCATTTGCAGTCTAGTATTTGTGATACTGCAGATAGCAGTAATTGTGAATCTGTAAATTGTGTGATTCTAAGAGTGAACGTGGAGTAAAATTCGCTATATCCACTAAGGCGTGAAATTATTTGTCGCGTTATACACCCAACATGTGACAATTTGGTGTCAGAAGTGGGATTGGACTTACACACGTGACCAACAAGATTCGAACTCAAGACACATGACAATTTGGTGTCAGAATTGGTTTACGAACTTGAACACGCCAAAAGTTACAACGAACTATACTGTCACATGATGAAAATTGAAGAAATGTTGGAATGCCTGCTGGCCGCCCAAGAAGATTTCTTGGCAAGATTGGACAAGGTGGTGGCACGTCAAGAAGAGTTGCTTAGAAGAAGACGCCATTCTGATACCGATCCTAAAACCTGAAAAAAAAACAACGGATACCAGAAAAGAGATGACAGCCTGCCAAGAGATGGAGGCACGTCTAGAAGAAAAAGAGCCAACCTCAGCGGACAGGAATCCTGAGGTGGCCCACCGACGAGAAGTCCGCAACGAAGATGCCGTAGTGAAACCGGTCGAAGGACGGAAGAAGCGGTATAGGGGCAAGAAGCAAGCTGCAGGACTACGTGGAGAGCCACAGGAAGTAACCCGAGGGATTTCTGGATCCCGGATGAAGTTGGCCACCGCCTGCAGGAAGGTGTCCCACCGTGCAACAGTGGCATGGCTCAGGAGGAATTACTTCAGGAAATCTTCGACCCACAGAAAGTGTGGACCATGGAAAGAAGTGACTGCTACTGGAATAATGATTACACGCTGTGCAGGACACAGGCGTATGGGACGAAATGCAGACAATGTGGAACAAGTAACCTGGAAGATATCCCATCACGCGGCAGTGGCACGACGGAGAAATGCCTTCAAGAAGGAAACTCCCAGGGAACCTTCGGATGCCAGAGAAAGGACTTGGCCCCACGTTCTCGTACCAGCAATTGGCGGGAAGAACACAAGGAACGACGACGTCAGCAATTTCAAACCACACTTCAGGTGCTGTTACGTCGATATAAGAAACTTCTGGGGAAATTAAGGATCAAGAATTGGAACTTATGGAAGGGTAGGCCCCCACCAAAGCGGGAAAAGAGACTCCAAATAGAGGAGGAACCAGTAATGTAGAAGAACCGGCCTCCTGATAAAGATTGAATGTGCGGCGAATGAGTGTGTTAGAACTGGATCTTCTGACAAGTTAAAAGGGAACCGCTCGAGATGAGCTTTGTCTTAAGAGGGGAGCGGATGTAACGGAAGAATAGTCGCTGCGAGGAGTAGCCGAAACAGGAGACGCAGAAAGCCATCCTTTGAAGAAAAGGAACAGGGGTGAACTGTTAGGCTATTCAGGACGAACAGCCTTAAGGAGGGAGCAGTGCGATGTGTTGCACTATGGATGACGCCCCTCCCCCACCAGCCGTGACGCGCCGAGCGGAGTCGAAGTTAGGCAAGTCCCAGCATACTGGTCGTTATGCAACACGAGTCAACAGCGGTGACATAACACGGGACGCCACAGTTACTACGTAGCGGTAAACAACTCCCAACAGTGTTGCTAGGCTATCGGCTACCACGGTGGCAGACAGCAGTGGTTGTGAGAGATGACGGTAATAACAGTGGTAACTGTTACGTGGCTGTTTTCTGTGTTGTCCTGAACGGGGCTAAATAAGGAGCAGCGAAGACTATTCAAGACAGTTCTCGATCTAGCCAGTGGAGAGTAACGAGTTAGCCAGCAACCAGTCAGTTGTATTCTGGCATTTGCAGTCTAGTATTTGTGATACTGCAGATAGCAGTAATTGTGAATCTGTAAATTGTGTGATTGTAAGAGCAAATGTGGAATAAAATTCTCTATATCCACTAAGGCGTGAAGTTATTTGTCGTGTTATATACCCAACATGTGACAATATGTAATTTCTTCATTTGAAGAGGATTATTAACAAGGTTAAGAGTCTGAGTACAGGTAAATAAAAGTATAACATTTTGGAAGGAAGGGATAAGGAATTTGATCTTAAAATGTGGTCTGAAAAAAGAAGATCAGTAATAGTTGTAATGTTTAGTTTCTGTTGTGATTATTCTGTAGAGTGTAGGAAGTAGTTCTCTGATGAGTCTAAAAGGAAAGAAAACTGGTTATCGCTATAGCCTCTAGTCTTTTATGATCACTTTTATGTCCTGAAGTGGCTCATAAATCATTTAAGATATCTTTTCATTTTGTGTACAGATTATTTGCATGTATCTCCTCCCATCACAAGCATTTGATGTCTGACTTCACATGACTGATGTTAGGCTGACTTCCTTGAAGACACCACATGACTGAGCATTATTGCACAACTGGTTTTTACTGAAGGATTAAGAACAAGTATACGAAGGGGGACCCAAAAATAACCGGAAATGACCTGTTGCGTGCGCNACTGCACTTCACTCTTCAAGTTGCGGCAAACATTCACACGGTTTTCTCTTTGGTCATCTCCGAGCAAGCGAGGAACAAATTTTGCAGACACCCGTCTCATGTGCAAACCTTCGGTTAAAATTCGCTGGACCATGCTCCATGAGATGTTCGTTTCCTCAGAAAGTTGGTCAATGGTCTTTCGACGATGTTCATCAATTTCACGCACACTCTTTGTTCCTTCTGGTCGCCCATCTCACTAATCGCCAAAGGGTTGAAACAGGAACGCACACAACAGAGCACCACAGACAAACCACTTAACTCAGACTGACGCCGGCTCACTAACAGTCACGGGAGACCCCCAGCTAACACCACCTAGCAGCACAAATCGTAACTACAAAGCATGTGTCGTTTCCGGTTATTTTTGGGTCCCCCCTCGTATACTGAGATGTGATGGTGCAACAGTAATCCTCATAATCAAGATAACAAACAAAGTACAGTTGATACATATGTAACATACCTCTCCTCATGAAATCTGCTTTATTGGGAATTGCGGATTGAGTTATGGTACTGCTTTTTATTTCTGTTACTACACCTAATATTGTCAGTACTTATAGACTTGTTTCACAAAAGAGGTAATTTTGTCATCTGCTTAGGAGATATTGGTGAAATAGGGATATACTCGACTACTACTAGTTCATTTTCCAATTTAATTAAATGTTCATTTGTACACATATACTCTCTGCGGGTAACAGATATGTTTTTAGTGAAAAAAACATGTTCTGTCATGTGTCTACCTAAGATTTTTCTGTGGCTGTGATTTGTTTTACATTCCTTATCCATTACAATTTGATTATCGTGTATAGCGTACAGGTTTCATTATAGTTCCTCCTCATTTATTTCCCATGTCATAATGTTAGCTGTTACCAGACCTCTGGACAGTGCTCAGTATTAGGTACTGGAATTGTCACTTTTCTCGCTTTCAGAATCATGTGGAAGAGTTATTTAATCATACTGAACCAAGTACACAATTAGGATGTAATTAAGTTTTTTTCATATGCAGCACAACTCATCATTGTGGAAAGGAAGTGTTTTGGAAAGTGTGTTTTAATATCCACCAGAAATAATAATAGATACATAAACATAAACTTAAAAAAAAAATCTGATCATGAATTTTGATCAGTGGATGAACAACTGCCAGCTGTCCCCTTATTGAGGTATGCACATGGGGTAGCCATTGGCCAGCTGTATATCCTGCTATATCATTGTTGAATGTGCAAATACAATCTGCATTTCTTATAAAGAATTAAATTTTTTCTGAAATAATTGTTTTTAGAAATGTTTAATATTTAGTCAAAATTTCAGTAAGGGCAGATTTACATTTTGTGTCATGAATTTTGTGGTTATAAACTCTGTGAGGACATAGTTCTACAGCCTGAATATCCACAACACAGTAGTGCACTGTATAAGGATGTTTTGATGATATGGACATCATATTGCTGGCTTTTGTAACCCAAGAAGATGCTCCGAGTTTTTCAGGATTTCTATTGTAATATGTTGTAGTTGCTATACAAATTTATGATATACTGCTTCAAACCCTTTTTTTAATTGCATATGCTTTTGCATGTTGCCATTTTCTTGCATCTTGTATCATGTAACATTGGAAGCTTTGATTGAATACTCATGCATGCTGCTTTATAGCTAATTATTTGTGGTCATGATAATTTTAATTGATTGTTAATGGCTGCAGTTATTTGAGTTTTAATAAAGATATTTTGTTGATTCATTAATCTTTATGCTTCATTTGCTGTGTATATTTTTGCTTTAGTTTTGTTTCGTTTCAAATACACTAAAATGTTGTTGAATGAATCCTAATGAACCTTGAAATTTGCTTTGTTAGAACTGCTGCTGCTCTACTGTACTACCAAAACCACCACCACCATCATGACTGCTACTACTACTACTACTACTACTACTACTACTACTACTACTACTACTACTACTATTTGAAAGTAATTAAAGGGAAGTGTGTGAGGAAGTGTGTGAAAATTTTAATGTTGAATGCAAAAATACACTAACTCTTGGGTATGGTTGCCTTTTGAAGCTTGGTGGTAGCATATTTAAAGATGATGTATGTATTAGCTACTGGATAGCATGACAAGATACACAGATAATAATGTGCAGTGAACCCAGGAGGACTGATAGTGAATTATTTTCAAGTATTCTGGAATTAGTCTAGAAGGTATATTTTCAAGTTTTCTGGAATTAGTCTAGAAGGTATGAGGAAGAACAGCATTAAGCCTCTGGGTAGTCAATACTGTTACCAGACTTTAACAGGGTCTCTTGTAAATATAAATTGGACATGTACCCACATGAGATAACTTGCTTGAGGCTTGTCATGATGTTTGTGGTAGGTAGATTTTTGGAATCAAGTTGAAACATTATCCGAATTCCAACATTCTCAAACTTTCACTCAGGACTGTTCTTTCTAGAATTCATGAATCTCCAAAATGCAAGTCCTAATGTGTAGCCATGGAGTTAATTCATTTTCTAATTTCTTTAATCCAGTTCAATAATTTTAAGAAGAATATGGTCCTGAATGAATAGAAACTTCAGTTCCCACAATTTTGTTATCCCTTAAGGACAGTTCTTTTTTTTTAATGATGGCACAACCAGTCCAGTTTTATTTTCGTTAAGATAGGACAGAAGACTGCATAATAAGTAGTTTCATAATTTGTACACTTCATTAGATAATTATCTAATTATCTATCAGCATGTGTGTACACATCATGTCCATTTAATTCTCCTTGACCTGATCAACTTTACATTATAATGTAAAGTTGATCAACTTTACATTATAATGTAAAGTTGATCAGGTCAAGGAGAATTAAGTGGACATGATGTGTACACACATGCTGATGAGACATGCATACAGAAAACTGTAGTTTGAGAATCTGAAAGGAAGATATCACATGAGAGTCCTAACCATGAGTGGGAGAATAATGTTAAAATGGATTTTAAGTGAATGTAATTTTGCTTGGTTTCAACAGACTCTGGATTGGGTCCAGTGTCTAGCTCTTGTGACATAGGAGCTCCATAAAAGGTGTGAATTTCTTGACTTACTCAGAAGCTTTTGAACGGGAACTCTATTGCATGGAGATAGTTGGAGTTAGTTAATGAATGACCTGAAACACACATAAATTAAAAAAGTAAAGTTATTACTGTGCTTAACAATAAGCTCCATGTGATGAAGACATGGGAAATGGGAGTATATATAGTTCCATGATGAAATTAAAATTATTTTCTTTTTTTACATTCTCTTAGTGGGGGGTGGAGTCCATCTGGGTCCACTTGGCGTGGTGGCCACTGATTGGCCTATTGTAGCCTGCCCCAGGTGATTGTGATGATGGAGAATTTGGTGGAATGAAGATTGGCAGGGGAAACCAAAGTACTCTGAGAAAACCAGCCCCCGCGCCACTTTGTCCACCACAAATCCCACTTGACCAGACCTGGGATCGAAACCGGGCCGCCGCAGAGGGAAGCCAGTGACTGACTGCTTGAGCTGTGGTGCAGCCATTATGAAATTAATAAAGGTTTTTTTTAATTCGCTTAGTGGGGGTGAAGTCCGACTGGGTCCACTCAGCACGGCGGCCACTAATTGTCCTATTGTAGCCTGCCCCAGGTGATTATGATGATGGAGAATTTGGTGGAATTAAGATTGGCAGGGAAAACCGAAGTACTCGGAGAAAACCTGTGCATTATGTAGGTACTCTCGAGAATGAAACACACCTCATGTGCATTACGGAGGGACTCTTGAGTATGAAACCCTCCTCGTGTACATCACGGAAGGACTATCGAGAGGCACGCCTCATGTGCATTACAGAGGGTCTCTCGAGAGTGAATCATGCCTCGTGTGTGTTATGGAAGGACTATTGAGAAACATGCATCGTGTGGATTATGGAGGGACTCTCGAAAATGAAACATGCCTCATGTGCATCATGGAGGGACTATCAAGATACACACCTTGTGTGCATTACGGAGGGACTCTCGAGAATGAAACATGCCTCGTGTGCATCACGGAAGGACTATCGAGAGGCACGCCTCATGTGCATTATGGAGGGACTCTCAAGAATGAAGCATGCCTTGTGTGCATTATGTGGGGACAACAGTTAGAAGCATCATTACCAGCGGAAAGGATAACATCTCTTAATTGACTGAACTCTCGACATCCCTTTCTGCCGCTAAAACACACCAACAACTTGCGTGGAATGGAATACACTGGAAATTTATTGTGGAATGTGCGGCTTGGTGGAAACTTCTGGTGCCGTACTACTCAAGCACTCCCACACAAGTTATCAAGGGAACTTCTGGTGCTGTTACGTCTCTAATCAGCATCACGCAGAATGTGAGGAAACTTCTGGTGTTAGGGAGCCAAGGCACATGTGGAAGAAGACTGGGATTGAAGAACTGGGTCCAGGAAGGGACAGCCAGATCTGAACTGTCCTTCGACAAACGCAACGAGAATCAGTCGTCCAGTGTAGCTGGTCATTGCTTTGGATTTACCAGGGTGGGGAGGATGTTAGGAATTGAGACTTTTTTCCCCTTTAGTTCCTTGACACAGCGTTTGCTCTACTAGTTGTTGCATATATTTGCCGGGCAGTAACAAAGTTACCCCTAAAACTGGATAACCTTCATTGAATATTCATTGCCTGGGAACGTATTGTTGACTGAAGGTTTATTGCCTGGGAACATATTGTTGAATGAAGTGTGGGAACTGCCCACATTGTTACAAACACTATAGTGACAGCTCATGTACCATTGCTTAGCAATGGCGACTGTCATTGCTATGTAAGCTCTACAACAATATGTGACTATGGGAAGCAGCCACAGTGGATCGTGTGGTAACCAATCACAAGCTAGAAAACATTCGCTGCCTAGCAATGGCTGAGTAAAAAGCCATTGCTAGGCAAAGCCTAAACAATATGGACAGTGACATGTTTTCTATAGGTCCGACTCTAGATTATATAAGAAGATACTTTGAGTGGAAGTTTGACATTTTTACTTTCTAGTGAGAGTTGTTATTAATGATGAAAGGACCAATTGTGAAACGATTTGTTCAGCTTTTTGTATTACAGGCAGTAATGTTGAATTGTAGTTACATCGTTGAGTAATAAAGTGAAGACAGAGGACTACACCTTGAGGTCTTACTTCACGACAGTTGTATTCTGACCAAGCTGTTGTAGCTCTGTACAAATGGCTGGGTAAATTATTCCATTTTATTGAAGCTGCTATGCACATCTCTTCTTCCATGCAGTTTACATGTATGGATTGAATTCTTAGATTTTTCAGTAGATAGTCTGAGAAACTGTCTGTTTCTTTATAATTCATGTTGGTAGGTATATATTGCAACAAAATGTTGAAGCCCCACACCACATGCTATAGACAAAATATATATCAAGTTCAGGTTGCAGATGGAGGAGCTCTGGATATAGATGCGAAGGTATTAAGTAAACAAGTCCCTTGACTGTTATTGGCTCTAACAGACCCAACTGAGTAGTAGTCTTGCCTGAGGACAGAAAGAGTTCCAGTTTTCAAAATGTGGTATTTTATAATGATAGATGATGGGCGAAGTCCAGAAAATTAGTAATTCTGATTACAAAAAAAAAAAAACTCCGTGGTTTTAGTCAGCAATTGAACTATACCAACCGAGTGACTGCTGCTTGTCAGTGACGTTAGTGCCACCTTTAGGAGATAGAAGGTGTCGCGTGGTCAGGGCAACGAATCCCCACAGCCGTTTTATAGACTGGAGCTGCTATTTCCTTGAAATAGCTCTACAATTATCCTCATGAGGCTGAGTGGACTATGTTCCAGACCCAGTACTTCTCAGAAAATCTGGTAGCGCTGGGAATCTGTGGATCTGTAGCCAGGAACTCTGACCACTAGACCACAGAGGCAAGCATTCATGTACAGTGAGCACAGGGTGGTCCTCCAGCTTGGAAGCTGGGTGGATGGGGCATATTAACCTTTCACTGTAAATGACTAGATTGTTAGAAAGTGGTATAAAAGTCCTTGGATTGTGAATGGACTGTCTAGATTGGGCCATAAAGGCTGAGAATGGGAATGAGTCTTCTGCTCTTCTGTTTAAGCCTACAGTAAGAAAGTCTGATATCCTTGAAAGGGAAGGAATTTCATTACAGAGTGACTGTTAGTTTCTCTCCATGGAGTTAGACATACTTTCAAGGATGTTGAAAACACAAGATTTACAGAGAATTATGAAGTTCTAGAAGAATGACTTCCTCCCCCCTCATTCTTTTTAATATTGTGTAGAGTAGTTTACATAAAGTATTGGTTAACAGCCGTGCAATTTTGCGCATCACTTCTGCTGCTAGAAATGTCTGTTGCTTGAAAGTATAAAATAATATCAGGATTCACTCTGTTGCCATGTTTGTAATTTTAATGCAAAAAAGATGTTTCATGTAATGGTTTATCAGATAATATGAGGTGCTATTAGAAAGTTCCTGGACTAAGTCAGAAAGAAATGCTGGCTTAACTTACTCAGTTTCGGCTGGCATCTCCTTCCAAATAGTATCCTTGGGAATGTATGCAGTGATCTCGTCATTTTTTCCACACTTCAATAGCACCATGTAAGTCATTTTCCTTAATGCTGTCAAGTACTGCTTGGGATTCCCTTTGGATGTCAGACACTTTCAAACTGTCGTCCCTTCAGTTTCATTTTCAATTTGGAAACAAACTGAAATCACAGGGGGCTAAGTCCAGCGAATAGGGAGGATGGGAATGATAACCATGTTGTTGCTAGTCACAAACTCTGTGCTTTTCAGGGACGTGTGGACGGGCACATTGTCATGATGAAGGAGCTATGCAGCGCATGTTCAGATTTTCTGATAACATCTCTTAGCCAACTCTATAACTGATCCCAGTGGTGTCTGTGAGCTCATGGATTGTTCAGCAATAGTCTTCGTTCACGAGTTCTCAAATTTTTGCAACATTTTCTGTCATTTTGCTGGTGCTTGGTCACCCTGAACATTTGTCATCTTCAACTGACACTCAACTGGCCTTGAAACGTGAATGCCATTCAGAAACTGCTGTCTGGCTTAAAGAATGTTCTCCAAAAATCTCACAGAGCATTTCAAGGGTTTTGATAGTGGTTTTACCAAGTTTTACGCAAAAATTGATACAGACACATTGTTCAGTTTTGCCATTCATCGCAGACAAAATGAAAAAAGTCAATAAAGCTCTCATGTAAAAAGGGTGCATGTTCACGGAGTGGTGTCACATGGCAGACTGATGCAGTAGGCTTGCGGAAGTGTGACCTTGGCCTCCCCTCTCATCTCTTTCTCTGAGGCAGTTACAACAATAACAGTCTGGGAACTTTCCAATACCACCTCATATATTCAGACTGAACAGTCAGTATAGATTTCACACAATTGGCACGTTATTTTATCTTCCAGAAAAGTGACCTCAAGAAGAACAATATTATATTATATTTAAGCATCCTGTTGCACTATACACTTCTATATGTGATAATACAAATGCCATCATGAATGCAACAATTTATTTGGTTGTAGTTCCTTGTCTTTTCTTCCTCTACACCTGTGGTTCTCAACGTTTATGAGACCGCGGCCCAGTAAGTTCTTTCTTTATAAGACGAGGGCCCAGTCCCAAGAAATTTACTCGTAAATACCTTTCCAATTTTGTTAAAGTTCATGCATTAAGCTAACCATAAAATATTTATTCATGAAAAATGCATAGAAAATGAAAATGACAAATTCCAGAAGAGCCTCTCGCGGCCCAGTATAATTGATGCCAGGGCCCACTACTGGGCCGTGCCCTGGCGGTTGAGAAGCACTGCTCTACACTACATGTTTCAGCTGTAACTGGCCATCATCAGGTGTATTTTTCACTATGTAGCTGACACTGCACACAATCCACAATCTAAAACCAGCCTGTCAGTTTTGTTTAAAATCTCGCCAATATATGCTCATCAATTTTGATTTTAGAATTTCAGTTTAAAATTTAAAAATGTTTAAATTTAAAATTCAAAATTTAAAGTTTTAAATAACAGGGATGCCTGCTCTGTGTCTACATGTGCTGCAGCGGCTACATGTAGACACAGAGCAGGTATCCCTGTGATTTAAAATTTTAAATTTTAAACTGGGATTCTGAAATCAAAATTGACAAGCGTATATTGGCGAGATTTTAAACAAAACTGACAGGCTGGTGTTTTAGATTGAGGATTGTGTGCAGTGTCAGCTACGTGGTGAAAAATACACCTGCTGATGGCCAGTTATGGTCAAAACATGTAGTGTATAGGAAGAAAAGACAAAGAACTACAACCAAATAAATTGTTGCATTCACGATGGCATTTGTATTATTACATATAGAAGAACAATATTATTTGCAGATGTAACATGTACACATTCTCTCGCAAAATGTTTGTACATTAGTATTTCTTTATAAACTGAAACAAGATGTGATGTGATATTTGAGGTTCGTATGGAGGTGACTATGAAAAGTACACTTCTGTAGTTTGCAAACTTTTCAGAGGAATATACCCTTTACATCTTCAGGGTTGAAGAGTAAGCCAAGCAGCAAGTTTTCTGCATGCTGCTTGTATGACTTACTGTTGAGCTCTGAAGATGGAGGCACTGTGTTCCTACAAAACATCAGTAAACTTTTACCAGACTACATGTCATAATTTCCAGGAAGATAGGACCCTTCGGCGTGGTGGAGTTTATTGTAAAAACATAAGTGCCAAGCTTTTTCATTAGATGGTAATAATCAAAAAGTTCTGCTGCTAAATGTCCAGGCAAGTTAGATTAAGTGGTAAATTACTGATCTGTGGGGACTGTCCATGTAAAAACTTATTTGGGCCATTGAGGTCTTCATGGTTTTCCTGTGGCCTTCACAGAAAATACTGGAATAATACATTGTTGCACAGTTCTAATTCACCATAACCTCATGCTAGGAGTTGGGATAGCACAGTTGGTATAACTCTGGGCTGGATGGCCTGGGTTTGATTCCCAGCACTGCAAGATTTGTCTTTTCTCCATAGCACCCAGACCAACTCGGGCACACCCAGCCTCCTATTCAGTGGGTACCGGGAGTAAGGCTGAAGTTGACCTCTCACATCCGTTTAGTTCTGAGATCAAGAAAGGTGCAGCTATACCTGCACCTCTGTGTATCTTTTTGGCATAGTGCTTAATTAATTAAGCACAGGAATGATTTTACCCTTACCTGTTATATACTCATGCTGTCAGAGCACTTACTTTGAATGTTGCTTCTTATGCTGTGTTTTAGCATGCTAAGCAGATAGTACATTTAAGTTTACCCCATTCTACTACATTAGGTGTATCAAAGGGTTAAAAGTAGGTCACAGTCCTTTTCTGTCCCATCTCTTTCACTATACATAACCAACCTGCAGTTTCATATAATGTTAAATCAGCAATTTATGCAGTGTCATTGACCACTGTTGTCTGTATGTTGTGCTATTGTAGTAATGTTCACGAGGTTCAGCTGGTTGGGAATTATATTATTTCACTACTAATACTGTTATTCTTCTCTTAAAATCTGCGTTCAAGCCCTGTTGTACCAGGGGATTTAAAATGCCCTATTCCAAGACAATTTACACTGCAGAGCAATCTGTCTAAACAACAGGAATTATCCCCATAAGATTAACCTTGGCCAAATAATACATCCGGCTTCACTTCTGACATCAAAGCTTATGTTTTCCTTTTATCTTTCAGACGACAAATCAAGAAATCAAAGTCTATGATACAACTTCTTTTATTTGGAGATGAAACAAATGAAGATGATATTAAGTCAAAAAATGTTCGCCAGACAGGTAGGTGTATTTCAAATAGTAAATATCATAAAATATATTTCTGCAATTGTATATAAAACAAACCTTTCTTACAAGAAAAATAGGGACCTTTTATAAAGCTCAGTATAGTTTTTCTCATCCTCATCTGGCCCTGATTGATGTCATTTCTTCATTTTATACTTAGATATCTTCTTTCCCCCCTAACATATTGAAATAAATAGTATCTTGGTCAATGAACAGTATGGATTTAGAACACACTCCTCAACCGAAATGGCGGCCTTTACATTATTAAATAGTATACTTACTTCAATGAATAACAAAATGTTGGTGGTATTTCTTGTGATCTTCAAAAGGCCTTTGACTGTGTTAGGCATAAAATACTCATTGATAAACTTGAATTTTATGGCATTGAAGGTAAATTTAAAACATTAATAAAGTCTAATTTAACGGATAGATATCAGAGATCAGAACTCAATAACAAAAGTAACAGTGGGGGCATATCTAATTGGGAGAGGACTGAATGTGGAGTCCCACAAGGCTCTATTCTTGGCCCCTTGTTCTTTTTACTTTATATAAATGACTTACCAAAGATACTAAACAAAGATAATTGGTCGATTTTGTACACGGATCACAAGAGTATAATAATTACAGATATAAATAATTAAAATTTTGGAATAAATCTTAATCGAACCATCAAGAAAATACACACATGGTTTACTTCCAATCTACTTACTTTGAGTCTTAAGAAAACTCAATATTTGAATTTTTGTTTAAGGAAAGGCAGTAAGAGCCCAACTCACATTGTCTGTGAACAGGAGGGCATTGCTTCCATATCCGAAACTAAATTTCTTGGATTATGTATTGATGATACTTTATCCTGGAAGGCCAAATATAACAGATTGTTAAGAAAATGGCCTTAGCTTGTTATGCACTAAGAAATATAAGACATATAGTATCAAGAGAAGCATTAAAGTTGAGTTATTTCATCTTAGCCCATTCTGTTATCAGCTATGGAATAATATTTTGGGGCAGTGCAACCAGTGTACATAAAGTATTCATAATGCAGAAAAGAATTGTTAGAATCATAACTAACACTAAACCTAGAGAGTCATGCAGGAAGATTTTTAAGATGATGGGAATAATGACACTATACTCACAGTATATATATTCATTACTTTTATTTATAATGAATAATAAAAACTTGTTTTTTTATTAATGGCGAGATACATGAATACAAAACTAGAGTTCACGAAGATATACATATGCCTGCCATGAATCTGACATAATATAAAAAGGGACCCTATATAACAGGTATAAAAGTATGTAATTGTCTACCTCAGTCAATAAAAATGTTAGTTAATGAGGAGAAAAGTTTTAAATCAGCACTAAAGAGGTTTTTGTATCATCATTCCTTTTATTCTATGAATGAATATTATGAACATACAAATGAATGAATGAAAAAGATATATGTTATTAAGATATTTTATGTTTGTATTCGTTAATTGAACTTTAAGTATATTTTAATATTGAAATCTTGTGAAATGTATGTGTTATGGTTGTGTTGTGTAAGCTCTCATGGGTTGTAATTTAATCGATTTTAACTTCAACAATTTCCACTTTTTTTTGTGGTTTGATTATCACTATGTATAATTTAGTTTTATGACTGCTCTGTATGTGACTGAGTTCTATTTTATGAACTGTTCTTGTGTATGTTTTGATTTCATTGTGACTTGTTCAACATCCTAGGCTTCACCAAAAAGGATTTATTGAATTTAAAGAATATAAATAAATAAAATAAAACAACAACAACAGATGAATCAACATCTGTGTTGAGATCCAGACTTGAACCTCCAGTTCCAAAGAAAGGCAATCACAGGCACTTCTAAATCTGGCTGCTGAATACAGATGTGAACATATTTGTCATATTTATTCTGGCCTCAATAACCTCAGTAGTTTGTCTTCATGGTGTACTATTATAGTCAAGACAAAGATAGGGCACAGTTCTTTTAGTCTTTCAGGTCACTGTTGCTCTCATTCACCCTGTTAGCGCAAATGAAGTTCTAGTATTGAGTCTTGTTGATATAGCCATGTTACATCTAGGGTTTGAGGCTTTCATGCAACAATCATACAAACAAAATAATCAGTTGTACAGAAGCTGCTTTCTTGCAAGTCTCAAATAATAAGCCAGACAGATTCCAACAGTTATAACCTGAATGGTGTAATTGTATATAGGTTGTTAGGTGAAGGCAACGTTTTGAAAGCTTCTAGCTTTGCCTATTGGCCTGTAAAAGAACATTTGAAAGTTCACATGCTTATCAACTGAGAAAGATGGAAATATGGAACAAAAATTGTTCTTTATCGTGTTATAAAGCGGTACCATAAGTATGGCATAAAAGGAGCATGCAAATGAAGAAGAATGGATTAGTGTAAATCTAGTGCATGCAGATCTTTTAATGGAGATCTTTTTGAAAAACAATGAAATATATTAGAGCTTCAGTTGTTTACTGGAAAAGTTAGGTGTTTCACCTGTGACCACCAGAGCTATACAAATTATACAGTTTTACTTTTTGCATACTATTTTTCAGTACTCAAAACCAGCGTACCCAGTAGAACAGTCTTTCCTAATGTCATTTGTAACACCTTGTAGTTTATCAGAAATTCAATACATGGAGCACATGTGTTTGAAACTTTGTGAGATATCTGATTTATATCACACAAAGACAGAAATGAGGTGCAGGGTATATTGTCAGAAACCGCTAAAGGGTTAATAACAGAATCCTTGAGACAGGATTCCTCATATGATGTGTAGGTTTTCCACTGTTTAAAGATTTTTTACATCGCTTGAAACTAAAAGTTCACCACAAAATTACCTTTAGACATGCTGAGCCATTTGAATCCAGTTGCTATCATAACAGCAATTATCCATTTTAATATTTTTCTTTTATCTACGTCAGATTCTAAAATTGTCTTTCTCAGTTTTTACCAGAATTTTGTATTCAATTCTTATGTCATCTTCAGGTTGTGTGATGAGTTCACATCACCACCACCACCACCAATAATCATCCTTATGTCTTGAAATTAGGCAATTAGGTCAGCCTGTTTGGGACTTGTGTTCCTCAGAGACCATTCAAGTCATTATTTTTCTCTAGGTGCTACGTTGAAACGTGTGGGTTGGTTGTCTGTGGTTACTTCTAATGTCTGTGAAGCCAGTTGTTTGTGTTACAAAGTTTTCTTGTAAAGAATCTGTTTTGAACTTTTCTGAAACTTCATTTTTTTTTAGTCAGAAAGAGTGTATCCTGCTGTTTTGTTTAAAAATTTCATCTCAAAAACTTGTGGTCTGTTTCAGCCTAATAATATTGTCCAAGTTTCACTACCATGAAGAAGAAGTGTTACATCTAGTGTTTTATATAGTTGTAGTCTTGATATTCTCTAAAGTAAATTTGGTTTGAAAGAATTGTTTAGGAGTCCTGATATTTATTTAAAAAAAAAAACTGATGCTGGAGTCTGTGCCCTCTCCTTATATGAAATGTTACAATCCAATATGTGGGCATGATTATGCTTTTTTTTTTAATTTCCACACAAACCGTGATTTTAGTTTTCTGGGTTGAAATTTTCATTCCAGGTTTTGGTCCTTTCTCAGTGTAAAATTTATAGTCCTCTTTGTAAGTTATCCTGTGAGTTATAGATTGTCTGCAAACAATACTATATTCCATTTCATGTCTCTTGATAGTTTTGCCCTTTTGTATATTTTTCTCTCCAGTCAGTAATTTAATTTGTGTGTGGATTGAACAGTGTTGGTAACAGAGGACAGTCATGGCTTATTTCCTCATTTAGAGGTCTTAGTTAGTTAGTTATTGGAGAGGGTGGGTTTCCCCATGCACCGCGACCAGTTTGATCTATTGTGCTTCCCTCTATGATATTCTACCAGTCTCTATACCCTACCGATACTGGTGCTTACCATCAGTCCCGACCAAGCCAGCGAGTTCGGCCTCTACTGGCTTGGCGGTATCTATAATGCTTCCCCGATCTATCAGAGGCATTAGAGACTACTGTTGGGCGGGAAACGTCCTTGAATTTCGCTCGGTGACCTCCTTAGGAGATATGAGGTTCTTTTACATGCCGTAAAGCTACGACACGGGACCCACAGCTTAAAGTCCCTCCCGGAGGACTTGCTCCCTGAATTTTTCTGCCCTTAAAAATTCCACAACCTCCGCCGGGTTTGAACCCGCGTCCCACGAGTCATGAGGTGGGAATGTTACCTCTAGACTACGGAGGCCGCTTTCAGAGGTCTTTATAAGTATGGTATTGTTTAATCTAATTTTATTATGTTATTTGTATGTAAGTTCGGTATACATTTATCTTCTGATATATCAAAAAGCATATGTAAAGCTTTACTTATGAAGATTTTGTACTGCATAAATGCAAATATTTCCAAATTATTTTTTCGATGAAAATTTTGTACCATAAGTCACACCAGTTTCATGAGTTCTTTGCTCAGAGTACATAATGAGGAGGTTCTATCTATCCTCCTGTCTTCATGTTTTCATCTCTGACATTACTTAACTGAATTTTGGTGAAATTTGATATTGAATTCTACACCGAAGTTTGTAGGACAAATTTAATTCTGGTTGATATCTGTTAGTCCAAAAAACCCATACTTCACATGAAATTGAAATTTATTGTCACAGAAACATTTAATCGTACAAAAGTTGGTACATGACTCCAAAATTTTATGCATTTTCAAAATTTGCAACTTTAATTCACATACTTTTCACTGTTGTGAATGTTTGATGAATTACAAAATGAAATAATTTCTGATTCTTATGCAGTATATAAGTAATGTGATTAGCTTTGCAAAATTAGGTTTATGTGTGCAATAAATGAACATCAAGGTCACTGAGGTAATGGAAGCCATAAAGTTGCATTTGTAAAACATATGTACTCAAAATATGAATACAGCTTTCCATTCTTATGATGACAGATTTTAGATTCACAGTGGGCTTTCATGTTGGGAATTGTCTCGGATGCCCATCTAATATATTCAGAGCTGCCATTCAAATTTAAATGAACTGTCTTCCATCTGCAGCCTGAGAATCTGGTGGCAAGGCAATGATTTTAATTCTTGTATGTAAACATTCATAAAACCAAAAATTAAAAGAAATTTCCAATATTTTTAATAAATAAAGTAATAAGATTACCTGTGGTTTTACTCAGTACTCAGTTAAGGTGTAAACAAGACAGGAAACAGGTATTAATGCAGGTTGAAATATTGTTCGAGTATTCAGTTATTTTTAATAGGCCATTTTAAAATAATGATTATTAGAATATCAGGTTATGGTTTATATTATGTTAGAGGTAAAGTTGTCCCTGTGCTTAACTAATTAAGCACTACATCATGAAGACGTATGGGGGAGTGGATGTATAGATCAACATTTTCTTAACCTCGGCAGTAGCTGGAGGTGAGTGTTCAGCTTCACGCCCTAGCTGCATTACCCCTGGGGGAAGAGCCCCAGATAACCATTAGATAGGAGGTTGGGTGGAGCCCAGAGCCAGTCTGGATGACACAAAAGAGAGAGAATCCTTAACCCTAATGGGACTCAAACTCTGAACCCTCAGTCATCCAGCCCATAGTCAGTCGCTATGCCGACTGCACTATCCTGGCTGGTGTATAATATGTTAATATAAACTTAAAGTCACTAATTACTGATGTTCTGATTTCACACTCTTTTTGGGGGTGATATGTATTTTACTTTTAAGTGTTATACACTTCTCTGTGGGCTTATGCAGGGTTAGTGTTCCACTGCCCCGTTCCATTGTTTACTATCCAGAAGTTCCCTATATGAACTTCCAGCAAGCTAATTTTAGGTTGCTTCATATGTTATAAACCTTGTTAGCTAATTTGCGCCCGAGACAAAATTTACAGAATCTCTGTTGATTAGAAAACCATATGCCAGCTTATGTGTGAAAGTTTGTGTGCTAGGGTTGCTGCTCACAGAACTGCCAGTGCACACAAAGATGCCAACAATTTGCTTCCTGCTTTCTAAGAGTTCAGCCTGTTTTATATGAGTTGCATGGTAAACCCACTTTTCCACATATTTAAAATTAAAATTAATTATCTAATTTCAATCACTTATTAAACAGAATTAAAGTAAAAATAGTAGCATAACACATTTGACAGTCACAGATTTATTTAATATTTAATTTTCAGTAGTTTCTCATGTAATGTTTTATACTTGTAGAAATACTTGTGGATTTGCGTGAGGCAATTCTGCAGGTGGCTCGTCACTTCATGTCTGTGGATCCCAAACTGAACAGAGTGACACTGGTGCCAGATTATAGTATGGAAAGTCATGCCCGTGACCATGACAACTATGTCAATGTTTCTCGCACACGTAAGCGACGTGCTAAAGCTCTGCTTGGTGAGTACATGGAATGACATAATACTGTTTGACTTTGCAGGTTCTTTTAATATCATGTTAATGTATGTATGTAATTAGTCATTCAAACTGTCATCTTTTTGCTGATAGCCTGAAAGTTAGCTATTAAGTAACCTAGCGATTGTTTACTTTACAGTCAGTTATTGACTGTGTACATGATGAGCTTCATCCAATTTTGTGCAGCTTAACTGTAGTGAAATCAGAGTTATTTCTTTTACCAAGAAAATGAATATGCTAAATTATCAATATATTCTTGGAATGTTGTTTTATATTGTGAAGGGATTATATTACAGATTTACAGATTTACAGCTTACCAGTGCTATATTTTGCTTGGGCCACATCTAATCTCAAGTATGGTTTCGTTGTGTAGAACCCTATTATGAATACAGACTCCAGTAATATTATATTTCAGCATCCTGTTGCACTGATACATCACTCCTCCACTTGTTTGTATCTCTAATGCAACATAAACTTATTTAAAGTGTCATTACAGTCACATTTAAATTTACTAAAATGCCATTAAAATTACATTTTATTTTACTGTTGGACACGTTTTGGCTCTATTAACATATGAGCTGGTACAATGTGGCGAGTTTCAGTTGATAACAGATGCATGATGATGGTCTTATAAGGCCATCTCCATTAGAGATGGAAACAAGTGGATGAGAGAGACATCAGTAAACTAGAGCACATACAAAGACAATTTTTGACTCTTTCTCACAGTAGATTTTTCAAACCTTAAGCACCATTATGATAATTTATAAACAAATATTTACAGACATCTTATACTAGATATCACTCAGATGTTTTATTATTAATAAATGTATATGGTGGCCCTTAACCCTTTTGCGCGGTCATTTAAATTCCGCGGCCGTCTCTCCGGCGGTAATATATTCAGCCGGCCATTTAAATTTTGCTCGAAAATGATTTATTCATCATTGTTCTTAAATTCTATGAGATAGGAACATGAAACTTTCATGAAACATGAAACTTTTATAACCTTACCTTATAATATGAGCGCCCTGTATTTCGGCAATGGAAGCAGTTTGTTTAGAATTTGAGCAGTGAATGGTACGCCTTGAAGCATGAAACTTTCACTAGAGTGATCTTAAAAGATGGTTTTATAACCTTGCCTTATAATATGAGCGCCCGGTATCTCGGCAAAGGAAGCAGGTGGTTCAGAATTTGAGCGGAGTATGGTACGCATTGAAGCATTCTACTATACACAGCGCTGTCTCACATTCACCACACCAGTACTGCGTATCACTCATTTGGCTCTTTTTTCCGTAAACCAAACATCTGTGCGGCCTTGCCTTCTTCCCTGTGGGGGGAATACAAGAAGAAATGTCTCTCCGTGAGTCGTATCGCTAGCCAGATTAGCTGCAGTAAATTCAACCTTTATGTTATCATAACAAGTGTTGGTGCTTCTGCGTTTCATTTTCCATCCATTTTGGTGGCATAAGACGTCGTAGGGGTGACNTGCCTTAATTTGTGGCGTTTTTCTAAGAACTGGCTGCCATGTACTGTGCGAAATGAATCGATCTTGCAAGAATAAAATTTGGACATCCCTCTTCTAAGAATTCCAATTGAGTGTGTTAGTGTGGCCAGCTCAGGGCAATATGATATTATAAACACAGCACATATCACGTCTCTGCTGTTTATAACTTCATAGGAAAGAAAACACGCCATTCATAACAGTTTGAATGACTAAACCTCTCCCAAGAGCAACAGGAACTTTGCTGCAAGACAGGCATATGTAACGATGAATTAGCGCAGCTAAACTCATGTCTCATTAAATACGGTTCTCCTGACAACAGGCCAGCAAAAAATCTAACAATCTACAGCAAAACCATCAATTATTATGGGCGTTATAACATAGGTGTGCAGCTGGACGAAACATAGACGTCGAACCCCCGCAGACGATTTAAATACCTGACGAAACATACACGTCAAACCACGCTGAACGGTTAATATTGCCTCTCAGTTCTAGAAACAGTCTGTATTCATATTTCTCTTCAGAACATACATGACTTCATGTTCATTTGCTGCTTCAGTCACTGTCCTTCAGGTAGACGTGCTTCTGCTGCAGATGCAGTTTGTAAATTGAAAATATATGTACTATCATGTTATTATATTGTGACGTATTATATGTCGTCCATTGCTGAGCAACGAAACAATGGAAATTGTTGAGACCATTGTGTAGGAATATCCATAGCAATGAGTGTTCGTATGACATGCCACAATATTTATGAAATTTGTATTGCACTGGTGTTTCACCAAGGCTACAATGGCTTTTATTTTAATAGCCTAATTTGTGTTAAATTGTATTTAAATATAGTGTTTTGTCTTGTATTCCCTTTGTTGTTATTAATTGATAACCTTTATGGATCTATGGATCCATTTTCTATTTGGGATGTTGCTTAGTAGGTACTGTTACTGGATTGTGAGAGGGGTGAATGTGTTGTAAACACAATAATACAAGGTGCGGCAATAAAGAAACCGGATTCATGCTCTAACCCTTTATTAAAAAAATCAGACAATCAAAATGTTATCCCCTTCAGTGTAGTTCCCTCCCCGATCCCTACACCGCTCCATGCGAATTTTCCACTGTTGGAAGCAGTGCTGCAGGTCATCTTGTGTTATGCTCTTCAAGAGTTGCGTCGCTTTTGCTTTCACTGCATCCATGGACTCGAACCTGGTCCCTTTGAGCGCAGACTTGATTTTCAGGAAGAGAAAAAAGTCGCACGGTGCTAGGTCCGGAGAATACGGTGGATGTTCCGTCACTGGAATGTTGTTTTTTGCCAAATACCTCTTCACAGATAGCGCGTTGTGTGCTGGCGCGTTGTCGTGATGAAGAACCCATGAGGCATTCTTCCACATGTCTGGTCTCCTTCGTCGCACACGTTCACGGAGGTACGTCAAAACATTTTTATAATAAACCTGATTGACAGTCTGACCTTCAGGCACCCAATCAATGTAGATTACCCCCCGGATATCGAAAAAAACAATCATCATTGCTTTGAATTTGGACTTGCTCATGCGCGCTTTCTTCTTCCTAGGGGATTTGGGGCTCTTCCAATGCATGGATTGTCGCTTAGTCTCTGGATCATATTGAAGAATCCAAGTTTCGTCACACGTAATTACGTTTTGGAAGAAATCAGGATCATTTTCAATGTTTTCAAGAGTGTCAACACAGCAATTCACTCGATGTTCCTTTTGCTGGGGGGTAAGGATTTTTGGCACCACTTTAGCACACACCTTTTTCATGCCCAGATCGTCGTGCAAAATCTGTCTAACACTTTCCTTATTGATGTTCGTAAGTTCAGAAATTGCTCGAATGCTCAGTCGACGATCTCTTCGAACAATTCTAGCGACCTTCTCCACATTCTCTGGAGTTTTCGCAGTGGGAGGACGGCCCGATTTTGGATCGTTCCCGACGTTTTTCCTACCCTCCATAAACTTCTTAAACCACTCGAAAACTTGCGTGCGAGATAGACACTGATCACCATATACTTCTGTCAACAAATTGTAAGTTTCAGTGGCAGATTTTCCAAGT
Organism: Cryptotermes secundus; assembly: GCF_002891405.2. NCBI lineage: Eukaryota > Metazoa > Arthropoda > Insecta > Blattodea > Kalotermitidae > Cryptotermes > Cryptotermes secundus. Next base: position 765,902 of record NW_019742445.1, on the reverse strand, counting down.
TTTGTGAGGAATTTGATGTTAGCACGTTGTTCTGCATTAGCACTCAGCATTATTCCGACGGAGCTCAGAAACACGATCCGCTTCTAACAATGGTCGCGGCCAGACTAACCGATGCACGTGAATGAAACTTTGTGTGACGGTAGAGGGAAGTCCAAGGGTCAATGCCCTACCCTCCTCTTCGTCAATGACGTGGCCGGAAATGAGTCATAAAAGTAATCCGGTTTCTTTATTGCCGCACCTTGTAAATGATGGGTATGATTAATTACAAAATGTGATACAAGCCATGATGCTTAAAGAATTAAAAATATGTTGACTGTATGTTAGAAATAACAAATATATGAACACATATGCAGTTCTGATGACTTAAATAAGTACACATATTTTGCGGTATTAAACTCTCATTTAAGAAGTTTTATATTCAGTTGGTAAATGTAATAAACCTATCAGCAAGCTTCAGTATATATGCATATGATAAGTGTATAATAGCAGTTTGGTTGCAGTACACAATACAAGGTGTGGCAATAAAGAAACCGGATTACTTTTATGACTCATTTCCGGCCACGTCATTGACGAAGAGGAGGGTAGGGCATTGACCCTTGGACTTCCCTCTAC
>NW_019742445.1:756885-764734 GCF_002891405.2 Cryptotermes secundus | reverse complement strand
TTTCGCAGTGGGAGGACGGCCCGATTTTGGATCGTTCCCGACGTTTTTCCTACCCTCCATAAACTTCTTAAACCACTCGAAAACTTGCGTGCGAGATAGACACTGATCACCATATACTTCTGTCAACAAATTGTAAGTTTCAGTGGCAGATTTTCCAAGTTTTGTGAGGAATTTGATGTTAGCACGTTGTTCTGCATTAGCACTCAGCATTATTCCGACGGAGCTCAGAAACACGATCCGCTTCTAACAATGGTCGCGGCCAGACTAACCGATGCACGTGAATGAAACTTTGTGTGACGGTAGAGGGAAGTCCAAGGGTCAATGCCCTACCCTTGTCTTCGTCAATGACGTTGCCGGAAATGAGTCATAAAAGTAATCCGGTTTCTTTATTGCCACACCTTGTACATGAATGTACAGACTGTGATTACCTACTAAAGGCTGAAACAGGACATGCAAGCAGTTGTTACATATGGCAGTATAATATATGTAACAATGTACATAATTCATAAATCAGTTTCTCCCTTCCTTTCCCAGTGCATGGCCAGAGCATTGCCTTATCTGATGTTTTGTAGTCTTAGCACTGCTGTAATGAAAATATGATATAGAGGCCTTGGATTTGCCATTTGAAAGGGGACACAAATTTCTAAGCTTAACACATATGCTAACATATGACATATTCATTCATTCATCTTAAATCTGTCAAGATGACAGGTCCACAGTCTCTTCCAAAACAGTTCCTCCACTTGATGCGATCTAGAGCTTTCTCCTTCAAATGAAAATATCCTCTTCTGTCCCCAAGGTCATCCAGCATCTTCTTACGTCTTCTTCCTCGTCTTCTGGTCACTTCTATCCGCCCCTCTATCTTTCCTTCAATAACTTCTTGTTGAAGGCAGTTACCGCGTACGATATGACCAATCCAATTAGCCTTCCGTTTTTCTTATTTCATGTAGGATATTCCTCTGCTCACTGACTCTAAATAACACTTCTTCATTTCTCACATAATCGGTCCAACTGATCTTCTCCATCCTTCTCCAACGTAAATTAAATGTTATTTACTGTCATATGCATTAAAACATCATGAACCACAGACATTTCCACGAAAGTGGCCATCATATGACAAATGTTCCTTCCTCAAGCCCTTTCTGCCCACCCCAGTGTCGCTCCCCTCTTTTGTATATCTTCTGTCATTTGGTCTCTCCACCTTGCCCATGGTCTCCAACAGTGCCCTGTTGTTGTCCATTTATGTGTATAACACATGCCTATACCACTGTATTCTTAATTTCATCAACTTCTGAAGTAAAAGTGTCTACCTCTTTCCAGTTTTACTTGTAGAGTGAGCTTCATAAAGTTTATACATTATTTTTAACGTATACTGAATTGTAATGCAATGTAATTTACTTCTTTTGAACAGATTTTGAGCGCCATGATGATGATGAACTTGGTTTTCGAAAGAATGATATCATCACAGTAATCAGCCAGAAAGATGAACATTGTTGGGTTGGTGAACTCAATGGATTGCGAGGTTAGTATCATAATTAGAATTTATAGATTTTGGATGTACTTGTGACCAACAGGTATTCTGGGTCCGCTTTCCTGCTTTAGATCTCAAAATTTAAATATTATTCATTGTTATAATCATTATTCATGGAAGCAGGATTTGAGGTTCTCAGAGAATTGGCTGTTTTCAGGGATGTAATGCCATGTGGCCTGTTGAAAGTCAGCTGATGTTTTGGAGGAACATGTAATCTCTAACATCAAGGCTAAAGAGTAAACTAAGCAGGAAATCAGTGTGAAAGAAAGCTCTGCTTGCTTGCTACCTTCTTCATTCTTGTTTCTTATGGGCTTTTCTTCAGTCCTAAAGATGGAGGCAACGTGTTCCTCTGAAATGTCAGTTGACTTTCAGTGGACTACATCAGTGGTTCTCAACCTTTTTTCATTCGTCTCCCACTTCTGACTTTCATTCAGTTCTGTGCCCCCCCCCCCACCCCTCATATTGTTTAATTATAATAAATGTAATATTGATTATAAATATGTACTTTATCAACTGTACTTTTATTTATAACAATTATTATTTGTTTATAGCATAAGGAATATTGATATTAAGAAAGGGGTTTATTAACAAAAACCTTTATTTATAATAGAATTTTTACTTATATAATGTTCTGTTTATTTACACTATATAATTATGCTCCTGACAAAAAATATTACAATAATATTAGTGTCCCTTAGGTTTAGTGAGATCCTTGTGGCTGATGAGAAGAAGCAAGTTTTTGTGTATCTGGTTGCAGCATTGTTAGAGATAATCGAAGATCACATCTCTTCACAATATCAAGACGGTTATGAGCCTTTGATAGCAGATGAAGAACTTGACTAAATCCAGATTCAACTAGATATGAAGTAGGAAATCCAATAAAAAACAATTTTGCCTTCTCCCAAAGCTCTGGAAATTTATTGGCAATTTCATTGCTTATCCAGAAATGTTGTTTGTCGTTTTTGAATCTAGCTTGGGCTGTTAACATCACTTTGCAGTTCAATGAGATATTCTTGTAATACGCTGTCAACATCAACCGCATTTACTTGAAATGGATCGACCACCCAATCTGGGATAGTCATCTCTAGCAGGTCGCTGAACCGAAATTGCATATCATTGTACAAATTCTTCAAATGCTCAATATATACAAAAAGGTCATCATCTTGCAATTCTGTGTCAAGAGTGGCCAATGAAGGAAATTGCATTAACTCGTGACATCCAATATTACTCCAGAATAGTTTCAGTTTTCCAAGTAAAGCAGTAATGGCCCCTATGCAAAATATAAGATTGCAGTTATTTCCTTGCAACTGTTTGTTCAACAAATTGAGCTTTTCGAATATATCTGATAGATAAAATATGTCACACTTAGCAGCAACGACCTGTTCCCCAAGCTACTTATCACTTAGGAATGATACAGTACTGCCCCAACGTGCAACAAAACGACAAAGACAATTACCTTTTGATAGCCATCAGACTTCTGTATGGATTAACATGCGTTTAATTCTTCCCCATTTTCTTCACAAAGTTGTTGAAACAGACGATTTTCAAGTGCATTTGACTTGATGTGGTTTACGGCTTTTATTACAGTAGCAAGGGCATCATGCAAACGTCCTCCCAATATTTTTGCAACCAAATGTCGACGGTGGGTCACGCAGTGTATGCAAAAAACTTCAGGAATAGCATTTTTTAAATGAGCAATGAATCCCCTATATCTACCTACCATTGAAGCTGCACCATCGGTTGCACAAGCTATTATATTTTGTAGTGGAATATTGTTTTCTTTGAAATAACTCTTAACTTCTTCAAATATTTTCTCACCTTTGGTGTCGGTCTTGAGCTTTCGGGCAAAAAGCATTTCCTCATTAAGTTGATCATCATTCAAAATCCTTACATATGTCATCAGAAGGACTTCATTATCGCTTAGAGTGGATTCATCGATTTGCAGGGCAAACTTCTTAACTCGCAGTTGTGCAACTAATTGTTTTTCCACATCATCTGCCATTTCATCAATACGCCTCGATACTGAAGAGTTGCTCACGCAGTTTTTTTTTTTAAGTAATCCAGTGATTTATCCTTCTTGTCCTTGTGGGTTGTCTCCAAGTGCAGCCGCAGCTTACATGGCCGCATGCTTTCATTTGAAAGTGTACGCATGCATATTAGACACAACGGCATCCTTTTGTCCTGTGGTGATGGAATTAAACCATGGGCAAGATACTCAATGGAATATTGCCAACATTTTTTCATCGTCATAGTAGCCATGGGTAATCTGATATTAAAATAAAAAACAAATATAAATGAAGAAATATAAAATAATACAAATAAAAAATAGTTTAGTAAAATTATAAAACTCACTGTAATACATACTTAAAAACTGAATCAGTTATTTAAAAAGTAGTATACAACAATAGTGAAAATTTTCAAAACATGCTAACATTACAAATTTTCATTTCAGTATACCGTTCAAATTAATATACTAGTAGCTATTATACTAAGCAGGACAAAAAAAACTGTAAATGAATGTGCACAGTGTTTTATTATTTTGTTTTTTAGAAAATCATTTCTGGACATCATTCACGATAATAGTTCATGCAGAATAACTTATTATTCGACTAAAGTTTTAAATTTGGTCCTATTTTCTATTTGGTAAACTTAGGTTAGGGTTATCAGATCTAAAATTTTGTGGGGATTTGTCGTTTCTCCCATGACAACCCACTTCTTCGGAAAGTTTGTGGGTCCTGAAAAGGACCATTGGCTGCTGGGATGTTTGGCCGGTGAAGTAGCGCTACGTACGCTGGTAGAAAGAGGTGTTGGTTGTGGCAGCTGAGGCTGTGGCCTGGTCGCAGTGCAGCCGTTGCCGGGAGTTGCCTGGTTGCTGGAAGACGTCTGCTTGTGGAGCGCGGTCACAGGAGTGGAGAGGCGGTAGCTACACCAGTTGCCCAGTGAGTCGGGCATGACCGCTGGCGAATCGAGGCAGCCGAGTTGCCCAGTGAGTCGGGTGTGCCGTTGGAGAGCCGAGGCAGCCATGCCTGACGCAGCGAAGTGCCGATGCCTCCGAAGACCGATTGCTCTGCACAAAGTGTGATAGCAGACTGGCTGGTGTGGTCACTACTGCTGACTGAATGCGTCTGGATGTGGAGCGCGGTCGCTGGAGTGGAGAGGCGGTAGTTACGCCAGTTGCCCGGTGAGTCGGGCATGACCACCGGAGAGCTGAGGCAGCCCAGTGAGTCGGGCATGCCGCCGGAGAGTCGGGGCAGCCATTCCTGGCGCAGCACAGAGCCGAAGACCAACTGCTGAGGACAAAGTGTGCTGGCTGATGTTGACTGAGTGAAGACTGAATGAAGACTGTTTGTAGACTGATGATGCTGGGTTGGAGCTGCTCCTTTTTTATACAGAGCATGATGGAGGAGCGAAATTTGCAGAACGCTGATTGGCTAGCACGCGTAATGATGTGGATGTGGGGTAGCAGCAAGTGCTATATAAATGCGAATGTTGGAAGCAATTTGATTGGTTAGCGCGCGTGATGGTGAAAAGTGAGTTGAACAGTGAGCGTTGTAGAAATAGCGTGATATGTGGGATGTTCCCACAATTTGAAAGATAGTACAAAATAGGAAAAACCTATGACATTTTTGGTTTTAAAAACAAGGACATTTATAAAATTATATTTACTACTACAAAATTACAATACATAAACTGTTTCAAAAAATGATTGCACCTGCTTACTAAATAATGTTCAAATGGAATATATTTTATACGTGAAAGCAAAATGACATATTCGGGGTTAATCACATGAAATAAACTTAAAATAACTTTAAAAAATGTAAAAAAAAATTCACCCCTTGCCTTATTGAAAATGCCTACAAAATTTGCGTCAATTAATACATATTGCTGTAAAACGGTATAAATGGGCCAATTCACATTTATAATATGGAAACATACAGAGCCCTAGCAGTGTAAGTTAACACGCCTCCATGGTACAATAGGCCAGAAGTGGCTGCAGTACAAGGGACTTTGTCCCACCCCACTAGCAATAATAATAACACACCTCCAAGGCGAGAGGGTGGCGGGTGATGGGATAATTATGTGAAGCAGTGTATTTATCCTTAGTGCCAATAATAATTACAATTGTTCACCATTTATTACACCGTGTTTAATTTATGATTTCAGTCTGCCATATTAATGTAATGGAAAAAATATCAAAATGAAAAGCAGAACAAAATATGGATATCTATATGAAAGTGTATTTATATCTTGAAATATAAACCAAGCAAACTGGTCCATGAGAACAATTTCTGGCAGCTTGAATTTCTAAATTTTATGACTGCCCTATTTCTAAATTTGTTGAAGATGTGTAAAATTTTAGAAGTCAATATTCATAAAAATTGCTTTGAAAGCCATTCTACTTGAAATAAATACAAAACTGCTGTAATCAATTCACAATATTTTTTCTTGTAGGGGGAGGGCATTAAAATTCTATTGAAAGCTAATAATTTATTTGTAACGAAAGTTCAAGTTATTATGAAGTGTAATGCTTATTTGTCGAAAAATAATAGCTGGAGTTTGTAACTTGCCTACAAAGTAAGGAACTGCCACAATAATAGAACTTGCACAGAAAAATGTCTTCTTCCAAACATTTTGAATACTGAACTGAAGAACACCTGAAATTTACTGAAAAGGTGGCGGTAAAACTCATGAGAGGAGGGGGAGATATTTAGGAAAATGAAGGATAATTCGTTAGGGTTCTACCCACTCTGAGAAGGCGTGTACCTGTTTACCGGTACTTCGAATTCCCAGATCTAAGGCTGTGGTTTAAGTACAATAGGTTCTGTCCCTTCTAAGTAAGGTACACAAAAACAAGGATGTTGAGTTATTGTGTTAGTATATGTACTGACCATTTGACATTTTTATTTATTTTTATATTATTAATAATTTTATTTTAGAAGTGAAAATTTTGTGGCCCAGTTAACAGTTTCCATGGCCCTCCATTTTTCCAAATTTTGTCTGCGGCCCCACAGAAATATGGCTTGGCCCACTGGGGGGCCATATGGCCCCCGTTGAGAACCACTGGACTACATGGTGTTATATAATATAGAACTCTTCATTATATGTGAATGTTTCAACTATAGCAAGTTATCAGTTTATAAAACCTTCCCTCTCTTTTCTTTATCCTCAGTCTTTTTGTCACATATTTGCATCAAGACTATTCCCTTTTGCTCTGTAGCCTCCATCACCTCATTCTCTTTTTCTCCCAATATATTTGTTTGAAGGTTTAACTTTGTGTTTGATCCTGTGGTAATCTCCAGTTGAACAGCATGGCAGAATAACTTGAATCTTGATTTCTGCAAGAACTCTTCTAAACAGATCACTGCCGTCCCCTCTCTCATTGCTTCATTCCATATTGTGTCTTTTGTGGTTAGTCAAGTAATTTTTCTCTGCTTCCTCATGTCAGCAGCCTGCTATCCATGAAGTTCCAGTTGGTCTCTCTTCCTGTGTTATGTCCATACTGGATCATTGATGTGAAATAATATTATGCAAACCAGTTTTTCCCTGCATCTGATAAAATTTTATATTACTCTTTTTTCTTGTTCAGTTATCTGACAGTATATTGCCTCAGAATGAATAAATTTGCTTCCTGAATAACTAAATAGTCTTCCTTCTTCATTATTAAATCATTGCTTCTAATTTTTTATTAACCTGTTAGATCTGTTCCATTCATGCTAATATTCAGACAGAAGTTTCTCGGTGATATAAATCGTTTTATAGCCTATATTTCCAATTGGCTTTTGTTGCACTAAGTAATTAATTATTTGGTAGAACACTGAAAGCTGAGGTCACCTGAGAAACCATAAGAAACTTCATGAAGTGCTGCACCTGTAAACAGTTTCAATGACATTCTCATGAGAGCTTAAGTCAGTTGAGTAGCAGCTGCCACGTGCTGAAGCAGTGAGTGCTGTGTATTGTGAGTGAGTCAGTACAATCTGTTAATTAGTTAGTCAGCAACTTAGTTAGAGTAGTGGGACAATTTGTGGTTCAGTCTAACAGACAAGAAGTTACGTGAGTTGAGTGCATCACAGACAATGCAATACAATGGGGGACCCAAAAATAACTGGAAACGACCTGTTGCGTGCGCATGCTTTGTAGTTACGAGTTGTGCTGCTAGATGGTGTTAGCTGGGGGTCTCCCACGACTGTTAGTGAGCTGGCGTCAGTCTGAGTTAAGTGGTTTGTCTGTGGTGCTCTGTTGTGTGCGTTCCTGTTTCAACCCTTTGGCAATTAGTGAGATGGCCGACCAGAAGGAACAAAGAGTGTGCGTGAAATTTTG
>NW_019742445.1:743893-756688 GCF_002891405.2 Cryptotermes secundus | reverse complement strand
GCGACTTGAAGAGTGAAGTGCAGTTTTCCCTAACAGAAAGCAAAATTTCACGCACACTCTTTGTTCCTTCTGGTCGGCCATCTCACTAATCGCCAAAGGGTTGAAACAGGAACGCACACAACAGAGCACCACAGACAAACCACTTAACTCAGACTGACGCCAGCTCACTAACAGTCGCGGGAGACCCCCAGCTAACACCACCTAGCAGCACAACTCGTAACTACAAAGCATGCGCGCGCAACAGGTCGTTTCCGGTTATTTTTGGGTCCCCCCTCATATAGTGTAAAAAAAAGGAGAGAGAGACAGTGATTGAGCAGTGGCATTATGGTGAAATAACAAGTGGACAAGGACTGACCACTTCAAGAGCATAAGTCATTATGTATGATGGGGTCAGTAAATACTCCAATTAATGATAAACATTACACTATTATATACCCGAGTTTTTAAATTATTAACATACAGTAGTTGTTACAAAAGCCTAATTTTGTTTCGTTATAGTCGTTTTGCGGAATTCTCCAGCCACGTATGGGGATAAGTTGGCCGCAGCTGCTTGCTGTGAATCGCCTTATAGCGACTCCAGAGAAGCAGGTGGAGACATAGCCTCAACTTTAACTGTCGTGGTTGAATGATCCTGATGTTCTGTAGTATATCTTGGGCCCCTCTCAGTAGAGAACATGATACAATCACAGGGTCATTAAGTGGTCCTTGGCTCCAACAAGGCAGTCAACAAAACCCAGAAACAACTCACAAACACACTTTATTACATTTTAATTATTTACATTGTTAGTAACAAATATGATGGCTGTATACAGTTTTTTGTTCCCTTTTTTTGGGGAATGACATGATTGTGTGTCGTTAACATTTCGAGACCTAAGCTTTGTTTCGAACAAAGGGAAGAGTGTATGATGCCGCTGGCTATAAGCATGATGTCATTTAATAGCTAGTGATTGGCTATACGCTGGGAAGTACCGCGCTAACTACGTACGAAACTTGCATCATGTTTTACTGAACAAAGGGAGAGCCCCTGAGTTATCAGCTTCTTAAGAAGTCATGTGGTAATTACATCATACCCCACTTAATGTATAGCCCATAGCGTAATACAGCGCGTGATGATTTACACAATTCCACAAATTTATAATTTAATCTTACAAAATACAATAGTTAAAGAAATAAATGTATAGATAAATTAGGCGAAGTATATTATTAAAATGGAGTAATCGTTTATAATGTATGAAGGAAAGTGGTGTGTGTATTTATGTATGCATGTATCTGTATACAGGTTGGTTTCCTGCCAAGTTTGTCGAGTTGCTGGATGAACGCAGTAAGCAGTATTCATGTGCTGGGGATGACAGTGTGTCTGAGGCTGTTACGGATTTAGTGAGGGGAACTCTTTGTCCAGCCATAAAGCAGGTGCTTGAGCATGGCATGAAGAGGCCAAATTTTCTTGGTGAGTTCTTCAGCTTAGATCTCTTCATCTGAACTATTGAGATTTAACTGTGAGAGAGAGCTGTTTACCGAATCCGAATCCCAGCACGCGGTAGCGTAGTTGGTTGAGGCACTATGCTACAAGCTCAAAGGTCGCGGGTTCAAGTCCCGATGAGGTCATTGGATTTTTTCAGTTGACCTAATCCTTCCAGCCGCACTATGGCCCTGGGGTTGACTCAGCCTCTAACAGAAATGAGTACCAGGAATATTCTTAGGGGTAAAGGGCGGCCAGCGCATAAGGCTGACAGTCTTGCCGCCATCTATGAGCCGATTGTCTAAAAAATGTGGGAACCTCAATATCTGACAACCCTATGGGCCTCCATGGCCTGTTGCAGGGATACCTGTACTTTACTTTTTACATCCCAGAATCGTAAGAATCCTGTTCAGTCAGTCACTTTGGTCTCTTTGGTATTGGAGTGTAGACACATGTTACTGGTCTAAATCAAACCCGAATTTGGTCTAAAGGGTTGACAGATCTGTAGTTAATACAGAAATGCTCTCTCTACCAAACTTTTAAAAAACACATCTTGTCTACCCTATTTTAGATGTTTGAAATGAAACCCAACTATTATAAATTAAATGCGTTCATGTTTATTATAATAGTTTCCCTTGTCTAAGTGAATTTTTTGCCGGTCATGGTAGCCGATTGGTCTAAGGCATGCACTGTCTTCGCTCGTTCAGAAGCCGGGATCGTGGGTTCGAATCCCACTCAGGGCATGAATGTTTGTGTGCATTTTTCTGTGTTTGTGTACAGGTAGAGGCCTTGCAACGAGCTGATCACCGCCCAAGGAGTCCTACCGTATGTCTAAGATCTAGTAAACCGAAGTGATACGAAGAGTTTCATGGAGGTATTCCTAGGCCCAAATGAGGGCTGTAGCGCCAATGAAAAAAAAAGTGAATTTTTATATGTTACAACTTTTTGGATGTTCACAAATTTTTTTCCCCTAAAGAGGTTCATAAAAATAAAAATAGTTGTTATTTTGAGACTTTTACAGTGACCAATTTAGTTTTATTCAAAAGCACAGTTAAGTCTAGGTTTAATATGGGAGAATATTGTACAGTCAAACAGATTTCTCTTCACTAACCATAATATTGTGATCTATTGCGCTATGGAGAACATACCCTCCCCCGTCAGCGGTAACATAACAACATCGGGCGCTGTCGCTACTACGCTAATGGGCCAATCAACACTCTGCCCCCCCTCCCCTACGGTGACGTAGTGGGGGATGCCGCGGTTGCTATGCAGCAGTAAACAACTCTCGACATCGTTGCCCAGCAACACCTGTAAACATGGCGACTAGGCAGCAAGGAAGCGAGGCGTTTTCCCATTGTCTGGCTGAGGGTTTATAAGAGAACCACACTGCCTAAGGAGTCAGTGAAAATGTAGCCACCGCCAGAGACAGTTGAATGGATTTGCCAAAATGCAGTTGAACAGCAATTGAGATAGTGAATTGTATAAAATTAAGATTGTATAACCAGTGCTTGAGGTGGAATGAAAATAGAACCGGGATGGTTTTCCCCTTTTAATTCATAGACATAAATTATGAAAATATACCGAGTGATGTATATAGTCTGTGTTCCATCTAAGACCTACGAACATATTAGAGTAGTTTAAATGGCATGTGTTAAAATGAAGTCACACATGCATTACGAGTACTTTAGAATATTTTCCAGATGTTTTCATTGCTTTCTGAAGTCACTGATCTTCTATCTGTGGGGGCTGCACAAGACTGGTAATCTGCATGTTGGCTTCCTTTCTTTAGCCATTGTTTTACATAATATTCTGCATCGAAAGCACTAAGAGGGGGTCCCACTGATGAAATAAACATTAAACTAGATGCTGTTTTTAAAAGCACCGAGCTTCGGATGGTTGAAATAATGTTGTTCATGTTGCTGAATGCACGCTCACACTCTGCAGTTGAAATAATAATAGTATTTGCAGCTGCAATCAACGGCTTTAGTTCATCAGGATACATGTCATCACCATTCATTATATTCATGTAATATTCATGGAATCCATGAACTGAAGTTTTCTTACACACCATAAATGACTCAGCGAGTAACCTAATCTCTTTATCAGCAAAACATAGATCTTGACATTTTACCCACTTAGCCTTATCCATTATTTTCAAGTTGTCCAGTAACTGACTGTCCCTGTTTGACCATGTTGTGTTACTACTTCCAGTGGATTCGTGTGAAGCTCTAGTGGTGAACATTAGGGTGTTTATATTGTCACTTAATTTCTGAAAGAATTGTTGTTCACTAATCTTCTGCACTTCTCCATGTTCTAAGCTAACTCCCTTAAATTCTAATTTATCAGCAGCCGTTAGAACTTCAGAATAATATTCACCTGGATTATTTGCCGTGTACTGAAAGACGTGATACTTAACAAGAACTAAATGATGTGCTTCAGGCAATGTGATTTTCTTTTCTTGTAATTTTAAAGACAGGTGTTCAACTTCTGTTAAAGCATCGAACAGAAGTCCCATATTTAGAACAAAGTTTACATCGCTTAGTTTTCTTTTCAATACAGAATATTGAGCTCTCTCCCTTCCCATGCGTTTTGGGTCTACAGACGCATTGTGAAAATGCTTATAAAGAGCAGGGTAATTATCCATATGGCTCTCACAGACCGCGCACTAGACGATACCCAACGTGTCGTTCCTAACACTCGTCCTATGGTATTTAATCTCATACTCAGTTGTGCAGCAACCGTTTCCAATTCAGATTTGTTCTTTGGAGACACGCTGTAAACAGAATAGAGTTTATCAAAAAATGATTGCATGTGGCACACTGTTGACATTTCCCATACTGTATCATTCACCGCTATTTCTAATCGATGATTACTACAGTGCCAAACAATCAATTGAGGATACATTTGGAGCAAAAGTTGTGCAACACCTGCATGCCTTCCAAGTAAATTAGAGGCCCCATCACAAACAAATGAAATCCAATTTTGTGATAAAAAGTCACTGTGAAATCCGTTACTCTTGAAATTGTTGAGAAAGTCGTCCCTGATCGTTGCAGATGTAGTATTTTCTAATTCCACTATATCAAAAAAATAACTACTCGCATCCATGGAATCAGGCAGTTTGCAACGTAAACAGATTACAAGAGCTTCTTTTTTACTTCAAGTAGAAGTCTCATCGATCATGAAACCTATCTTAAGATCATTATCAATAATATATTTAACAAGTTTCTTTCTCATTTCATCTGCTATATGATCACAAATATCAGTGCACGCATGATTAGACTGCAAGATACGCCCCATAGCTAAACCATTTAGTTCTTGTAAATCAATCAAAGCTGCTAAATCTGTCATGGGACGGTTCACTTTCGCTATTTGATAAGCTGTCCTAAATATGCGACAAGTTGTAACGTATTGTTTTTCTTGTGTTTTAACATTCAGACATTCAATTGTTTCTTTTTTAGCAAGGCATAAAATGTCACTAGCTTTAACATGAGCTGCCGATAGTTTATGACAAGACAGTTTCTTCCTAATCGACTGTTGTTTCTTCTCTTTTGTTTCACCATATTCCTTGACCCTACCTTCACACCACTCACTAGATAATTTCAAACCTTGTGTTTTTGCAGGCCCTAGAGTTCCCACTGATTTACATGTTGTACAGCCTAGCCCTTGTTTACTAATTGTCAACCACTCGTATATTTTCAATTTTTCTAGCCATTGATCTTGTGTCCAGTAATTAGGGAAATAATTAACGTCATTTTCATGCACCTGATTTTGAGTCACACTGTTATCTATTGCAGCTGTATTCACACATACGGTGGTTTCGTCTTCATTGCAGTGGATGGAACTTACAATTGTTTCACTTTTACTTACAGTTGCACACGGTTCATTACTGCCACTTTCGCTTAATTTGGGTTTCTTACTGCGAATTATCCATTTCTCCATTTTCACCGATAAATGAAAACTGATGCTGAACTAAAATAACATTTTGTACAGTTTCTGTCATTGAAGCAAGGATCAACCCAAGGATCCCCACCCACCACTAAAATTTCTGGCTAAATTCCCATTGGTTGGAATAGAATAAAATATGTGTGTCCTTACGGCTAGATCGTGTCATCAACAATAGAAACTTTTGTGATTATTTACTGTAAACGTCTGACCCATTGCTTAAATGGGATGGGTTCTCGCATTATTCTACAAGTTTATATATGTATTACCAGATGTGAGAATACAGCCTGTACCCGTCATAACTGTATTTGTAGTTTGCCGACTATGCTATTTCAACACCAAATTTATTTCTGTCCAATGAAGTAGGAGGGAGTAGGAAATGTGTACCTCATTTTCTGCCAAGATATTGTGTTTTAATTTTTAATAAAATAACTAAGAATTCAGATGTGACAACAATAGAAAAACTTAAAATTTTGTTGTAAACAACTGTTCTGTTGGAGACAGGCCACCTCCGCATTGGGATGGGATGGGATGGGATGCAAGGCAAGAGAAGGACAAACTGTTTCTGACATTGTATAATTTATTATCGGTCTTAAGAATATGAAAATGAATCTTTCCTTAACCTTTAACCGCCGGAGTTTTAAAACGCAGGTAAAGCTAGCTGACCGGGGCTTATTTAAATGCCCACTGCTTGCAGGGGTTTAAATCCACGTTTCTGCTGCACGTTTAAATGCCAGTTCTACTTAGAGCGCTTGAGCGTTGTATTTGGAATTGCTCCGTCTAATACAATTTTTATGATAAATGAATGGAATTAACTAAAAAAATTCTTCACACAGCAGTTCTGCAGTATAAAATTTTTCCGCTCCTACACACAACAGTTCCGCAGTATAAAATCTTTCCTGTTTGTAACAGTTCTGCAGTATAAAATCTTTCCTGTTTGTAACACTTGGGCTTGTTAGCAGAAACCCCATGCCACAAAAGTGTGCTGGCCATAAGCCTATATATTTCTATCTACACAAGTTTCTCAGCTTATTCAGGGTATTTGGCGGAAGTTGATACAAAGGAAAATTGCCTGCCCCCTACTTTCTTTGAAAACCCCTTATTGCTGCAAACAAGCGTCTTCCATTTACTGGATCTGACGATTCTGAACAGTTTCATCCTGCTATCATCCTGTGGTGCGAAACTGCCCCATAAGGACTTTCGTCTTACCCTTATGCGCAACATGCTGGAACATGGTGTAATGTGTCACTCCCAACCACAACACCCATTAGGTTGACCTCCTGCTCTGTAATCCACAATATTTCATCTAGAGGAGGCCAATCGACATCACTGGCCGACCTCTTGTGCCATGAGAATGAAATGCCATGTTTGTTCTGCACGTGTAAAGAGGAAACGTGTTCAGATGAAGTGCAAGAAATGTGATGTGGGACTGTGCATTCTCGGGTGCTTCAAACAGTACCACACGAAAGCAAAATTTAGTTAGACGACGCAAGGGAGTAGCCTGTACAACCATGAAACAGATAACAACAACAACAAAAAAGGTATTATACGTTGCATTTACTGCCAAAGAAGTAACGGGATGCTTTAAAGCCATTTAGAAAATAACCGGGATGCCATCCCGTCCCACCTCAAGCCCTGTGTGTAACTGTAAATTGTATAAGTGTGGAGAGCTAATGTGCAATAAATTCGCTATATCCAATACGGCGTGAAATTATTTGTCGCATTATACACCCAACATGTGACAATATATTCTTATTGCTCTCTCTCTCTCTCTCTCTCTCTATGGCTCTACAGCCCTTTGGACCTTGGCCGCTTTTTCAGTTTTCCTGTACACAGTACAACTCCTTGGACAGGGTATCAGTGAGTCGCAAGGCCGCTACCTAAACACAGAACAACACAAACAGAATAAATGCACACAGACATCCATGCCTGAAGTGTGATTCGAACTCATGATCCCAGTGTTCGAGCAGACAAAGACAGTTCCTGCCTTAGAGTGTGCAGCCACTGTGATCGGCTGTATATTCTTATAGCAGCAGCAAGTTAATTAAAGCATGTCCTTATATATGACAGCTCCAGTAAACTAACTACTGGGAGCCTGAATTTCAAATGTGACCCCAAAAAGAAATATACAATTCAGCATTTACAGTTATTCTCACATTGGTACTATGTTTGAGTATTAGAAAGCACCATTGCAATAAAAATAGAATGCAGCCGTGATAGAATGAGTATGACCTGTAAAGAGGACTTCAATGTAGTGAAAAAAGGTCACTGTAATTGTCAGTTTTGCAATGTTCATGTATTGAAAGCAATCACATAACACAATGGTTCTGTTCTGGCACATTCATCATACTAGTGTTTCTTAACTAGCTACCACTTTTTTCCTTAACCTCTTGCACCAACTGTACTTACAGTCTAGCTTTCAAAGTTATTGATGACTAGCAGCCCATGAAAATACTGTGAACTGACTGTCTCTGCCCTACCATTGACTAGGAAAAAAGTTGCATTCCAGAATCTGTTAGCATCTTGTCATCTCTTAATCTTTAACCACTGAGAAGTATCCCTCACGTGATGTTCATTGTATCATGCAATATCTTCCCCTCCTTGTCACACAGGTTTCCTCTTTCTCTGTCCTATGTGGAAAGATATCACAGGATACAACTACACAGGTGTATGTTTAAGGTTTTGTCCTGACTGCCTCTGTGGTTTAGTGGTCAGAGTTCCTGGCCACAGATCCAGAGGTCCCGGGATCAATTCCTGGCACTACCAGATTTGAGGGTTACACAATAGCTCAAGCAGTTAGTCGCTGGCTTCCCACCGTGGCAGCCCGGGTTCAATTCCGGGTCTGGTCAAGTGGGATTTGTGGCGGACAAAGTGGCGCTGGGGCAGATTTTCTCCAAGTACTTCAGTTTCCGCTGCCAATCTTCATTCCACCAATTGCTCCACAATCACCCTCCCCTATCATCTGGGGCTAGTACAATAGGCCAGAAGTGGCCGCAGCACAAGAGACCTAGTCCCACCCCACTAACAATAAAAAAAAAAAAGTTTTGTCCCCTATGAAAAATTGTGTGTGTTTCAGTAGGTGCTGACTGCAGAATTTTGAAAAACAATACTTATAGCAATAAAATAAGAGCTCAGCCTTGAATACAAAACTTTAAATAATACATATGAAGTCAGTATGGATTAACGTCTTTAACATTGTTTATGGGGTTGAAAAACCAAAAGAAAGTATGGTACATATTAAACCTAAGTAAAGAAGCACTGTCCCTTCCCTTTGTGAGTACATATTAGTGAAATTCATTTCATGTTCCAAGTTTTTGACTGTGTGACAAACATAATGAGATGAGACCTCTCATAGGCATGGGAACTACAGATGTTGTGGACCCTGTCCAGGCTTCTTAAGAAGGGGATTATTTTCATTATCAGTGTGGTAACATGTCATTTGACAGAGGAAATGAACAATTATGCCTTTATGTACAATTTATATGCCACTGCCATAACAGGCTTTTACAGTGATGTATAATGGCTGATTCATACCCATTGATTGCATGTGGAATGTCCAAAAAAGTTGCATGTATTCAAAGAGTGGTGTTTTGAACAACCCATAACATACATATTGTACATACGTAATTATTGGTGTGACTCAAACTGTTTCATATGTGATGTCTGTTAGTCAAGTTCTGTACAAGATGATGTGTTTATTCTCACATGTATGCACATGTGTCACATTATGGTGGACTGTGGATGGGACTTGTGGGCAGAACATGAGTACTATATGCTTGTGGGCATGCAGGGAATGGTAGATGGGAGTTTCTCTTGTAAAGGACCACTCCTAATTAGCACTTTGTTGTGGTTAGAAGTTATGTAAGTTCAAGAAAATCCCCAATTCTTCACATAATGCCAAGAAGGATGAGGATGCTGAATTATTCTTCATTAATCTGATATCCCTGTCATAATCACTTCAAAGAAGATGAAATGTGCTGTATCCATACAAGGTCTGACAGTAGTGTTTGCAAACTCACCACTGTGTGCTTGCTGTGGCAGCAGTGGACAGAAACCTCATTATGGTTTTATGATGTTGGCATACCAAGTTTACTATTTGGAAGTACTGAAAAGGCTGCATGAAAAAGTTAGATGGAAACGACCCGAATTTTTTGCCAACAACTCGTGGATCTTGCATCACGACAATGCACCTATTCGCATGACACTGTCTGTGAGGGAGTTTTCAGTTAGTAAACAAATAACTGTGCTGGATCACCCTCACTGTTCACTGGATGTAGCCCCCAATGACTTTTTTCTGTTCCTGAAGATAAAGGAAATATTGAAAGGGAGGCATATTGATGACATCAGGAGTAATATGATGGCAGCTCTGAAGGCCATTCCACAAAACCAGTTCCAAAATTGTTTTAAAGGGTGGACTAGGTGCTGAAATGATGAATTCTGTGCATAGCTTCCCAAGGGTAGTACTTAAAGGTAACCACAGTGATATTCAGCACTTTCACCGTGATGAGTTCGCGAACTTTATTGTCAGACCACATATTATCATTTGAACTTCATTGTATTATATGCAGTCAGAAGTTAGGGGATGGGCTGGTAGTTATGTACTTTAACCAGTTTCTATGAGTATGCATTACATTGAGAAATTTTAGGAATTGTATTTATTCTCAAATTATAGAAGTTCCACTGCACATATTTTCAGAAAGGATCTCTTAAGATTGATTTTTGAAAGAAAAGGAAGAAAAATATGGCTGCCTGAAAGAAGACAGTCTGGATAACAGACTATACCATACATTACTTTAGAGTGGAATGTCTGTTAGATCATCTGGGCTTTTTAAGACACTACAAAATACGATTTCTAATCATTTCTTCTATGTGGAGGAATCCATTGCATCGTTGTACGTCATATGGGACTCAATTGATTCATTACTGTAGAGCCTAATTTTATTTGAACACAGTCCTTTATCTCTGCAGGAGGTCCTTGTCATCCATGGTTGTTCATTGAAGAGGCAGCTACCAAAGAAGTAGAAAGAGATTTCAATTCAGTGTATAGCAGATTGGTGCTGTGCAAAACATACCGTTTAGATGAAGATGGCAAAGTGCTAACACCTGAAGAGGTGAGTATTACAACAGAGAATATGATATTGACAGTCCTGGTCAAGATTTTTGTTTAAGTTTGGTTTGTAACTTAGGTAACAAAGAAGTGCCATACATTATCTTAGTTGACAAGGACGTAGGATGATAAAATTAAAATGGCTGTTAAGAAAGTAAGTTTTGAGAATTTGAACTTAAATTAGTTGACTTATAATTGTGTGCATATGTGGGCATTGGTATTGGCAATGTTTAACTTACAGGTACTATTGTTAGAGAATTGGTTTAGCTTGGTTTAGTTGCTTGCTTGTAAGGACAAAGTGAATTATGATACTGAAGAGTGGAGTGATGTATCCAGAAACAGTCACTGTTAGCCTATAGAAAGGAATAGAATTGAAGATTCCAGTAAAATTTTGCAAATGTAGTGGATCCTCTTGGGAAATTACATGTATGGAATGTTACCTTCTGTGTTCATTAATCATGGAGATACAGCATTTTGAAATTTTCAGTTTTCCATAAATTTTTTTGTTGTTGTGTGTGGCCCTAATTAAGATAGGAAATTTATCCTTGTACTAATTGAACACTCTTTAATGGGGCTTTCAGTTGGTAAGCACTCACAGTATTTTAAGATGCATTAACATTTTGACCTTGCCCTTTGGCCTTAGTTTATGAAAAAATGTAGTCAGATTTCCAAAAGTTTTTTTTTCCGCAACACTTACTGCTTTTTTCAATACATCTTTGGAAAGTATCATGTTGGGACATGAAAGTGATAAGCAGATCTTATTTTCTGGCTGCTAGTGGTCTGATAGGCATGAGTTATGTTGTGACATGTACAGAAATGCTTCAGGGCATCATGACTCAATTAGCCTTTCAGTTTGTGCCTGATGCCAGTAGGGTTAAGTTGCATTTCAATGAATGGAAAATTCTATAGTACTTGGTCAGATGCAAAATTAATTTTTATGTTTGCCAAGTTTAAAGCGGCTGCAAGTGCTACAAATGTTAAAGAACTTTAAGGTTTAAAACAGTGCTGTAATCCCTTTAAGTGCAAGTTCCAAGACATACCTGAAATCTATGTTGAACTTGGTGATGAATAAGTTTCCTAGTTATCAGAAATATTAAAAAATCTGTGATATACATAGGAAAACTACTGCAAATTTGCCCAGAAGTTTGGGAAATGAAGCAGTTTTAAAATCAAGACTCTGGTAGTAGTGACAGGTCAGGTGAAGGAAAAAATGTCGCATAACAAGAGAAAAGAGTGAAAAGATTCAGATTGTGACAGTTCTTTGAAAGAGCTGGTGAATTAAGGAAACTCATCAGGAGTTTGAAGCCTCAAATTATATGGTCTGGACTGCCAAGAAATTAGTAGCTGTCAAGCTTAAATGAAAAGCCAGGCCAAGTGCTTCCTATAGAAACAGCTGAAATAGTGAAGCAATTTTTTTCTGTATCTGATGAAATCACGATCATGTGTAATTGACCTTTGCTTCTCCATAGATGTAGCCATGCGTTGGGGCCACTATGTGGCTTAATTTACATAGTGCAGTTGATGTCATGGCCTGTGTACTTGCTGATGCTTGCACTCCTACTACTCTGGACACTGCAGAAATTTTCTCACTCTACTTTCCATCCTAGTTATATGATGATAGAACCAGGAAGACAGGAGTCCATATGTGTGCCAGTAAACTGTTAACTTGCTTATGAAGACTGTGTCTCAAGCACAAGTGAATGGCAGTTGCCAGTAATCATATTGGATAGAGAAGAAGTTCACTCTCAGGCTTAACCGTTCAGCGTGGTTTGACGTGTATGTTTCGTCAGGTATTTAAATCGTCTGGGGGGGTTTGACGTGTATGTTTCGTCCAGCTGCACACCTACATTATAACGCCCATAATATTTGATGGTTTTGCTGTAGATTGTTAGATTTTTCGCTGGCCTGTTGTCAGGAGAACAACGAGAACGACGACAGGAGTTTAGCTGCGCTAAGTGATCGTTACATATGCCTGTCTTGCAGCAAAGTTCCTGTTGCTCTTGCGAGCGATTTCCTCGTTCAAGCTGTTATGAATGGCGTGTTTTCTTTGCTCTGAAGCTATAAACAGCAGAGACGTGATATGTGCTTGTGTTTATAATATCATATTGCCCTGAGCTGGCCACACTAACACACTCAATTGGAATTCTTAGAAGAGGGATGTCCACATTTTATTCTTGCCAGATCGATTGATTTCGCACAGTACATGGCAGCCAGTTCTTAGAAAAACGCCACAAATTAAGGCAGAACACTGTGGTCACCCCCTGTGACGATGGGTGTGTGTGTGTGT
>NW_019742445.1:738301-743483 GCF_002891405.2 Cryptotermes secundus | reverse complement strand
AGGGCGCTCATATTATAAGGTAAGGTTATAAAACCACCTTTTAAGATCATTTTAGTGAAAGTTTCATGTTCCTATCTCATAGAATTTAAGAACAATGATGAATAAATCATTTTCGAGCAAAATTTAAATGGCCGCCTGAATATATTACCGCCGGAGACGCGGCCGCGGAATTTAAATAACCGCGCCAAAGGGTTAATGGACCTTGGACAGGGTGAAAGGACTGGATTAGTTCTCATTTACACACTATGAAGAATGAACACTAATTAGTTTATTTCACTCTCTTCATCTAACACTGTTGGGAGAATTAACAGTGTGAGAGTCCACTTTAATATTATCACTCTCAGTAATTGTAACACTTAACATCACTGTTACTTTCAGTGATACTTGCAAAATGACTTAGTAGCTAAGTCATTACAGTGATGATGATACGATATGATGATGATGATGATATATTTATATATATATACTAGCTGTGCCCGGCCACGCCTTGCTGTGGCTCAGTCTGCCCATTCTTCCCCAGTTTGATTTGAAATTACTCGACGGATTGCTTCCACTCCGCGAGTACAACGACCTAAGTTTGATCTTCTGCGAGGCATTATTTGGATGAACTAAAGCAGATCGATTCCACTGAAGAAGAAGAAAGAAAGTTATAAAAAAAATGAAATTGCAAAACATTAAAAAAGGAAAGAACACGAACTGGAAAACAAAGAAGAAACAAAAAAAAATAAAAAATACTGATGAAATATTTCAGTTCAAATGCAGATCAATCGACACAGCTCAATCCCACCACCAAATGGACTGGAAAATAAGGGAAACAGTAAAGAAAACGAAATGAAGAACAATGAAAAATAAACTATACTCACGAAATGAACGCTATGGTAAATGACACAGCCCAATTCCAACGCAATGTAACACGAAATAATTAAATCAAAATGAAAATAAATCGAAACCGTTTCTGCTTTGATTTCACTCGGAATCTCTTGTGATAGTTGTGACCCCATGATACTCGCGTTTCCATGGAAATATACTTTCCGGTTTCATCCGTTGTTACGCAACTGAACCTATTATCCTATGCAATGGTCTGTTCTAGTGTTAATATGGAAACGACTGCACTGAAGAAGAAGAAAAAAGTTATAACAGAAACATATGAAATTGCAAAACATTAAAAAAGGAAAGAACACGAACTGGGAAACAAAGAAGAAAAAAAAAAAAAATACTGACGAAATATTTCAATTCAAACGCAGATCAATCGACACAGCCTAATCCCACCACCAGTTGCACCGGAAAATAAGGGAAACAGTTAAGAAAACAAAATGAAAAACAACAAAAAATAAACTATACTCACGAAATGAACGCTACGGTAAATGACTCAGCCCAATTCCAACGCAATGTAACACGAAATAATAAAATCAAAACGAAAATTTCGTTGCCACAACAGCTCGTTGCCACGGTTATTCCTAGGCAGCGATCCGCTGTTTCAACAGTTCGTTGCCATGGTTATTCCTAGACAACGACCCGCTGTTTCAACAGTTCGTTGCCACGGTTATTCCTAGGCAACGATCTGTTGGTATTCGATGGACGACGTATAACATGTTACAGTATATTAATATTGAATACAGTTAATACTTTTACCTGTTTTTACCTGTCACGGGTGTGACATCTATATAATAGGTATATAAAAATGCCCGTGTTCGAATGCAACGTTGTGTCAAAATTTCAAAGCAATCGGTGAAGAACTTACAGAGATTTAAGAACACGGACAAACACACATTTACATTTTTATTTATATAGATATATATCAAAGCAGCACAGTTTTTGCATCTATTCTGCTTGAGGATTAGATGAAGACTGTTCTTGGAAGGACACTGTCTGATGTAACCAGCTTCTGCAAACTGTTACTTTAAAATGACAATGCCTCCCTTAAATTAGCATGATTGGCTCTCTTTAAACTTTAGGGTGTACAAGGATAATTGTTTCTACCAATAAAATATAATTATCAAATAAGTATAATACTTTAAACCTGTAAAGAGTTCTAACCATTTTAGTTGCTTGGTCAGCTTTGCTGTGGGAGGTCACTTATACTGGCTTAATCTCAGATTACAAGTGGCTAGTAGCCGTGTTGAACTGCTAAATTTTAAGAACTAACACTGTAAGTTGCAACCTGTATTGCAGCAAAAATGGATATTTTACATTTACGTACAAATGGGATTATGTACTTTAACCCTTCCGCACCGACATCCGTGTGCTGCACCGACCCTTTAAATAATCGTATGCCACGGACATCGGTGCAGTGCACCGACCTGCGCAGTGTTAGCTTTGAAGGACGTTGCTGACAAAACGAGGAAAGATATTCCAATTTTCTTTTCAGGAGTACATAGATTAAGGTTTCATCTTTCAATTGGTATATGAGTTATTTATTTTGGACGAATTTTTAGCACGGTATTTTTATTTTATATCGTTAGTGTAATAGTTCGTACTTTGGTCTCATTGCGCCTAGATTGCATTGAAGTTTTTCAAATTCTAAGTAAGGAAAATGTATAAAACTATATATCTTTTGACTCTGTGGTCTTTGCTTGTCTATATGTGTCACTCACTGAAACCCCAGACGAAGGTTTTCCTTGAGTGTGTTGCTGTACAGTCTGCTGACACAATGAAGTAGTCAAACAAGAGGGACCTTTTTTCTTGGAACCAAATGCAACCTAAGAAAACAAACTTACGAATGATACAGAAATCTATGATGTCATAACACTTTCTTCTCTCAGTCGCGCCATAACCATGGCCTCTACAAGTAGGAAAGTTTTACAGGACGATGAACTAGATGAGCTCCTTGCTCACGACTCGGAAGTTAGTGAGTTCGAATATTCGGATAGTAGTGAAAACAGTGATAATGAAATTGAAGATCAGGCTGTAGTTGATGCTATCCAAGATCATAGTATTGAAGATGACGACGAAATAGTGGCGAGGGTTCCAGTGGCGGATTCAGACGAGTGTTATTTTTGGCAAAATATGGATAATTATGATGGCGTTCGCGAACGGTTTTCTGAAAATCGGGGGCGAGAAATCAGTCTGTGAATGTGCTCAACATAGTACAGACATTTCTATTATTTTTTACTGAGGATTTTGTAAACAATATCGTTCAGGAAACAAACACTTATGCGCAACAAATTTATATGTGGGAGGGTTTTTCCATTTAGATAACACCATCCCCCGGCTTCGTGAAAGACATTTTATTAGTAAAATTCCCCCATCAGGAAAAAAGGCTAGACCACAAAGGCGATGTGTAGTGTGTACAAAAAACAAAAGAAGAAAAGAAACCGTGTACTGGTGCAGTGATTGTGATGTTGGGCTATGTATTGACCAGTGTTTTCAGGATTACCACACCAAACTCAACTTTTAGCAGTTCGAGTGAGTAAAAAAATATTATTTATCATAATTATATTAAAAAATATATATAGTTTTGTTCTTCGTTTCATTATGAATATTTCTGTGAAAATTTTATCTCAATATACCTATTTTTGAGAGAGTTACTAAGTTTTTCATGGATAAGAGAATTTTTCTGATTAATAATTAAATACCCCGTCGGTTTGGCGGTAGGAAAAGATTTAAATACTAAAAGTCGCGGAAGGGTTAATTATATCAGTTTATGTCTGGATATTAATTACTTACTTATTCATGGAGCTAAGGCCTTCTTGAGGAGCCGCCAATTCTGCAGCTACTTAAGAATTTCCCAGTATTTTATGGAACCCGAAGGTTCATCACCGTGTTCACAAGAGCCCTCCACTGGTCCCTATCCTGAGACAGATTTATCCAATCCATACCATCCCATCCTATCTCTCCAAGATCCATTCTAATATTGTCCACCCACCTACGCCTTGGTCTTCCCTGTGGTCTCTTTCCCTCTGGCTTTCCCACCAATATCCTATACGCATACCTCCTCTCCCCCATTCGTGCTACATGACCTGCCCACCTCATCCTCCTTGACTTGATCATTCTAATTACACTTGGAGAAGAGTACAAGTTACGAAGCTCCTCATTATGCAGTTTTCTCCAACCTCCTGTCACTTCATCCCTCTTCAGTTCTCAAACACCCTCAGTCTGTGTTCCTCCCTTAAAGTCAGAGACCAGGTTTCACACCCATACAGAACCACAGGCAAAATTATAGTTTTGTATATTCTAAATTTAAGTTTTTGGACAACATATGAGAAGACAAAAGGTTTTGGACTGAATGGTAGCAAGCATTACGCGAGTTCAATCGCCTCTTAATTTCCTCCTGTATCAGGTTTCGATCTGTTATCATTGTTCCCAAATATCTGAACTGTGCCACCTTTTCAAAACATATTGTAACGTGTTTACGTTACTGAATATGCCGTAGAGATCGTTAATTGGTTTATTGAACAATCTACAAATATCGGCTACAATTACTTATCACACAGTTGTGGGGTTTCACACTTTATAACCCTAATCGCATTAATCTGTTAACACTGTTGCGGGGTTTCACGATTTATAACCCTATGCGCAAATCAGTTCACTCTGTGTTCAGTAGTCTACACGTTTACAGTAGGGGAGCTGTGTATCACTGTATCACACACTCCCAATTACACAATCACACACACGTCCGGTTCTTCTTTCCGCGACGGCTGCTATACTCCAACTGTAGTCGGCTGACTGGAGAACTCTTGATAACACACTCGCTCGTAGGCTTGCTCGGAACTAACTCGAAACTGTCTTCAGCGATGGTCACGTTACAACTGACAGCTCACTTATATAGCCGCAGTGTTTGCCTGTTGCGTAATGAGTGCCACGTCATCCTGTTACGTCACCGCTGTTGACTCGCGTTGCATAGCTACCAGGTTGCGGGGGCTCGGCTAACTTCGGCTCTGCTCGGCTCACTTCGGCTCTGCTCGGCTCACTTCGGCTCTGCTCGTGACGTCACCGCGGGGAGAGTGGCGGAGTGATGACTCGCCTATTATGCGAGCGCTACGTTACCGCCACATGCCGCTGGGAGGTAGAGGTCCTGCGTTGCGCAACATGTCACAATATGTTTCCTATCTTTATGTCATGATTTTGTCCTGCATTTTGGTGACGAGACAGTAACATATACTTAGTTTTCTCTGTGTTTACTTCTAGGCCAACCTCTTTACTTGCGTCAATTAAAGTTTGTGTGTTTTTCTTTATGGTATCT
>NW_019742445.1:718697-738253 GCF_002891405.2 Cryptotermes secundus | reverse complement strand
GGCCCTTTAAATTCCGGTAATGGCTGCGGGACTGATTTAATTTAAATGCCCTCGATTATAAAGCAATAAAAATTGTAATCATTTACTAAAATTGCTGTGATTTCTACAATTTTTATGATAAACGAACCAAATAAACGCTGCTTGTTTCTAGAAAGAATATAGAATCCGATATTGTAATTTACAGACTTTATAAAATATGTAAAAAATTTTTAGACTGATTCCAACTGAAATATGCCCCAATTTGTCATCTGTCTACAAGAATTCATACAGTTCTTGCAAGTATGAATGCAGCTGATGTGGCAACACAGCGAAATCTTAGCTACCCCTGATTTAGGCTAGCCTGTATCAATGTTAATTCACGAACGTTCTTTCGGTATGCAGAGATGTGGGCGCGTATCCGTTTATAAGAACCCTGATTGTTTATATTATCGCTTATGCTTATAGCTACACAACGAGTGTTCTGTTCTGACCTGGTAGGCTACTGTATAAGAACTCTCAAGGTTAGCGTCCGTATATCAGCCCACCACATCAGAACACTCAAGGTTAGCATTCTGCGAAGTTGTAAAGCAACCAACCATTGCGTGGTCTCGTTTGGAAGACTGGGACATATTTCAGCTCATAAATGACTCCGAATCGGATTGTTGTAAAGACAATTCTGAGAGTGGCGTTGAGGAAAGTGAATCATAAATTGATTTCGACAAAGAACCATCATCTTGGTCGGCAACCTGGGGACCACCACACCAGCATGGCAAGAGGAGTGTGAATAATTATTCAGGTGGAACTGTGGGCAAACTGTGGCAAACAATTATAGCATCTGTCGTCGAACCTGGAAATGGACAAATAAACTATTTTTCCATCTCCTGGATCTGAACAGTTACATCTTGTTGTCACACAGAGAATTTCGTCTCGCTCTTGTGTGGAACATGCTGGAAGGGGTCCATCTCGACCTCAACGGACCAGGGGTCGAACCCCTGCCGTTTCATTGGAGATATCTCGATTAGAGGAGGCAAACCATATCACTGGCCGACTTCCTCTACTTCGCAATTTAGGTGTCGCGTGTGCTTTTCGCGTGGGAAACGAAGAACCGTCCGGACAAAGTGCGTGAAGTGTGACGTCGGACTCTGCTTTTCTGGATGATTCCAAGAATTCCACACGAAGGCAACATTCCGTTAGATGACGCAGGTGGGAAGACAGACAACTTATAAAGCTGGTGTCCAAAAATCATTTAAGTAGAACAAGAATTTATAACTTAAAATTAGATTTTAAAAAGCCGGCCGCACGCGTGGACTGTGTGACGAAATATGGCGTCATTCGTCCCCTTGACTTTATTTTAATGACGCCATATGGCATCGCTCGTCTCTTAAAGGTTATATGATTAATATGGATACAAATAACATCTATATCAAATGAGGGGTTACACATGTTAGGAACAAACTGTTATGTTTCTGTCAACTCAGAAGGCAAGGAGATACGTCTTCAGAAATGACTGATGTTATGTAACCTAAAAGGAGCCTATGTAAGTTTTAAGGTACAGAATCTTGAAGTTGCAGAGTTCTTGCCAAAAAGCTGTGTTAGCTGGAGCAAGTGGTACATGTGCAGTTTGTATGAGTACCAGCCATCAGAATGTGAAACTTAAGATTTCAGGTGCAAATTTGTATGATTAGACTGAAAGGCAAATAAAAACCCTAAAATAGTGATTTGCCCATAATCATTTGCAGTGTGCCAGATGTAAGATACTATCCAGGAGACTGTGAGATGTGTCCAGAGACTGAACCTAATCAGATATACTGAACAGAGATTTGAAGATAGCAACATAGCCAACATAATATATAGACTGTGGATGACTTCTGACAGATCTTGCTATGACTTTCTTAAGTCTTTTGTTGAGATATCTTGCTTCGTCACTTTTTAATGGCACAACAACAATCATGTTTCTTTAAGAAATTAAGTTAAAACTTAAAACTGGAGAAATTGCTGTTATTTGTGATTTTTGTAAGAACTCTGAGGATTCATCATACGAGGTAAAACACTAGGTTTTCACTCAAACAATGATAGGACAACTCTTCATCCATCTGTGGCTTATTATTCACAAAGTGAAATTATAGAGCATTTCAGCATTGCTGCTAGATCATATTGTTTAAAACTTGACAATGTAGTTACACATTTCTTTGAAACAAATTATGCAGATTTCTTTCTGGTAAATTGAATGATTTGGCTAAGATTTACAATTTTTCTGGTGGCACTGCTTAGCAGTGTACAGTAAGGAAGTTTCATCAACTTCTGCTATCATAAAGATGATTTTGGTATGTATGCTGAGCACTTCTTTGCAACATTATATGCCAGAGTTGCATGTGATGGCACTGGAGGAACAAATAAAAGGCTAGCAAGAAATGTGAGTTTGCAGAACCCTTATGAGGAGAAGATTATGACACTAAGACACTGTTTGGACTGCTGTAAAAATTCCACCTATCACCTTTGAGTGTTATAGTGTTGAAGACAACAGCAAAAAAAGCAATTATGCCCAAAGAGAGGTCCGGGAAAGCTCCAGGTACTCAAAAAATGCATATTATCATTCCTGCCTTAAAAAAAATCTGAATTTTGAGAGAATTCTTTTCAGAAGTAACTATATGTAACACTACACATATGGTACACTTGCAAGATTAAGAGTATCATATGGAAGACATTAGAGGATCTGCAGCTTGCATGTGTGCTACAAGTGAATGACAGTAAAACTGAAATAATGTTTTGCATCTCTTTGGCCCCAGTATATCCTTCATGTATCCTTCACTCCTGGATATTCTGTTGGCTCCAGCTTCAGAAATTCTTAAAAAGTGGCTCCAGAAACTGTAATGGGTTTCATGTACATTATCAGTGGAAAAGAATCCTTTTGCACTACTGAGAAACTAGAAACCACTGTTCATGCATTGTAAATAGGTATTTGTACAGGTTGTATTTCTTATGAAAAAGTAATTTTAATATTTCAGTGAATAAACATTCCAGGTTTCTTGTTTACCTTTCTTATTAATGTTGTACCTATGTAGCTTAGTGTAATCTCTAATCCAGCTGACCAACAGCATGTATCTAATCTGTAATTATAAGTGTATATTTCATCAGCTCATACATGTACCAGCATGAAAACTTACAAAAATATGTTTAGAGTGTCACAAAATGTTTCTGAAATAACTGTAGCTGTATGCTTTTCTTAAATTAAGTCTTAGGTCGGGTCCAAAATAATGTGCCCTTTACCAGCAGGAAGATTCATAGTACTCATTTCTGTTAGAGGCTTTGTCAAACCCAGGCCCATAGTGTGGAAGGATTAGGTCGATTGAAAAATCCAGTTACATCAGGAAATGAACCCACGACCTTCCAGCTTGTAGCATAGTGCCTCAACCAACTATGCTACTGCATGCCCCAAAATATTGTGAGTGGCATGCCAAATGAAAGCCCCGCTTAAGAGCCTTAAATTGATACAAGAATGACCTTGGTATCCTAATTAGAACCAAAGTTATAAGCATTAGTGAATGAGAGTGCAGGAGAAGTTAAGGAGAACTTCATTTTCAGAATGCAGCAACTTCAAAATTAATTTATGCAGGAAGTGAAAGAAAATCATATTTAACATTTACTCCTCAAAATCTGTTGGCTTGCAAAATTTCATTTAAATCCAAGGTGGGCGTGTCAGCTGTTATGTTGATCTAACATGGAATGACCATATGTAATCCTTTGATTGTTTTTAATTCTGTTATTTTAGCTTTTGTACAGGTGTGTACAAGCCATCAACCTGTCACACGATAATGCACATGCACAGATGGATGTCAAACTACGCAGCTTGATGTGTTTGGGACTAAATGAGCAAGTGCTTCATCTCTGGCTTGAGGTTCTTTGTTCCTGTGTAGAAGTAGTTCAGAAATGGTTAGTTCTTTATCATATTGTTGAGTGTGTTTGTTCTGAATTTTCATCTTTTGTTTGCTATTAGTGAGGTGTTATTGGAAATTTCCCAGACTAGGTCAAATAAGAAATGCTTGCTTAACTTACTCAAGTTTGGCTGCCATCTCCTTCAAAATAGTCTCCTTGGGAATGTACACATCAATCCATTGTTTTTTCCACACTTCAAAGGCACTGTGGAAGTCATTTTCCTTAATGGTGTCGAGTACTGCTTGGGATACCCTTTGGATGTCAGACACTGTTTCAAAATGTTGTCCCTTCAGTTTTATTGGGAAACAAAGCAAAATCACAGAGGGCTAAGTCTGGCAAGTAGGGAGGATGGGGAACAATAACCATGTTGAAAGCCGTCTTCTGGGATGTGGCGCCATGTAGAAATTGTGTTAACCGACGTTTCGGAGGTACGTATTGCATCCATCTTCAGGGTAGAAGACAAGAAGAAATCTGTGAGCAAATCAGCTAGAGCAGGTGCAACAGACTGAGTCAAGTCGAGTAAACACAGCTGTATAAAAGAAGGAGAGAAGGAGTGTGGCTACATGGGGAAATAGTAGAGGGGGAGGGGAAGGGTCTGGTGGAATGGCCAGCAGGTAGTGGGCCAGAGCTGGTATAGAGTATGTGTTAGGGCGAGAGAAGGGAAGGTTAAATGGAGGGCATTAACCCTGTAGCTTGGGGGCTGTGACGGACCTGACACATACTCTATACCATCTCTGGCCCACTGCCTACTGGCCATTCCACCAGACCCCTCTCCTTCTCTTATACAGCTGTGTTTACTTGATTGGACTCATTCTGTTGCACCTGCTCTAGCTAGTTCACTCGCTGATTTCTTCTTGTTTTCTACCCTGAAGATGGAGGTGATACATTCCTCCGAAACGTCAGTTAACACATTTTCTACATGGCGCCACATCCAAGAAGACAGCCTTCTTCATAGTGACCACCGTGAAAAGCTCAAATCTTACACAATAACCATGTTGTTGTTAGTTACAAACTCTGTGGTTTTCAGGGGCGTGTGGGTGGGCACGTTGTGATGAAGGAGCCAGTTGTGGTTGAGTTAAAGTTCCAGTCTTTGTCATCACACATTTTCTCTCAGACATCTCAAAACATCACAGTAAAAGTCAGAGTTGACCATAGTGTTAGGAGGAACAAATTTGCTCTTGGTGATTGTGGCCTCTTCTATTGTGATGATTGTTGTTTTGTTTCTGGATCATAACTGTAAATCCAACTTTTTCACCTGTTATGATCCTAGAGATATGAGTAAAAGTTTGATCCTCATTAGCTTTCTCTCATAGCTCAAGACACATGTTTATGTGCCACTCCTTTTAATCATTTGTTAGGGGTCAGGGAACAGACTTCACAGCAACATGGTGCATGTTCAAATTTTCTGTTAAGATCTCCTGGCAAACTCCATAACTGAGCCCAACCATGTCTGTGAGTTCATGGATTGTACGGTGACGGTCTTTGTGGATGAGTTCTCAAATTTTTTAAAAAATTTTCTGTCACTTTGCTGGTGCTTGGTCGAGCTGAACATTCGTCATCTTCAGCTGGCACTTGATAGGCTTTGAAACATGACTACCATTCAAAAACCGCTGTCTGGCTTAAAGAATGTTCTCCAAAAGACTCATGAAGCATTTAAAGGGATTTGGTGGCAGATGTACTGAGCTTCACGCAAAACTTGATGCAGACATGTTGCTCGATTTTGCTATTCATCGTAAACAAAATGAAACATGAAGTCGAAAAAGCACTTGTATAAAAACAGTGCATGTTCACAGTGTGATGTGACATGGAAGACTGATGCAATAGGCTTGTGGAATTGTGACCTTGACCTCCCCTGTTATCTTTCACCATGCAGTTGCAACAATAACAGTCTGGGAACTCTTCTATACACCATTTTTTTGTAAAGGAATCTGCCTTAATTGCAAAATCAAGAAAGTAATTTTGTTAATCCAAACACCATTGTCTGATCACTTTCCACCAGTATTTCCATAACAGACTTGACATTTTATTCATTATCATTATTTCTGTTGTGTACATAAAATAGAATTTTGGAGGCTGGCTCTGTCATTTACAACAGGTGGAATGAAAATGTTTCTATTCTGTGGGTTTCATTTAATAAAGTCAGTTAATTTCTAAAATACAGGGTGTTTCAAAAAGAGCTCTACAACTTTGAAAGCTTATATAAATTTATACAGAGGACATACACAACATTTTGATCTGTCATAATGTAGCAAAACACACCAAGTTTTACCTCGGATAGTTATGGTTCAATGTGACTTCCATTGGTAATGCGGCAGACATCCTACCTATAGTCAGTCTCTTGCCACACGCTACGTAGCATCTCTGGCGTCACTTCTGCAACTGAGGCAGTAATTCAGTTTCGGAGCTCAACGACAATTGCAGGCAAAGGTGGTATGAACACTCAATCTTTAACGAATCCCCATAAGAAAAAATCCAGGGGAGTAAGATCCAGGGAACAAGGTGGCCATGACAATTGCAGGCAAAAGTGGTATGAACACTCAATCTTTAATGAATCCCCATAAGAAAAAATCCCGGGGAGTAAGATACAGGGAACAAGGTGGCAATGCTATCGGCGCCGCTCTACCAATCCACCGACCTGGGAAGCAGGTGTTGAGGTACTCGCAAACTTCTCCAAGGTAATGAGGGGTACGCCGTCTTGCTGGAAGTGAATTCATTCTTCTTGGTCATCTTCGTCTAACTGTGGAATGAGGAACTCTTGGAGCATGTCCAGATATACGATACCGGTAATGGTCGTCTCCATGAAGAAGAATGGGCCGTACACTCTTTCTTTGCTGAGAGCGCAAAACATGTTCACCTTTGGGCTATCACGAACATGTTCCAGGGAGACACGTGCATTTTCGCTGCCGCAGATCCTGCAATTGTGGGTATTGACCTTACCACTGACACTGAAAATTATGGAGTCCAGAAGCTTCTCATCGTCTTGTATCTGATGAAACATTTCCATCCAGAATTCCTTACGAACTACCTTATCTGCATCCATAAGGTGTTGAACGATGGACAGTTTGTACGCTTTTAAGTGTAAACGTTTTCATAACACTCACCACACAGTAACATTTGGAATATCAGTTTCCTGAGACGCACGTAGCGTTGACTTTCATGGACTTCGAACTAAGCTCTCCATAATCTGTTCCACTGTAGAGTCAGAAACACATGGCCGACTGGGTGGCTTGGCATGGCACACAGAACATCCGGTGTGAACAAAATTCTTGTGTCAGGAGTAAATTGTAGGCCTACTGGGAGGTTCCTTGTGATACTGAGTGTGAAATTTCCTTTGAACTTGTGTAGCAGACTTTGTTTCTTCGAACCAGAACACACAACGAGCATGCTCTGCACCTGTGAAAGTAGCCATCTTGATTTCAACTGCAGGAGCAATCGCGGTGGCGGTATTGGGTACTACAGTACCACGTGCATGAAACTCGGTGTGTTTTGCTACATTATGATGGTTCAAAACATTTTGTATGTCCTATGTATAAATTTATATAAGCTTTCAAAGTTGTAAAGCTCTTTTTGAAACACCCTGTATATTTAACAAAAGCAACAGGTACATGAAAATATGCTGTACTAGAAATAGGAAGTGCTGTAGTTATTTGAAGATTGTAAAGAACTATAAATGTATTGTAAATATTTGTAGTTAAGAGGAGTAAGTGTCCAATAAATTTAGTTATCAGCCTGAACTCTGTGCTTAGCCACATACCCATGACAGTATGACTACCTTTGGCTCCAGATTATTCATATACAGTAAACCCTTATTTGTGAAGAATTCTATCTTCTTCAATGTGGCGCCATGTAGATCTTGTGTGAAGCAATTTTTCGGGGGAATTTGTCGCCTCCATCTTTAGAGTAGAAAACTCTGCAAGTGAGAAACCAGCTTGAGTAGGTGGCTGCAGACAAGAAGATCTACACAGCACCACTTCCCAGAAGATGGCATTCATCATAGTCACCACCTTGAAAACCTCAAACCTAAATTGTGAGTTTGTTCAATGCACAAAACCAAATACAGACAATTATTTGCCAAATGCTAGAAATGTGTATGTATGTAGTCTGTCAAGCATATTTGCTCCAGCAGTCCCACATCTTTCCTACTTTACCCTTTTATTCTGTTTTTACTTTTGTTGGGATTTGGAATGAAGTAGTTTTAGTCTGTCTGAAATACTATCTTGAGATTCACATTGAGGGACCAGGAAAGAAACACATGAAACTGAAATCAGTCATTTTGAATTGTTTCATTTTGGTCCGTTACACTATCAATCACCAACTACACACTACACTACACAATACACTACGCGTCGGACACAGCCGACCACAAGCCCACGCAACCTCGTGCTGACGCCTCCCCCATTGGGACAATCCACTAAGAGGAACCTGAATATTTTACTTGGACGGTTTTAACTTTAATTTTAACATAAACGACCCGCTTTGTGGGTTATTTTTTAAATGCAAGTGGGATACCCGCACTCGGGGTACTAGATGTTGTTGTGTTTTACGCTCCGATACGTGTAACATCTTCCATAAAAAACTGTATATTGTGATTGTTGAGCAGTGCAAGTGTTTCCATATTTTTGTTGTGGATGCCTCTGATGATGGCTCTTTGTGAGCCGAAACATGTAAGGCAAATGTGAGGAAATGGTGACAAGAATATATATTGTTACACTCGACGGAGGTTTTATTGGTAGTTGGTGAAATCAGTCAGACATTCAGTTCGAATGCTTTCAAATAAAATACATTCTACCACCAAAGTGACATGCTGAACTGCTAGTACTCAACCTTTATGTTGGTCCTGGTGCTTAGAAAGACATTTACTTTAGGTAGGTATGGGAAGGATGATTTCTTTTGTACAAGGGTTGGAACTTTAATAGTGGCAACACTGCTGTAGAGACGCCATGCAACGGAACCAAATAATGTCGCTTATACCACGCGTTAGTTACATACCTACCTTACCTCAGAGCAAATTGACTCTCCCTTCCCACATCATGCGCATGCGCAGTGATGAGACAAACAGAGCGTCATATTAGCTGGTGGTCTAATGTAGTGTTGTCACGATGTTTTCGCAACTGGGACACTGGAGTTTGATAAAGATTGAATGTGCCAGAGGCCGTACAGCATGACAGTGTCATCAGGGTCTTCAGAAGGCTTGCGGGGAATCTGCATTGCCTTACAGAACAGTGGCAAGGTGGGTAAAAGCCTTCAACGAGGAACGCCAAAATGTGGCAGACATGCGTCGGCCAGGTCATCCTAGTGTCCACGTTACTGGAGAGTGATTGATGCCATACGATCGTGAGCTGGTCCGAGAGACAGGATTAGCGCATACGACTGTGCTTCACATTCTGAGGGAACACCTGGGCATGAGAAAAATTGCATCACAATGTGTTCCGCATGATTTGATGGAAATGCAGAAATGGCTACAATACGACACTGCTCGTAACCACTTGGAGCGCTATGAGCTCGAAGGAGAGGCTTACTTAACCTGTATCATTATGCTGGATGAGACATGGGCCAAATCGTACAAGCCACAAATGAAACGCCAATCAAACGAATGGTGTCATTATGGGTCACCACGAAAATCAAAAGTTTGTCAGAACCCCAGCAATGTGAAAGTCATGGTGATTCTCGTGTACGACTGTGATGGTGTTATCCTAACGCATACCGTTCCCCGACAGTAGACCATCAATGCGCAGTATTACTGTTCATTTTTGGAACACAACCTGCAACCACCTTTGAGAAAGAAGTGGTGACACTTTCTGCAGAACCTACCCATCATTTTGCAGGACAATGCTTGGCCACATGCAGCTCAAGCTGTGGCTGATTTGTTTGTTCAATGGGGCTGGGAAATGCTGTTCCATTCACCATACTGCCTGGACTAAAGCCCTTGTGACTTTGACTAGATTCCTAAGATGAAGGAACCACGTCATGGCATTTGCTTCAGAACTGTTCCAGAGATTCTTCAGGCAGTAGACCGCTCCATTCAAACTATCAACACAACTGACGCTGCTAAAGGTACCCTACGACTTCCACATTGCTGGCAATGGGCTGTACACAATGCTGGTGACTACATTGAAGAACAGTAAAACTTCGAGACATGGATCTCTTTTGTATCAGTTTTAAATAAATAGTTGCTGCCATTGAAGTTCCAACCTTCATATGCAGTATGTGAATGTGTTAAAAATTCAGTTTGCTAATATCTGTAATGCTATATAAGGTTGCAGCAGGATTTCAGTTTGTTGCCTTTGGTTGTTGCAGGTATCAGCCATGGAGCTTTGTGTGCAGTCCAGGGTGGGTACAGATTAAATGTGAACTTCGGGTCCTCTCTCAGTTTGCATTCAACCTGAATCCTGACTGGGAATTGCCAGCAAGAAAGGAACAGTCACAACCACTCAAGGATGGAGTCCGAGACATGTTGGTGAAGCATCACTTGTTCAGTTGGGATCTCTAGGGCTCAGATTACTGTCTCTTCAGCTGGGATCTATGAGCTGAAAGAGCATTTCCTAATCTCTTTGATGTGAGTAATGGGATTATTATCAGAACTTGTTCCTACTAATTTGGTGGTATGTTTTGCTCACATGTGAATTAACATTTTGAAACAGAGTATTAATCTTTAATCTGTAAATAGTGTGATTAATTCATATCCTGTTTTCAACAGAGGTGTTTACTACAGGGAGACTGAGATGTTGTGCACATCACACTAAGCCAGCTTTTGTCAAACTTTTTTGAAGTGGGGACAACTTTTATAAGTCAGAACAGTTCTGCAGACCACCTTACTCTTGTTCCCTTCGAAAGCAAATTTATCATTCTTTTACCATATTTTAATACCAGTATACTTATATTTTAAAATAGATTTAATTCATTAAAACTCATTTAATTCAATCAATTTTATATTATTAAGTAATTAAGTTGATAGAAGAAAATTCATTTTCGTTTTTTAATAATTCAAGGCTATTAGAATTTGGATAACTTATTAACTAAAAAATATATAAATGTTGGTACTCACATTAATGAGATGGGTGAGCCTGCTGATTCTTGCACAGTTGTTCTATATTTTGATGTGTGCTGGTAAGCTTAAGTCGGATATCGTCACATACATCAAGTCAATTTCGGTACTTTGTTTTTATTTGAGTTAATGATGAAAAAAACCCGTTCTCACACAGATACATAGAAGCAAACTGGATTATAATCTTTATAAAGCACCATTGTACAGTTCACTATATTCTCTTTTCACTGGTGATGAGGTCCAGAAATTAACCATACCTTCTGCGTGGAATTTCATTTGAAGTCTGGCGTCATTTGAGAGTTCAATTAACTGTTCTCTTTCATTCAATGGAGGTTTGTTATTTTCAATATTGCAATGGAAAGGACCACGAACCCATGAAAATTCATCATATTTACTTGGAAAATAAGTTTCAAATTGTGATCTCAGAGTTTTGAGATGCAAACATATGTCATTACATATTTCTTTTTCAATAACGTGATCATTTTCAACTAAAAAGGACTCTAGGGCTGGAAATGGTGAAAAATTCCTCTGTTTTACACAGCTGACCCACAAACCAAGTTTCCTCTCAAACCCTCTTATTTTATCATGGGCATTGAGAACAGTCAAAGAATTACCTTGTAGAGAGAGATTTAGTTCGTTTAGTTTTGAGAATACATCTGAAAGAATGTACGTGGGTAGGCTGGAAAGTAATGCACACATGCTTGTAGAGCGTGAACAAAAACTAATAGCAAGATCAGGCAAAAAGTACATTAAAGTACAATTCTTAAGTTTCAAAAGCATATATTTATTTTTCAACATAGTCACCGTTAAGGCTAACACATGTCTCCCAACGTGTAACAAGTTTTTTCATTCCATCACTGAAAAATTCTTCTGACTTTTCTCGAATCCAGGATTTGACAGCTGCCTTCACCTCATCGTCCAAGATGTAATGATTACCCTTGAGGTCTCTCTTGAGTAGAGGAAAAAATAAAAATCGCAAGGCGCAAGATCGGGGGAATAAGGAGGGTGTGGAATCGGTTCAAACTTCAGGTTTCGCAGAGCCTCTTCAGTTGCACGCAAGGTGTGTGGACAAGCGTTGTCATGTTGCAAGATTATTGGCGCCAGGCTGCCTCTAACACAACAAACTCGACATAAGAGGTGTTTTAGAGTCTATGTACTGAGAAGAATTTACCATTGCCCCTCATTCCAGAAAATCGGTCACATAAACTCGGTGAGCATCCCAAAACACAGTCAAAAGAAGTTTTTTGGCGGATGGTTGTGTTTTGAACTTTTTCGCCTGTGGAGAAGACGGATGTCGATATTCAGCGCTCTGGCTTTTCTCTTCCGGGTCGTAACAATGGACCCATGACTCGTCCCCTGTCACAATATTCAAAAGAAAGTCGTCTCCTTCGTCACGGTAGTGCTGCAAAAGTTGCTCGCGGCATTCCAGTCGATGCTGTTTGTTCTTGTCTGTGAGACAGCATGGTACCCATCGTGCACAGATTTTACGGTATCCCAATTGTTCAATAATGAAGCCGACACATTCCTTGGATATTCCAATATGGTATGCAATACGCTTTTGAGTGATTCGCCGGTCATTTTGAATCAAATCGTCGACGAGTTTGCAATGATTATCGTATGTGGCAGTGATCGGATGTCCGCTGCGTGTTTCATCAACAATTATGGCTTTTCCAGGCTCGCAACCACGAAATTTTATTGCCCATCGATTTACATTAGGCCTATCAACAGCATTGTCACCATAAACAGCCTTTAAACGACGATGAATCTCAGTAGGAGTCATTTTTTCAGCAGTTAAAAATTCGATAACAGCACGCTGTTTAACTCGCGTTGACATAGCAATAGAACATGTCTCCATACTTCTGCTTCTCATAATACACTGGATGAACGCAACGACCTCAAACCTGCGCATGCATATTGAGGGGGAATGTTACTTCCACATGCCACCTGACGCGCTTCTGAAGGTCATTTCGTTCGCACTCTGCAAGCATGTGTGCATTACTTTTCAGCCTACCTACATACTATCAGCAAGAAATGGTGTAAAATCTTTGTTAATTTCGTTTACAAATAACAGGACTTCCTGTCTTAATTCAAAGATCCTTATGAGTACCTTACCCCATGGAAGCCAGCGAACTTCAGAATGGAGAAGAAGCTGTTTGTGCTCACTACCCATGTCTTCACCAAGTAATGAAAATATTCTGCTATTCAGAGGCCTTGCCTTAATAAAGTTGATTATCTTAATGCTGTCTTCTATCATGGTTTTTAATTTAGATGACATACCTTTGGCCACCAAGTCTTCTCTGTAAATGAAACAGTGGGTCCAGGCAACATCAGGAGCCACATCTCTGATTTTAGCTACAACACCACTATGCCCACCGGTGAGCGCACGAGCCCCATCCGAACAAAAACCTACACATTTTTTCCAATCAATTTCATGCTCTTGCATGTACTCATTAAGAACTTTAAAAATTTGTTCTCCAGTTGTACGAGTTGTCAAAGTCTCTGAAAAATTACATATCTTCATGAATGGCAATGTTAAACTCATACCTGATAAAACAAATCAACCGTGCATCATTCGAAACGTCTGTTGTCTCTTCTATCTGAAGTGAAAAAATAGACTTTCTTTTATTCTACTGATAAGTTCAGATTCTATGTTATTAGCCATGTCATTATTTCGGCGTGTAACTGTATCATTCGAGAGTGGTATTAAATCAATGTCCTTAGATAATTTTTCACTAACCATTGTTTTAACTATATCTTTTGCAACTGGAAGTATTAAGGTCTCACCTATAGAATGAGGTGAGTCGCTCTTTGCGATATAAAGACTTGTAATATAGGAAGTTTCTAAGGCCTTCTTAGTTGCCGAACCTACATTAGAAACAACTTTCATTTCTTTATTCATTTTTTCAACACATCGTTGAAAAAATTTGACAGGTTTGCTTTTTACACTTGTGTGTTTTGTCTCTAAGTGCCGTTTCAATTTCGTGGGTTTCATGCACTTCTTTGAAAGCACTTCATAACAAACAACGCACCGAGGTTTTGGTTCACTCTCATTGCCACACCAAGTAAATCCAAGTTCCAAATAACTCTTGTCATATTTATGAAAGTATTTTTTCTTTGAACAGCTACCACTAGATATTTCTTTAATGACACTAGAATCACTGATATTAATATCTTCACACACATCTTCTGAACCATCAGCACTGCCTAAATGAAGCATCATCACGTTCCTTTCTTTCCATTATGTATAATGGGCACTATTTAACACAGACAGCTACTAGCGTGTACCACATAAGAAGGATTTTAAACATATAACTGCTAACAGACAAGCGACGAATCAACAATGCACAGAATTTGTTATAAGTTACTTGTGATTGGCTACAAAAAATAGAATTAGAAAAGTATTGTAATTTGAATTTCTGGATATGATTCGCCCAGATTTTAAAACTAGTGGAGTCTAAAATTTCTCATATCATCATCTGGAAAAACAGAAATTAAAAAAATTAATGCAGGAACATGCCCAATTTTCAACAAGTAAAGATGAAATTTGGCACATTCTGCTATTGGTGTACGACATATGTGACCATTACAATGTGCAGATAGCTCAGACTGGGTGTCTGCAAAACTATTAAAAGGTCATAAATACATGAAAGAAGGTCTGGTACTTTGGTCCACTGTTATGAATTCAGGTGGGCCCTGGCTGGGTTACAGGCGCGGTGCCAGATGTACAGGGAAAAGATTGCAAGAAGCACCACGGTCATAGTGCTTTGTTGTGAATTTGGGTGGTCCCTGGCTGGGTTACAGGCGCGGCTCCAGATGTACAAGGAAAAGATGGCGAGAGGCACCATGGTCACAGTGCTTTGTTATGAATTCAGGTGGTCCCTGGGTGGGTTACAGGCGCGGTGCCAGATGTACAGGGAGAAGATGGCAAGAGGCATCACGACCATAGCGCTTTGTTATGAATTCGGGTGGTCCCTGGCTGGGTTACAGGCATGGCGCCAGATGTACAGGGAGAAGATGGCGAGAGGCACCACAGTCATAGCGCTTTGTTATGAATTTGGGCGGTCGCTGACTGAGTTACAGGCGCAGCACCAGATGTACAGGGAGAAGATGGTGAGAGGCACCACGGTCACAGCGCTTTGTTATGAATTCAGGTGGTACCTGGCTGGGTTGCAGGTGTGGCGCCAGATGTACAGGGAGAAGATGGCGAGAGGCACCACAGTCATAGTGCTTTAAATCCCTCTTTTGTTGCTGAGAGTAGAGTGGGTAGTCGGTAGGTGGGTAGGGTAATAAATTTCATAAAATGTCAGTACTGGGAGAAAAAGTGAAAGACGATTGCCATGTGTAATTTCCAAACTCCGAGATTTTCAGATTTCAGATTCATTTGAATTTTATTTTTTCTTCTGTCTTTTTTGAAGGACCACAAGGGCACCCCTCAAGGACCACTTGTGGTCCGTGGACCATAGTTTGAGAAACGCTGCACTAAGCAATTATATTTTTCCAGTTTAATGCACAAACTACGACATACAGCACTTACTATTAATGTTTATAACCTTACATCTTAGAAATGCAAAATCAAACCATGTCTTTACAACATATGCTCGAAATGGCTTCACTGTTCAGCAATGCATGCGCAAGCTCTTATTGCCATGTTTGATGCCACTTTGTGGAGCACTTGTAAACTGATGCTGTTAAGAAGTGGAGAAAACCCGATCAAACTCTTCAATTCCGTGGGTGCCAACAAATGTCCGAAACCATCTACAATTCACTAAGCATTTTTCTTTATCCAGGTCCTTCAGTTCCTGCACACAGTGAACACGATATGCACAAAGGTGTAACTTCTTCATCGCTTTCTGAGAACTTCCATACAAAATCCCTGATTGTGCTGATAGGCTCCACAGGCTTTCTGAAGGGGAACACTGCAACATTTTCTCCTCATCAGCCAGTTTAGCCTCAGTCAAAATGGCCGGTCTCCCGGATCTCTTCCTATCTGAAACTGATCCACATTCCTGAAATCGGTTGATTATTCTCATTATCGTCAAATTGTTAGGAACTGCAGAATCCGGATATGGCATTTCTGCTCGTTAGTACTCCTACAGTACCATCTAGTGGTAGGAGATATAATTATATTAACTGCAGTACAGTTTATAACAACTTTTAATTTGATGTGGGCGACCTTTCGATCTCCCTGTATATAGACATATTTTAGTTTCATATCTTGACAAGGAAGGAATGTGCATTTGCATTGAATCTGTTAAGAGAGTAGAATTATGTTTTGTAATATGCACTACATGCTTCAGC
This sequence comes from Cryptotermes secundus, assembly GCF_002891405.2. NCBI lineage: Eukaryota > Metazoa > Arthropoda > Insecta > Blattodea > Kalotermitidae > Cryptotermes > Cryptotermes secundus. The sequence continues at coordinate 721,998 of NW_019742445.1, read as the reverse complement.
AGCAAGGAACATTTAGTACATACAGCTAGCTCTCCCAGCATGTATATGTGTCCATCCCACCTCATTAAACATGCCATATTACTTCGAATATAAGACACCCTAGAATTTAAGATGCATCCATTTTTTGAATGTGGGTTTTAGGAAAATAAATTAATTAGAAAGGTGCACGTTCTTCGAATTTAAGATGTACCTCAATTTTTGAATGGGAAAAAATGTGTAAAATGTGCATATTATATTTGAAGTAATATGATATATCTATTTTAGTTATGGAAATTTGTTGTCCAGTCTGGGGCTTGTACATGCATCTTCCATTGAATAGTTATGTACTCTGATACTGTAATACAGGCTGGGTTATCAACTTTGATTTTATACTTCGGATAGCATGCTCCTGTGCATCTTCCCATATTTAGCTCCTGTCTCTAGCAGTTTGTACAGGGATGACACAATTCTGAAATTCAGTATGAACTTCCTGTAGTAACTAAACTAGCCATCCCCAGGAAGCACTTTACTCCTTTCTCAGCTGTAGGCATTGGGAAATATTACTCTCATCTTGCCTGGGTCTGACTTTACACCATTTTGAATTGTAATGTGTCCATGGTAGTTCACCTCTTTCCCAAGGAATTCTCATTTCTACAATTATAATTTCAAACTCCTCAACCTAGCCAACATTTCCCTCAACTTAGCACCGCAATTTACCAATAATTTGGCTTGAAGAATTGTGCTGCCTATGAAAAGAAAGCATCAGGATACTTTTTACCCATTGAGTACAATGTTTATCATTTTCTGTAACATAGCTTCAGCCACCTTTTACTCAAAGGGAATCCTCTTGTATGCCCAGTGACCCTATGTAGTTCTGAAAGCAGTTTGATCCCTATCTTTCTCACTTAATTTAATCCTGTGGTAACCCATGGCAATTTCCATGCAGAGGAAATATTTAAGACTGTCCTAGTTATTTGGTAATTTCAGCTTTATCTTTTAGTGGATATGGGGCATCGTACACTTTTTTTTCGTATAAGACTGTTCCATGAGGAGTCACTCCCTGTGAAACCATCCCATATTAACACATTGCCGACCAGTTGTTTAAATATTTAAATCACCCTGGGGACTGGGGTTTATAAGCCTAGCACCCTAACTTGTGCACTGTTCAGTTTAAAAATTAATATAAAATCTAATTAATTTTATGAACTAAAATTTTTGGAGAACACTTACCAGAGCTCCTAGAAGTGCTTGCGCATGTGATATCTCTAGAAACATTCCCCTTTGTGAAGAGGCATCACGCAGAATTTGCAGATGCACGCAGCCCTACTCTTCTTCTTGCAATGTTCACTCTTCACAATTCTCACGAGGGTATGTTTCTGCATATCACTCGAGAGTCGTCCAGGGGGGTCCACATGAGGCCTCCAGCGGGTGCGAACCAATGGCCCCTGCTGCACTACGTCTGTGTCTGACGCAGGTACTGCCGCCACTGTGAGGTCAGTAGCCCAAGCTTTTGCCAAGTTCAACAGAAATGCTTTGTATTTAAAAGTAGAATTTCTATTCAACTTTTTGAAAACCGAAAATGAATTGAAAAGTGCACAGTTTATAAGCCACAGTGCAACTTTCTTCATCCATTTTACTGTTTTCCTAGGAAGGGAATAATAGGCCAAGTGGCCCCTGTCACTGTCACTTTCACTGAGGCTGGCCTCGCTATCAGAAGACGAAGCAGTTGGCAAATCTGATAGCTCATCAGAGAACAAATCTAATATTTCTTGTTCTCCGAGTGAACGCTTCGCCTGCAACTGCTTTCTCCTCTGATCCATGTTGCACTGCTAACTTGCTGGTTCATACATGGAAGCTTGGACTCGAACAAAGGCTTTTTTCTTTAGGGTGTGACAGGAAATGAGCATGATCATGTTACTGGCTAAGCTAGCAAACATTCCCGAGGTCAACTACGCAGTAGTTATGATGCAACGTGGCCACACAGCGAGATATAGTCGGTTGCAACATAACGCGTCAGAAAAGGGCCAATTGGCCCGCCCGGTCGGCAATGCTATAGAAACATAGAGGGCCAATTGGCCCCTCCGGTCCTGAATGTGTTAATTTTGTAACCTATCATTCTACTTCTTGTTTTTGAGATTCTAGTTGGTTGTAAGGTCTTGTATTATTTGGGGTGGTCCTGCTATTAAATTAATTCCCTTACAGCATTATTGTAACTCAGCTTATCGCCGTGGAGGTAAAATACATTCTGATAATTAAAAAAGTTCCCAAAAGGACTCTTTCTCCTCAGGGTCCAAGGTATTTCATTCTTAACTGTTCTAGAACCTTGTTGTCCTTGTTCCTTCCTTCCTTGCATGAGGAGTATGCTGACATGATGATTTTGTTCTCATGCCCAGTTTCATTTGACTCAACAAGTGGCTCTAACATTGTTGCCTCTTCTGTAGCATCTGGCATACTGGTTATTATGTAACCATTTACCACTTGTAGTAGAGAACCTGCCACACACACACACACACTCCTTCTCTACTAATCTTTAAGCACGCATGCTTCCTGATGTAAACAGCAATTTTACGGTTATTATTATTATTTAGGAAAAAAAGCTCCACTTCTATTCAGCTTATAGTTGATGGTACTCATTTGGTAGACCACTGTGAAGTTGCCAACGCATTTGCTGATCACTTTCAGTCAGTATATAATAGTTCCTCTCCAGGGGTGTTCCCTTCCCTTTCATCATCATCATTGGGATCTCTATCTTTATCACCTGTTTCTGATTCAGACATTTTTAAAGCCATTGCACATCTGAAACCATCCAAATCTGTCGGTCTTGATAACATCCCAGCATTTGTCATTAAGGGTTGTTCTTATATACTCGCACCTGTCTTGAAGTATATTTTCAATCTTAGTCTCTCTCAGCAGTGTTTTCCTGCATTATGGAAGCAAGCGGCAGTTGTTCCTATCTTTAAGAAAGGCAACAGTGCCTCAGTCAAAAACTACAGACCTATTTCGATTCTTAACAATTTTTCGAAATTATTTGAATATGTTATCCATAACCATGTTTCACATGACCTCAAGTTGAAATTAAATCCCTGCCAGCATGGTTTCACAAAATGTAAATCCACCACCACCAATCTAGTAACGTATCTTGATTTTATTACTCCCCTAGTTGGCTCTCAACGTCAAGTGGATGCCATTTATTTTGACCTAACTTCTGCTTTCGACCTCGTTCCCCACTCTTTGCTTCTTCACAAACTGAGTGCCCTTGGATTTTCTGGTGGTTATGTAAACTGGATACGCAGTTACCTAACCAACAGGCAATCGCGGGTCC